>NW_026534348.1:9989937-10076358 GCF_026225885.1 Hylaeus anthracinus
GGTTGACCCCATGAAGTATAATTGAGTGATAGTGAATGTGTGATAAATATTATTTTCTATGAAATTATAATCATTAGAAGATTCATAACGGATTCTCTTTTTAAAAATCTGTCTTAAATTTCGTTCCCCATTGTACGAATGAATATACAGGTCATTCCATCGGCGTGACTTACGAAGACAAGAATTTTTATTACCAATAACAAAGTATAACAGTAGCAATTGTAAGTGAAAATATACACGTCTTGCTGATATACAGGAAACTCTATAACCAAAAAATACAAGCGAGAAAGCCTAAATAGAATCTCCAAAATATTCATTTTTACCAGAAAATATGATTCCATCAGCCAATCCTACAATAATTTCATCATTTTACGGCTTAATAACGCGCTTTTAATTTTCGAGTACGAAGCGAACCGTGAAAGTAAAAAAGGAAAAAACAAACAAATTGGTCACAGGATGGAGGGGAACGAGAAATTCCGCGAGTCATTTCAGCGTCGTTTAGCTGAGTGAAATTGAGAAATCTCGAAGCAAAGGCAACAAACGGTTTCCGGTTTTCAGAAAGCACGAGCCAGCAACAGTGGCACGCGAGGGGGATAAAACAAACGCCGAGATCTCGCAGATTCCGAGCTCAGTCGGAGAATTTTACGAACGCGAGACGTTCGAGACGATGTTTCACGAAGGATAACAGGAAGCTGGCGTGAAACGATCCAGACACGGAGCGGGACTTAGAAATGCGCGCGGAAACCGAGCGGATAAGTCACAATTCGTTTTTGTGGAACAGGAAAAAGAACGGATGAGTGGCGAAATTATACGAGGAACGGAAGACGTCAGTACCGAACAAACGTACACGGATGTGGCGGATTTGTGTTTCCTTACACTGTCGATTGCGGTCATCCTGGGAACTGGTTTTTAACGAGAAAAGTGAAAATGGTCGGAGGAAGAGAACAGTTTCTAGTCTGTTTCAACTTGACCGAGTTTAAGGATCAAATTCATGATCTTACTGTGGAGCTTGGGGAAGGAAGCTTGTACGAACAAGAAGACTAATAATTTTACAAGCAAAATCATAATATGGGAACATGGATCTATTGAATTCCAATCTATGTATATAATACAGAAATATACTCTAAATCCCATTTTTGTTTCATGGATTTATGTACATATACATTGTGTAACTTTTCTCTGTTTGATTTCTACCTTACTGATGTACTTCCTTCCATTGTCTGATTTCTCTCACCTTCAATTAAGCACAAGGATATAAGATGATTGTCCATGAATGAACACACCTCATCTTCTTACTAAACATTCATCATTGCCTACGTGCTGTAACGTTTACAAATTTAGTGTATAAATTGATGAACCTAATTCGCTATAGAAATTGGTGAACGTAATTCATTCTCAACATCGATAAACATAATTTACTCTATACCTTCATTAATATGATTTATTCTGTACAATGATGAATATAATTTATTCTACAAATTGATGCACCTAATTTATTTTGGAAATTGATAAACGTAATTCATTCTATAAATTGATAAACATAAATATACCCTATAGATTCGTAAACGTGATTTATTCCATAAAATGGCAAGTATAATTTATTCTGAAAATTGATGCACCTAATTTGTTTTAGAAATTGATAGGTAAACGTAATTCATTCTATAAATTAAAAATATAATTTACTCTATATACAGACAGTTGTACGTGTTTACGAAATCTTTATGGAACCTTTCACACGTTTTTTTTACGTCGGACACGTATATAGTCCTGTTACGAAGGGCTTAGAAGACCCTACCAAGGAAGCCTCACGCTTGTTACGCGACACCGCAACGAGGACCCACGCACCGTCTACTCCGTTTGCTCGTCTTTTTGCGCCTATCTATCGCCCACTGATTTCCATCGTCGTCGCTCTGGGGACGGTTTTCATTGAAAAACATCGCGCGAAGTTAATTGGCAGCCGATAAGGCGACGCGGATCGCGAACTGCGTGAGAAGTGACCGTTTAAAAATAGGAGCGGATCGCGCGGAAAAATCGACTCGATAGAAAGTTGGCGAGCGACTAATGAAACGAGCGATTTAAAGCTTCGATTAACGCTCTCGCGACTAACCGAGTGGCATTGCGTTTTGTTCCTAGCAAAAGTTATAAGTGTGGATGCGATATTACGTCTCTTACAATAGAAAGGAAAGTTCGACGTCTTCGAGTGAGAAGCTTCGTTGTTTGCTGAAGTTGCGAGATCCAAACGTGCCACTGTAATTTGTTGCTAATATTTGAAAGGGACAATCATGGTAGTTAGTATTTGTCGCGCGTGGAAGCTCGGAACGAGAGCCTTAGTTTTGTTCAAGTCCTCGTGGACTTTAGTTTACTGAGTTGAAGGAAAAATATTTAAGACGTGTGATATGAATATTTAAAACCGATTAAACGTCAACGTTTTTTGTGAAGATTTTATGAATATGTACAATTATCAAATCGTATATTTATTCATGCAGCTTGACAAAGTTTCAGTATGCATATCATTAGACGCATACCTCTTACGTCTCGTTTGAAAAATTATGACTGACTTTTGAATGTCCTCGACGCCTTCGCCGATATTCGAGCCCCTCCATTAATCTCCATCAATCTTTTTCAAACACACTTTGCGCACTGTACTTATTTACAGATTAAAGCGAGTCATTCTGTACTCGGTTACCAGAAACGCGTTCAAGCTAAAAAAGATAAAAATTTAACCGGAGTAATCTCCTCGCGAATGCTCATTTATCACTCGAAGGACTCGCTATAATTCCATTAAAACATTTCAGAAAAATTCCCTTGCTGGCAATTCCAAGCTATCGTTTCAATCATCGTATGCTTGGAACGCTTTTAGTTCCATTAATTCTCAAACAACGTTAATAGAATTAATATATTTAATAGACAAATGTGTAATCTTCAAAACGTATATAATACATTTTAAATAAACAAACATCTTCAACCCAAGAAAAATTCACAAAGTCTACGTTACCTTTTATTCTAATAAGGCGATGGTAAAGATGAGCTTTCTGAATTTTTTTTATTGCAGAAAATTCGTGACAATGGTACGCATTCGTTATATAGGTTTTAAACGTCACACTTTTGTTTACTAATTCTGTAAATTTTGTTCGAAAACCGATGAAATTAGAATTACTGCGAATGTTCCTGTAAGGCGACCTTTATGACAAGCAAAAATAAGCTAAACTTTGCAAATTTTGTTTTAACAGAAGATAGTTATTTATTTAAAAATCATTAATTCTGTAAGTTTCATTAGGTAACTCTAACTTGAACAACGACAAGCCACCGGAAACATTAGCGTCGTCTCAGAGCGAACAACGCCAGCAGTCGATGGGTGAAGGCGTCCCGCAGAAACGTTGAAAACGGGCCGTTTCGTTTACGACCAACGGCAGAGAAAGGAAATGGAAAAAATAAGAATTGATGTACTCGCGTAAAGTGTATCGTCGAGTCGTAAAACAGTATCGTGGACGTGGCGCGTTTTCTCGCGGGAAATCGACGCGCCGCGCTGGAAAAAAAAGGCCGTCAGGGTGGAAAAGGTGGAAGGGAAGGTAATAAAACAGCCGCGATTCCGCACCTTACGTCGCGATAAAACGTTTGCGAGAAGCACTAGACACGCAGGATCGAAAGGACGAGACACGTGCGTGAAAGAAAGCGCGAGGAACAAACATTCTCGAGGCAACCAATGGATCGTTCGCTACGATACGCTGGATAACGAGGAATCTCGAGGTTACGATAAAAAGGGATCTATCAAGTGACGAGAATGTGTTGCGCATGCTATGGTTGCCACCTTTGAATCGTAAGAGAAGCATACGCGAAACAGTCTTTGAAATAAGATGAAGATATTCAATAAAATAAAATGATTTCTGTAATTCAATTCATCAGCAATTTATCGTCCAGGAAAGCTTAAATAAATATGGTTCCATCGCAGTTTTTAGTGGCCACGTTCCTGTTGAGGGTAAGTTGCGACAAAATTCCAAATACCGGCTACAAAACGGTATGCAGATGGCGTATAATGTAATACACCCAACGTGTAATGGTATATATGACGTGGCGCGACCACGGAATTCGGTATATTGCAACCTGTAATCCTCAGTAATTAAAATCAGAATTTAACGTCGACCAGAGATACGGGCGGAATTTTCGGGAGAAGAACACGACGAAAAAATTGGCGAAATAGTTCCCCGAGCAATCTGGAACGTGATTTGAAAATAGATTCATAGTGGATTTGAGGGATATCAAAGGTGGTAATGTACGTATATTAAAGATGTACCTGATAAATAAAGAATATCAAAAATATCGAGAAAATAATGTAACGCCAGAAGAAAATTTTCTGTACGTGGTTCAACGCATTTATCAGTCGTGAAACCAATCTGTGCGACACCTTTTAAAACGGTGTTCAAGCCACAGCCACCCCTGCTTTGAAATAATTAAATGAAAGATTCACAGCGACCCGTGTTACGTTTCTTCTTTCGAGAAAATTTAAAGGAAACACTTCTAATGAGAAAGAATGCTTCCACCGGTAGAAAAAGATCTTTCTCTGGAATCTCGTTACATCTGCGACAAAACAGACTGCTGTGCAATGTAACAAATAGAAATAAAAATGTTTACTGCATCTAGGTGCCAGCACGAAGGGTCGAACGAGAGACAGCATTCTATGAGGTGGGCTGACGGAAGATTCAGAGTGAAATTTTTCTTCGAACGAGGGGGATTACCGTCCAGCTGTGAGTCAGGATCCCACGTTACCATTTATGGACGCAGACAGGCTAGAAACGGTGCCCCTTAACCGCGTCGTGGCTTAATCGAATCAATTTTAAACGAGACTCGGCAATCCTCAGAATTGAAGAGCGATCAAGCACAAATTATGGTCGCCAGGTGAACGCGACAGGAACGAAAAAAAGGCAGGACCCGTCGATAACGTCTGGAACGAACAGCCGCGGACCAACTCGGTTTACTCGGTACTCGCCGAATTGCGACTAATCTCCGAAATGAACCGACTTCGTCGCGGCGAACTACCGCCAGAGCTGCTCTCCGTTTATTATATTCGTGCAACGTGCCAAGCCGACTTCGCGAAGTTCCGCAATTAGGTTATAGTACGCGGGTGCCCCCGTGAATCGAGCTAATAAGATGAATGACGCGCGATTGTCCGGCTGCTTTTGATTAACTTGAACGAACTGTGTGTGCGTGCGCGTCGTTCTGACTGAGATATTGCAGTGAGCGAGCTAGATGATCGCTCCATTAATCAGGGAAATAAGAACCTGAAAAGTTGCTCTATAAACTGGGAAGTTACCCAACACGTTGCCGTGGAACTTCCAATGACGATTAACTTGGAACATTCGTAATTAGAATTGATGAAAGATTTTCAACGCTTGAGTATTTAAGCTCCTGCGTCTGGTTGATGGGTGGCAGATTTTGTAAGAATTAAGTATCATTCGCGTTAAACATAGACAATTCTTTACAGGATTGTATAAAATTTACGATACGTACACATGAATACGTATTTTAAATTGTTCACATTTGCATACGTTGTGAGTGCATAATCGCGATAAAAACAGACAGATGCGCGTTAAAAGCGGGGAATAATGTCTCTCGCGTCAGGGTGTGGGCACGAAGGGGTTAAAAGGTTCCAGACATGCCCGTCGTTCGGTTCCTCTTCGTTATCTGTGCGCGCCGCGTGTGGTTGCCACGTTGGCGCGTACCAGCCCGTATTCAGATAAAGGCGGGTGCACACAGTCGCTGAAACGGAAACACGTGTACGCGGGATCTCGGCAAATCCGGGATAACGGCTCGCGAAATGTTGGGGATTCAAATGGAATTGGTCGAAGAGAGTCAAATGCTTTTCTGCGTCGCTGTTCCTCCGGCGGTAACGGTCTCGTCGAAAAGGTTCTGGTTTGGCGCTACTTGTGCAATTCTTTAGAATACTGCAATCATTCGATGATCTTTAAAAAATTATTCATCTGCAGTCAATAAGTGTCGCGATCCTGATTCATTGCACATCAGTGAATTATCGAGACATTACTATTTTACATATTAAGATTACATAATTATATCAATTTATACCTGTGATGTCATTTTATCGAATTTTAATGTATCCCGAAGAGAGCAAGTAATATGTTGGAAACGTTTACGTAACCTTCCTGGATTAAAATTAATTCATAATAAATACATAATTTCCATAATATTATTCAATCATTTTTAATTAAATTGAAAATTCGAATGAAATAACAGACACTTTGCCTTTGATTAAATCCTCCATGCGAGCCTTCAATTAAAAGCCAATCGATTACCACGCCTTTGCACAGTCAAAATACTGCAGCTATTTGAATATTTAAATCAACTATTCAAGAAAATGAATTCATTCCCAGTTCCATCGCTCTTATTGCCAAAGAAACATATCCTCTCTTAATTTATGAGACGTATCTCGCTAAACCCTCAGCTCATTTATTTTCACGTGTCCATTACACACCCATCGGAGGATCGAAGTAGCCGTTCCACGGACAGATGGACACGTTGCTGCGGCGATCGGATCCTATTTCTCCTTTTTTCCATGCGCGTGGGTTTAATTGAAGGGGTTGTTGCGTGAACGACGCGTGTCGGTTTTTTGGTCGAGGCGAGGTTCGATATTATGAGTCCTGGTACTCGGCGAACGAGACAGCGTGCCAGCGTTGGCATTGCGAGATCATTTTTGCTCGTTTTGCGACCAGAATAGCTGGAAACGCGATTCCGAGCATGGTTCCGTCAGATTTTGAAGCGAACGTTCTTGCACGAAGTGCTGGCCGCGTGACGCAAGCAAGTCCTCGCTTCTTACGCGGGAAAATAATTTTGCTCGACATGCTGACAGTTCTAAGAGCTTTCGAAACTATCAACTATAAACTGACTCTAACTATGCAATTTTCATCGGTTGCATTGTGATCTAATGTGAAGACTTTTCTTTAAAAAATAGATGGATCACACCTTCTGCTGACTGTTTATGAAATAAAATGTAAAGTGTGGACAGTGGAACTCTCCATTCATTTAATAGCCACACAACTCCTTTATCGGGGTTTCTTTATATACTTATAATAACAAGAGGAAAAAGGAGCTACCAAGTTAAATAAAAGATCACTAGTAACAGGTGACTAAATGAAAGGTCAATCATGGTCAGTATTTAAACCTCTATCTGCAGACAACTTGCAAGGCATTTATTCTGATATTTCAGGTTGATGGTGCTGCCAATCGTCATCAATATTGTTATTACTTCAGACACGTTATACAATTAAGACGTATACGTTATCTTGTAAACAAAATAAAATTATTTTATAGAATGTCGATGTGTTAGCACGTGATCTGAAATTTACACGGGCCCATAGTGAGTCAAAAAGAGTATATTACCTGCAAGTGAAGATAATTCTACTTTTCAAATTTCATTTCCAATTTTGTGAAACTATCAAGCTAAACCCTGGCCCAAACACACGTCTCTCAATTCTACAACCTCCCCTTTCTTTTATCAATCTTATCACCTCTCAGACGACAAACTATCATAAATTAATTTCAACATTTTATTACCAAACTTCGGTCACCCCACTCCACGCGACTACCAAGGAAAGAGCAATCGGAAGAACAAACACGCATCAGCGTATACAAACACTTAACGATCTAAAGTCCCGACAAAGCCACCAAGAATTTTTATCACGAAACTCCTCGATCCCGAGAATTCTCAGGGGGATCGTGAACAAACAGCCCCATCCCCTACTCGACGCGTAAAGCTAGTCCTTTCTCATCCACCTGGAGAGAGAGTTCCTAATGAAAAGCACGCTCTTTCTGGCGTATTATACGTTTCCAGAGTCAAGTGAACGCGTGCCCACCGTAGGGAACCAGACGAAGCTGGGAAATCAGCTTACTTCGTGTTACACGGGCCCGTTCTCAGCTCGTGGTTGTTAACACGTTGATTGCCACGTCACTTATACATGGGTGACAGTGCTTCTCACTGAAGAACTAAACAAAAAATTAATTCCGAAAGTTTAGCGTCAAAGAAAACGAATTTGAACGAAACACTCGAATTTCGATAAAGTTATAAAAATAATTATCACCATAAATGATTGATTATGCAGTTCCAAATAGTCTGTAAACAAAATTTAATCACAGCTGAAATTTTCAAGAGTATCAATCTGGCAATCAACGTGTTAATCAGATACGACGATATGACAACGGCACGTCAGCAGCCATGAATGGACTGTAACTTAATTAAGATTCCAACGACTGGTGGGGGGAGCGCGTCTTCGTCGACTCCAGTCCGCCAGGAAGGAAAACGACGATAAACAGATCAGAGAAAGGGTGAAGGGAAGGCACAGCAGAGACCTTTGTCTTAGCGGAATGATATGCACGCAACGCAACCGTGGGTTTACGTAGCCGGCGATTAGATCGCAAGAATCGGGCCGCATTTAATGTATTCATTGTGCGGGATCTTGGCGTTGACGATCGGGGAACAATAGCGTGATCGAAGGGTTAAGGTGTCTTAAGAGCTCTGCTGGATATGGATTCGCTGGGATGCGGCGTTTCGGCTTGGCTTGTCTTGCGGTGATGTAGTGTCGCTAATGAAAGAGTTGAAGTCGGTGTCAATCATCAACAAATGTCGAATCTTTTATCAAGATTAATTATTCACGTAAAAAGATACTGAACAATTCTTTAGAAATTGTTCAATTTAAAGCTTCGTTACTTATATATGAGTAATTTAAATTTAAATTCACCGACGGTTGCGTTTGGCGCGCGCCATTTGTCCCCAATCAGCTGCGCATGCGTTCTTCCTCGTTTACACGCGCGAAAGCTTCAACTGCGTGTAACTCGATAACGAAGCTACGGATTGCAAAATAATACAGGACTTTTTGCCTCATACTGTCACGAAGAATTTATCTTGAAGCATGGTTACACATTTTTATAGTAACTCCATTCAGAAATCTTTGTTACAAGGTCGCGAATGAAGAGTATCTTCCGATTGAAATCGAACGCGTTCCTCCCGGGAACTTCTTATAGACACTCTCGCCTCTCGGTCGATTTCGTTTAGGATCGGTCAGGCGTCCAGCCTGGTGAAAACGACGCAGCATTGAATACGCGTGCACCGCTCTTTCGACGTCTCATCCCATGTCGTAGCCAGCGGACTAACAGTTGAATCGTTTGACCCATTTCTCCCCTTGTATCGTTTCGCAATGCTCTGCCAGCATAACGGTCTTTTGTGCCTCGTGTTACTCCATCGTGTTCCACTTGCCGTGAAGCTGAAATCGCCTGGACACGCTAGCGGTTCCTTCCGTTCCGTTGTGTCCAAGATACCCTCCTCACCCCCCCCCCCTGCGACAAATGAGAAAATCGCTGCTCGTCTAATTTCATTCTCTTCAGGAAGTTCTTCGAGCCTGTTCCCTCATCTTCTTGGTCTCCTTTTGCAGTTCCCATAACGGCTGAGACTTAATTAAATCGACGTCTAATGCCGCCAATAATCATCGTGTCGAGCGGAGTAGGTAACATTGAAATTACCGAACCGGTTTTGATCCATGTATATAAAATATATTATTGAAACTACTCAATTGCTGAGAAAGATTTTACGGTAATTTTGGGTGATTATCGTAATAGAGAATTATTTTGATTGATGAATTAATTCGCTCCTCCTCCATCCAATTACAAAGATAGAGTTGTAGGTCGTAGTTTTAGTGTTGATGATTTCTGGTAAATATAGCTATGAAAACATTAATATCGTTCACATTTATATAGACAGTTTCTTTGGACTTGAAATAGGTTCGATTGAATATTTCGCAGGGTTCAGTGGAAGCACTGAAAATTCCATTCCTAGTTTTTCAAAATTAGCTCAGTTCTTCGTAGATTTGTAAATTGGACAGTTTAAAAATGTTGAAAAACTCTTTGAGACACCTTTCAATGTAACTCCTACATATCTGAATTTGGAGACGTCACTCCAGATAGCGTCCATTTTGGTGTGAAACGACCCTCAACTTTATTCTCCCTGCTTGATCCCCCGCTCGAATGAAGACACTCGCGCCTAACGAGTTAATTGACGTATATCTCGGTCCTCGCAACGTTCCCCAGTCCAAAAATCGTCCTACGTCCTCTTCGCTCTTGGAAGTTCCCGTCTCCGCGTCGAGAAAGCCCGGTTGCTCTTCGTTCAGACGCATCGCGCGAATTGTTTTGACCCGTGCCGTTATGAATACATCTTCCCAGACACTTCTCCGCGAACATTCCGCCGGCTGGAAAGGGGAAAAGAGAAGAGGAGGCACCGCGTGCCCAGACGAGAAACTCGTCAGCGGCAAAGAAGAGAAAAGAAGAGATCACGGAGGAAGGGAGTCGTTGAAGAAGAGAGAAGTCGATGAGATTTCGTCGTTTCCTTCTCCATCCATCTTTCTTTCTCCCTTTTTTTTCCAAAGCCGTAAACCTGGGGTTATTTCTGGCTGCTCCACGATGATCGCGAGACACACGAGAAGATTCCCCGTTGAACCACCGCGAGCTCGTTTAATTGCGCGAGAAGTTTCAGCGATTGCTCGCTACTGTCGTCGTGCATCGGGGCTTCCCGGGCGGTTAGGTTAATATTTATCGCCGCGTAATACTTGATAAGTTGGCGAATCAGCGATGCACAATTACCACGCGATTGCACCTGGCACGGTGGGATGTCTGAAGTCACTATGAACGATCCGGGTGCAGCGTTGCGCTCAGCGTGTAAATCGAGCAATAAATATCGCCGTGCCGAGACCTAAATGTACGGGACGCGAGGATCACGGTGGTTCGGAATTATTTTATTCTGTCTCGGTTGAATAAACTGGAATTCTTTGGGTGATCAAGCGTCGTATTTGTTTAAGCCCATGGTGTTGATTGGGCGCCATTTACGAGGAATTAAAGATTGTTTTGAAAGGTAGATTAATTCTGGAAGGTAATTGCTAGAATCTTAGGTTAATGTTCGTGAGGATAAATAAGGATTCAGCTGTGACACAATGTACAATTTAAATAAAAAGAAAACCATGTAAGAATTCGTGTGAAAAATTTAACTGGTACAATATGAAACACATTAAACTGGACTACAGATTTTAAGACAAAAATATACATCTTTTTAAAACGATGTAAAAATATACCAAAACAAAAAAAATAATAATTGATGATGATTGTGTAATGTGAGAATCACTATTTTATGACGTCAATGGACATCGATCGGTTCGAGTTAATTGAAAGCACTTTCCATCTTTTTTATGCGCGATTAATATCGAGAAGGGCTGAATGGTATCTTCGAGTAGAAGGATCGATTTCAAATCGGTAGGGTGCAAACAAGGTTGCACGATGTCGGCATGCTTTTAACGATGAATAATGCTGTTCGACAGCTTTTTCTCGAAGCTCGTAAAACGATACCGCCCTCATCGCGGGTCCCATCGCGTCGCACGGCAAACTGATAGCTGCTGGTGGTTATACATGACGATGCCTGGGAATATTTTCCTGGCGAATATTTTAATCGGAACACACCTTGTGAAGGTTATGTATTGCGGAAAACCTCTGAGTTATCGATGATTTATCGCTAAACCGGTGTCGAGGGACGGTTAGGGAAAATATAACTCGTGAATTATTCACACGGATTCAAAATATATCATTTTTGAAATATAAATTCTGCATGTATATCCACGGAAAAATTCCTTGGTTGGAAATGTGTACTTTTAAACTTATCCTTCTACATCTATTTTTAATATCAACGGGAATAGAAGATATAGTTGTATATTATGGTTCTTTAATATCACTATATGAATGTCAAGAGAATGTTTTTTATTTAATCGAATTAATTACAAAAATCGCGAAAATGATTATATTATTAAAGATGATATAAGTATCCTCCAAGAATGTATAAAATCGGAGTTTATCGATAATCGAGCAATCCATGAAAACGCTAATCCTCGCGGGCCTCGTGTTTTACATCGCGGATTAATTAGGTAATTAATGTTCCGTGACGAAGTTTCCAATAATCTTCTCGCCATTGTTTCCCTTCGATTATGAACTCCAGGTGGAATTACCGCCGGGCATATTTACTTTCTAACAAGACCGTTCGTTACCTTAGACGGTAGAACTTTGTTAATCCGGTTCAATTGGGAGGTAGAGATCGTTAGAATTGAAGGGAAGTCAAGCTCCAACCTAGTCCCGTATTAACAAGGTTTCCCTGCCAACGGTATCCATTTTTAAACCGACGATCTCGCCTATTGTTCAGAAAAATGACCCTCGAGGAACATTTCTCCAGGCGGGGAACGTTCTAACGTACGTTTTCAACCCCCTTCGTCCCTGCATCTGGATGCAGCGAACATAATTCCATTTTTTTTGTAGGCATTTTTCATTGATCTCGAAGCTTATATTATTCTTTAAATTTAAAGTAAGATTTACAATGTAGTGCAATGGTATGATGATATTTTCTGGAGCAGGCACTATGATAGGATAGGGCAAATTTTTATCAAAATTGAAAATTCGAAACGTAGAAAGACATAAAAATATAGATGCTTCGTTGGACTGTTCATATTTGGCATTGTAATAAAAATATAAATTAATTTTTTCGAATATGAATTGCGCGAAAGTGGCGCGTATAGAGAACGACGAATGAGCGCGAAGGGGTTAGGCGTGCAATTCTGCTCACGTGATTAGAGAAAGAACCAGTCTCAAAGGAACGAGAAGAGAAGTGGAGGCAGCCAAGAGGACGCCGCTTGAAATGTAAGAAGATGAACACAAAGATGCACTTGGACGCAAGTTTATTGCGAAAACTAGATTTCGCTGGGGTTTTACGAGAAGTACAGAGGGAAAAAAGTCGCCTCGTAAAGGCGGTCGGGAGGTTTCTGAATTATAAACGTAGCAGGGTTTACAGTCGGCGCAGATGTGCCCAATCATGGAGTACAATTAAACCGACGTCCCTCGGAGAACACGTTATAAAATTTTGATACAGTGGGCTCGTTATATTCTAACTTGTTTGGGACGCGTTGCAGCGCATCATGAACGACGCCATCCTCTGTCAGCATGCTAATGATTAGGGAAGCAAACTTCGCCTTGCGATGTCGTGTAAGCTTGTTAAGTAATGAGAACATGATGGATGGGACAATCGACTGGATTCTGTATTTATTGGCGGCGATATTATGCGCCAGGTAGTTCTTTTAAATAATTTAATTTGATAAGTGCGAGCACTCGGTCAGCTTCAAGTGCATTTATTATAGTATTCTTATAAGACTGTAAACTATTTTTCGGTTTTCTAATTTTATCTCGGTCCTCAGGAATAATATGTAATATTAATAATAACATACTGCTGATTCAGTGTAACAAGTTAATAGTTTCAATTTCAATTTGCGCATAATTTCAACAAAATCAATTCTAAGAATTTGAAAAATCCTCGTGGTTCAATAAAACCTAAATCAAAACATTTACAAAATTTGAAATCGACAGGTCCAAAATTTCCCTTAAACAAACAAATTTGTTCCAACGTCACTTTGCAGATCTTCAAAACCAGTCGACCTTCTTAAACTACCTTGAGCTTGAAAAGCTTAAGAACTACCGTATCAAGATAAACTCCATCATTGGTCATATTTTCCTAGATCGAAAAACAACCTCGCGAGAGTAACCTCGCGATAGGACGGATCAAAGTGGATTCGATTACCAGCCACGAATCGTGGAAGGCAAGAACGAGCAATTTAGCGCTTCCGTTTCAGGACATTTCTACATTGATCCGAGATCGATATCGGGCTCTTCGCCGTTTTCGAAGTGTCGGCCATTAAAAGGGACTCCAAGTACTATGGGCAAACTTGAGGAAAAAAACGATGATCGTGCGAACGTTTACGACCTGTAAAGAGATCCATTTCGTCGAGTGCATTTGAACGTCGACAAATACCTTGAAGGGGCCGAAGGAACCTCGACGAGGAGGCAAACTGTGAAGCACTCGAAGCCTGGAAGCCTTCGGAACTTCTCGTCCTCTCTTTCCTTCGGCCGTGATGCTCGCGAATACGACTTTAGGCTGGGCAACGTGTCTGACCGAATTAACGTCGTCCATGGATAAACTCCCTATCGTGGACAACTTCGGTAAATAACCGCCTCGTGTCGTCGTTTACAAGCTTCGATGAAATTTCGCCGCGTCATCGATATTCGGGTAGTTGAATCTTTCAGCGGTCAGAAGCAATTTACGTTTCGCTCGTTCTCTCTTACGATGAGTTTCATTGAAAAAAAAAAAAAAAAAAAAAACAACCTCGCGAGAGTAAATAACGCGTGTATTTTATCGGAATTGATCAAACGTACGTGTGTACGAAAATAGAAGTATAGAAGAAACTGAAACTCTTTTTTGCAATGAATATGCATAGCTGTGAGGGGAGGGAGGGAAATATCAACCGATGTACGTGAGTAAAGCAAGTCACGTGGACACTGGTATAGGAAAAATGCACAGATATGGATACTGTTACCGAGAGGCACTTCCAAATATTGTTTCAAACAAGGTGTATTTTTTGGGAGGAGTTTCCAAGCAGACTGGATATGTATATTTTTTTTCGAATTGGTTTTCGGATACGGATCGACGTTGTATCTTTTATTTGTCTCGATGTTTTGACATCGTTTCTGGTCCTTTTCAGGACTTTTCTACGTATATATATGTACATACATTTCTTACAATTGCAAACTAATAATAACAATTAAACGAATTACATGCCATTTTTGTGTCAAAATCACATTCCATGCTATCGATTTTTAGGTTTAGTATTCAAATAAAATACAAATTGAAGGGCGGAATTTCTACTGTTTAATGGATATTTACTATCATTGTTAGATACTCTTAAACAATTGTTTTATTTATTGTTGTATTAATCAGAAATATGATTCCGATGTAGTAATAACTGGTGCTCAAATAATTTTTCTGAATCTTGAAGAGAACTAAAATCCTAAAAGTCGATGCTATTTCTCACTCAATTATTAAGACCAATGAACATATCGTACATAAATTGACTAAAACCGCTCTCATATAACAAAATAGTTCGCGAGCAAACATTTTCCCACGAGTTACCGAGCTCATAACCGAATTATTAACTCCCGGTTCCGTTAATAAAAACTAACGGAACGCAAACAGAGCGCCTTTTGATCGTCCCGTCGCAGTATGCAAATCGTGCAAGAGGGGCACGGGGCCACAGGGGAAGATGCAAGGGGGTCGAGTAGCCGAAGGAAGTTAGTTTTGTATCGAAACCGGTCGTTTTTGACGTGCAATTTCATCCACCATATCTCGCGTGGCGTCCACGTGACGCCGCAGCGTTCTTTGATCCTCGCTCTAATTAGCAACGCGTCGCGACGAGTGGAATATTGCGTTTCCCCGGTACGCTTCTGGGTTTATTTAATTCGTCTCTCAAAGACGCCACATCGTCCACCACTTTGCGCATCGTGGAATTTTGGTAGAATTTTTGTCCCGAGGAAGTAATGGCGGTCTCATTCGCGCTCGATGACACCATCCGACCGGATTTGCCACTTCTCACTACTTCCCGCGGGGTCATACTATTATTATTATTATTATTATTTTGGTACGTGCAGTACAATTGACGAATATCGTTCATTGAAATTGGGTAAATAGTTTGGCATTTAAAGAAGGAGGGTAATCATTTAATGTGGTATATTATCTTTATAATTTCAAACTAAGTTTAAGATGTGGTCAAACATAGCATCTGCATCAAAATATAAAATAAATAACAACTTAATTTAAGTAACAAGCTTCCATTGATGTGGACGATACACGAGCTTTGCAAAAGTGAATCTTTCCAGATAGTAGACAGTATTTAATTTCCATCCAAAGTTAGTTTGAATTTTCATAAATATCGTCATTCCACTTCTGATTGCATTCATAGGCTGCATTATCTGTGCTACATTGCGCGCTACTCCAAAACGCAATTAATGCTCCAAAAAAATAATTGCTACAATTAATGCTCCAAAAAAGAAAAAAAATTGCTTCGAACAGCTCCATTATCAACTCACATATGATACAGTGATCAAAACCCCACAATGTATATCTGAATCAATTTTCAAATCAACCAACCAATTTCGATTTGGAGTAGAGGCTCTCGTAAGAACAGAGAGCTATATTTCCAACGCGAAGCTGGACTACGAGCCCAAGTGGTATCTACAGGTCACGAATCGACCCATTTTCCTAAACGAACACGCAGCATCGGCAAAGGTTAAGTTTAACGACGCCGTTATATTGAATCGTCACGGGATGCACGCGACTCACCGGGGTTCAAGTTGTCTGCCACCGCAATTAACATTAAATCCCCGCTGCGGCACACGCAATTTTATTCGGCCGTAGGCTTGATCCATGGATTTACGGTCGAGGCCTAACGCGAGAGCTTTGTATCTGCGTCTTGTTTTAATGGCGCATTCATCGCGCTATAAAATCATCGATTTATGCGTCGAGCCCCGGCTAAGCCTGGTCTCCCGCGTTGCAAATGAACGCGGGTTAAGAAACGAGATAGTGGAAAACGCGGATGCTTCTACCAACACCGGTTGTAATGTGAGCACAACTGCTCCTAAACGCAGGCACGGCTAGAACGTCTATTATCCACGCTGGTAGGGAATCAAGGACGCCTTCCTAATCGATTTTTGGGACGGTCGGACCGAGGAAATAAATCTTGCGACTGGGTGATGCGAAACAACAGGATATTAAATAATTCTGGTAGTAGATGGTATATTGAAAAAAATTCGTAATTCCTGGATATAGTTCAGCTTATAGGTTCTAAAATTTTAAATAATTAATGAAACAGTTTTGAAGATGAATGTTCACTGAATGTGGAAAGCAAATTAGTTATTCTTGGATTTAGTTCAGCTGGTAGTTTTTAAAGTGAATTATCTAGGAAAATAAAACTTGTGTCTATGCGATGTGAATTAACTGTAAAAACACCATAAATTCAGCTGATCCTCAACCCTTCTAAACAACCCTTAGAATACTACTCTTTTTATACGTACACCATTACATATGGCTAATCTGCAACACTCTTGGACATAATTCTCACGTACAATAATAATGTCTAATGAAAAGTTATTCAAATCATTAGTTTTGAAGCCTAAACCCCAGTCAAAAGCACACTATGCTTTCTGCTCCAAAATCGTTCTACTGTACCTAAGCCTATCGAATGCCATTTCGATCACTCGCGACGTGCTCTTTCATCGTTCCTTCGACTCGCTCGGTATTCGTCGAGTCCTCAATGTAAAATCTCCTCCGCAACACGTTGCAACAATAAAAGAGAGAGTATATTCCGAGCGAATAGCTCGCAAAATACAAACAAAGAACGCAGGAACAGCTGTTTACATGATTCACCGTGGACAAGGTTTCGTGGTCGTTCCTCCCATCCTCCGAGGATCCCGATCGAAGGATCCCGATCGAAATCGCGACGCAACCAGCACGCAACGGACGAGAACACTCGCAGTTATCGCGAGACACTAATTCCACAGTACTATGAGGACTTTTTCTTTTTACGCGTGACCTCCCACACGCATAACAGCGCGACGGAGGGAAAGAGACGGAGGGAACGCGCAGGAGCGATCGCTTCGCGACTAAAATCGCGGCGTTTCTCCCCCTCCGGCCGTGGGAGCCGCTGTCACATTTTTTGATTTCGACACTCTCACGTGCGCACTTCTCACACCCACTGACTCCACTTTGCCCTAATGGATGGAATTCGAAATTTCAAACACTGGATCCTGGTGATAGAACACACTCGAGCCGCGATAACCGTACGGGAAAAGAAAACGAAAGTCGGGGAAAAAGCAAGGTAAACGACACCCGAACTCGCTCCGCCGTTCGCGCCGGACGAAGCGGAAGCCGGCTTATGGAGCCAGAGTCCCCTCGTGCAGAGTCGCCGGCCTTTCGGCTGATCTCGGTTGTTTCCGGTTGTGTTCGGTGTCCGTTGCTTCTACCGCCCCCGTTCCACGTTGATAACGTGGATATCGGCCTTACCTTTTGTTGGTACAGTCGTTCTGGGTTAGGTCTGCGGTTAGGTCTGGGGTTAGGTCGCGCGTTCGAAGGGCGAGTTACGAGATCGAGGAAATATTTGAATATTTGTAGATTTATGTGAATGTTATTAAATTACGTGGCTCCTGTTTCTTTTCATATTTTAATTAATTTTCTTTTAAAAGAACTAGTCAGAAATGTTATATTTTGTATATACAGGGTGTCCCAAAGATGTTGGAGGTCCTTGAAAGGAGTGGTTCGGGAGGTGATTTGAAACAACTTTTTCCTTTGCAAAAATGTCGGATGGGGCTTCGTTAAGTAGATATTAGTAAAAAAAACCCGACCAATCAGAGCGCGCGGATACCGTTGGAGCGGCCGCGGTAGCGAAGGCTACGCGCTGAGCGGCCGCGTTAAAATCATTCGATACACGTCGAGTCACTTGTTCGCGTACGAGAGCGGCTACCTAGCGCGTAGCCATCGCTATCGCGGCCGCTCCAACAATATACGCGCGCTCTGATTGGTCAGTGTTTTCCGTTAATATCTCCTCAACGAAGCCTCGGACAACAATTTCGCTAAGGAAAAAGTTGTTTCAAATCACCACCTGAACCACCCTTTTCAAGGATCTACAACATTTTTGGGACACCCTGTAGTTACATAATATCGTCGTGACTCTCGAAATATTTTTTATTTTTGTGTTATAGGATTGCATATTTTTATTGTACATTTAAATACGCCTAACATTGTACAATTCATGTTTATTGGTAGGCTCTCTTTGTTAGAATTCATCGTTACTCAAAAGCCAAACTAACCCACTCTTCTAAAAGTTTCCCGATTCTAAAATATAGAAATATTCCTTCATCGCGCGTTACATTCCTCGAGTCTAACGTTTCAATTTTCTGTACAATAAATTGGAGATACCCTTTAATTTAGAAGATTCCTTAAGACTCCGTTAACCTACAAATTTAAAAAAAAAAAAACAACAGTGGAAAATGGCTGAAACTTTAATTTTCCTCCTTCATTGGGTTTCAAAGTGCTACCGGATGAGTTTAATTTCTCTTATCTTGCCTCCACAAAGAACACCGACTTTCCGATTATTCCGACCGATAGCTACCATTCCAAGGAACAGTATTTTTCAGGAAACCTTTGAATCGAATTGGTAGCTACTCAGGAATCACGTTAAGTCTGTCCCATAGGTTGGCGGCGTTCCTTTTCCCGCGCGATCGCGTAGCTCCCACGGCAAAGAGAAAGCGCGCGTGCCCGTCGACTAATCGATAATTAATTAAAGGTCGATCGAACGTAAGTTAGTCGCTAAAGTAATAAGAGTTTAATTAACTGCTAATTGGCCGACCGTGGGTGAACCAATTAACGGTGTTTTATCGGGGGACACGCGGCTGGTAGGAACCGTCGGGACCGAATACAAATTTCCTCGTTGCTCACTCGATACCAGGCCAGCGATTTTTAAAGGTTTCCCTCGCCCTGGCTGTTCCTTTTCCCCCGAACAGCGAGAGAGTGGCGTTATTAATCTGCAAAGTCTGTAGCGAGTGGAATAGCAGGACGTGGATATATACGCGCCGGTGCTAGACAGGAACAAGCGATGAGTAATGGTTCATTCGTCAATTATAAATACGATTCCAGCTCGCTGCCTAGCGAAGTTTAGTATTAACAAGGACTGTCCATTTATCTTCGGCAGTTTATTTTATACACAAGCCCGTGATGCATCGACCGGTTTATCTATTGTTGAAATTAATCCGCCGTTTATTATTGCGACTGCTTATCGCTCGACCGTGCTAGATTCTACGCGATTGCCGTTACGCTGAATTCCATTGCGCAGCCATTGTCGTGCCAAATGGGATACATTTTCTGTAGTGGCGTTTCAAAATTGGATACAATTCTAATATATAAAATTTGATGGGGAGGTTTTCTCGTGTAAAAATAAATGGCGGTAAATTATTTCAATTTGATTTGTGGGGTATATACAACACTAAAACACTTTTCAACTACGAGTGTCAAATGTTCAGATCTAAACAAATTTAAAAAGCGAATAATAGTTGTCAAAATAAATGAATAAAAAGGGTGGAAATCAAGGATACTGATAGTTGTTTGGATAAGAAATTAATAAATTGGAAAAGGAGAAGAATTTTATGTGATAAACAAAAAGTTCATCCAGAGAGATCATTTTGTAACTGTTTAAGATATATCCAAATTTCAGTCAAGTGCAAAATGTCGCCTCTAAAAGTGTCCGATACGTCGTGGAATTACCCTCGCGTTATTGGCCTTTCAGTAAATTCTATTATAGGGATGTGCTTCACGCCTTTCACCGTTTCCCGTCGTTTGCCGTCGATGCTATTATTAGCTCTACGCGGGACGACGTGTTTTTCCCATTGCGTGTCGCGTAAAATTTGAATAAACGAGGGAAAGGATGGTGCGTTGGATGGATGCGCGGGACGGGACGTCTGAAGGGAAACGCCATTGTTAGATTTGAGAACGAAGCGGGTACTAGTCGTTGGCATTTATGGCATTTCAAGTGGGAATATCCAGGATGATTAAAAAGTGGCGCCATATAATTTACCGAGAAGTACAGAGTCGAGCGAAATGTAATTGGTCGTCATTGGGAAAATTATTTATTCTGTAGAAAATAGTTAGGAATTGTTGATTTGACCCCGACGAGGTCTTTCTTCGGAAGAATCTCAACTTGATTTAGTCTACTGTAAAAGAATATTTCTACTTAACTATTCTAGAACATTTTTGTTTTTCATATTTTTCACGCAAAAGAGGATAAGATTGTACAAGTGACACCAATAAATTGCTGGATACTACATATATACATGGTACCTCACTGTTAAGAGGCAAATTCGTGAAAATTATTTTGCTAGCCACATTCCTGTCCTTGCCTTCAAAAAATACAAATAAAAATAATAAAAACAGAAATGAACAAATTCCCCACAGCTTCCCAAAAAGAATGCCCGAGAAGGATTGAGACAGAAACGTCGAACGTAATTTGAAAGACGATACTAATAAAGATGCTTTACAATTTCCACGGCGTCGAACGAAGCGTCGTCTTTCAACGCTATCATACTACCCCATTACTTTTCATTTTGAGACCAACTTTATCGTAAATTTTCGCGTTTCGAGTTGCGCGCAGATCGGGCACGTCTACATTTTCGAAACCGAAACGTGAGACGTATCCAGTTCGCAGAATTATGGAGCCGAGGATCGCTGACATCGTTCGGAGTTATTGCGATCTGGCCGCGCGATGCTGTAACATGTACCATATTCGGATACGTGTATATTCGGCCCGTTCGCGCCGACCAAGTGCAGCTCGCTGATCCATTTATTCAGCCAGGCTGAAGGTAATTGCGATACGAGAAAATCGCGCGACACTGTCCCCGATAAAAGACGATACACCCTGCTTCGCCTTCTTTTCCCCGTCGTCTGCCACGGGAAACGTTCGTATCCTTTCCAGGATTTTTCCTGCACGCTGCGAACAGGTTTCGGTACAGCCAGCGAACAACTTCCGATCAGATCAGGTCTGGCGAGCGTTTCATACAGGTTTGAAAGGAGTACTTTGCTGATTTAGATTTCATTACTGCAGAGAACATTTGTCGTAGATGTAGTGGAATTGTTGAGGAGTGACCATTTGTAATAATAGCGATAATTCGATGGTAAAACGATTATTAAGTGATACTCTCTTATTAATAACGATTTTCAAGCATTTTATTTGGGGCACGTTTCATTAACGTTTATGGTCCTTTTCGAGGTTTAAAAATTATTCATTTGTATATAAGTTCGTAATATGGTAACAAAGTATGTAATCGACTGGTATAATATTGAATATGAGAAAGAATTTGTATGAAGATGTTTATAACAATGTTACAAAACGAATTTTTTGAAGGTATTTTTCATAATTCTCACATTTGAGAAACAATCAGGAATGTACTTGAAATTTAGTGATCAAGGATTTGAATGACCATGTTAATATACTGTATATAATATATACAATCTACATGATACAGCAATCGATATCATACATATTCAAAGGCTTCTACGTTTGTACCTTAATTTAACTACCCCTTGGGATTCTTTTTTTAAATTAAAAATTAAATATTTAGAATGCAATAGTTATCGAAGACACGTTCCTTCTTAACCGCTATCAATAGCCACTGCCATCGCGCGAAAGACAGAGGCTAGTTCGTGGCGCTCGCGTATCGACTGCGACACGTTCCGTTCAATAATTGGCCACATGAACATAATGTAAATTTAACAGCGCCGCGGGCCTGTATAGAACACAATGCCGACATATAACTCATGTTTAATGCAAGAGCCAGAGGCGTCAGCGTGCGATATTACAATACCGGTCGTAGCCGATTCCCTGATTTTGCGACGGTGTTTTGGAGCGATCGTTCAGCACCGTTGCGTCCTGCCTCTAAATCGAACCACCCTCTCTACCCTCCTGCCTGGCAGCATCGAAACATCCTCCGATAATCCTGACCTATCGATAATAATTTCGCAAACATTTACCAAGCAAACGAAAACTGTTTACCAAACGTTCGATCGTCTTTCAGTGAAAGCTGAATCCATCAAACTCACAGTTGCGACGGTCACGGGGTGCGGAATTATTAGGTCGCACAAACACGTGGAATCGCGGAGTTTTCGGAACGAAACTCCCCTAGATTCCGCGAAAGGAATTAGTTAATCAACCCGATGAATTTTGTCGAATCATGTGGGTACCGTTGATATAGACAGTTTCTTCTTCATGGGGCATTAACATATGAGAAAATAACTCGATAGAATTAATTTTAATATACATACTTTATACATTATACATGTGACATCTTTTGAAAAATAAAACATACTTTCAACTATTTCTGTATATGGGAAAATATGGATTTGCATAAATATCGCCAATCTATTAACAACGATATGTAGAAATCAATGTCAGGCTAGAAAATCCTCTTCTAATCTTCTGGTTACACTGTTTCTAGGCAGACTAATAATTAAAGCGTGAACAAAATAAGAATCGTTTCACATGGTGACGATCTGACAATAAAAGCTCTGACGTCAGAGATAATACGCCCACGGCGTGTCAACCCTTAATCGCGGTGTTTAAAGTCTGTCACGCCTTTCGTTTATTCAAATCGCGCCAGAAGCTAGTGTCCCGGACTCCGGTCCGTCGTGTTGGAATGCAACTTATCTGGTTATCAACGACGCGGATCGAGTCTGAAGTTTATTACACCGTGGAAGCATTTGCACGGGAACGTGGAAAGGCATCGACGTCGCGACGGTTGGTGAGGGTGCGTTGAACTTGAAAGATGCGACTGCCAGGTATATTTGGACGCATGGCACGAGGGGAATTTTACGCGCGGCTGAACGCTTTGGGAGAGGGAAAGAGGGACCGAATAATAGTCGGTAAGTGTTTGCTTCCGGTCGTAGTTTTAATTCGACTTAACGGCAGGAACGGGGTGTAGGCCTTCCTGTCGTCAATTTGTGAATCAGCGGCGCGCCCAGGAGGGCGACAAAGGGGCGGCAACTAACAATTAACGGAGACTGATACGATATAATTATTTTGTAATACTTTGGATGTTTTATTAGAGAAGGTGGAGAAAGGTTTGTTTGATTTCTCTATGTGGAATTTGATTCTCTTCGAGGTTTGTTTGAAAAGTTTTTGAAATTTGTTTTAAATAATGAAGATATAGGTTGGGATCTACACAGGTGTCTATAGAATTATTTGTGGCACCTTCAATATTTTATCAGAGGAGGATTTAATATTTATATATAGAATTTGATTCCACTAAGGGACACGCGAGACAAAATTAATCATTTACTTAATATTCTAATATGAAATTTGATTCTATTTGATTCTAACCAAGAAATTAAAACAGGGAGCCATTAATATCTATTATATTCAACAGCTTTATTTAACAAACAAGCAACTACTCCAGTATGAAAATTTTAGGTTCATGTAGGCTTATGAAAGTATTGCAAAATCGAAGCAATTCCAGACGAGGAACAAAAAGTGCCATAAAACAATATTCAATTGAATTTCACTAATCTGCATACAGTGCTTAATTCTGTATTCCATTCGAGGACCTCGCCAAGGCAGTGCTGCCTCGAAAATGACTTTTCTGAATTCCATCGCGTGGAAAAACACCGCTGATCTTTTTCTTTATGCTTCTGTATAATAGGACTCGACAGCGCCTCAAATAAGCTGTAAACTTATCGAGGTGGAATTCATGTACATTATTCATAAACCTGTGCCATACTTTACTTATTCTCTACCATACAGAGAGAGAGAGTAGTATATTATGCGTCTTCACAAAAGATTCCAGACGTTTGTTCGCTTCTGTGCGCACGACGATGCGTCGCCCGCTTTATCCGACCTTTTGAACCCTTTAAAATTTAATATCCTTAACGTGCAAGCAGAGTAGGGAAATGTGCAATCATTTTCGAGATTACCTTTAAATTTTGCGAGTACAAAATAAAAAAAATACAACGAAAACTTGCGAAGTCTCTGTATGCACGTTTACATGTAAAATGGCCTCCATATTTAGAGTGACAGCACCTGAGATTAGAAGTAAAATTAGCTGCGATGAGAGTCTGAAAACGATCACTAAGTAATGAAGGTTTGAAAGTGATTTAAGACTACGAAATCTTTTCTGAAATCGTAATTTAATGCGAAGAGTGGTACCTTGAGATCAGTTAAATTGGGAAGTGAAAAGGTCTAGCAGGATAAGGATAGATTCATTGTTTTATAAGCTATTAGACTGTTGTAGTGAAAATATGCAGTTCCTGTCGTATGCATAGTTGTCACTTTACGCATAGTGTGTCTGACATTATCTCATTCTCCTTCAGCCCATTGCACGGCGCGTAACACATGGGATTTTTGTTTCTTTTCAATTATTTAACCATGTTCCAGGACTCCTACCGTTCTGAAACTTTTACATATGTCAGCTAAATAACCGATCATCATTTCTGATTTCTTGGGCAGGTGTCACTCACAGGGTTGTTTACAATTACCACTCGCAAAAAATAAATTATTCATCTTCGACCCTTAATAATTAAACAAATACCCTGAAAAAAATATATGTGATGCAATTTATAAGTACGAATATTTTCGTTTTTGTAGAATTTAAATATCTGAAAGAGTAACCGAGAAAAAAAATAATAATGTTAAGGATGTCATATTTGTAGGTCGAAAGCATTACACGGCATATAATAGCAATAAAAATTGGGGTGGGAGTCGATTGCCTATCCTTATTCTGCTAGACCCTTTGTGGTAAGGAGAGTCTACAGATTATTACTAAATGATAAACATTTGAAGAAGATTAAAGATTATTGATCTTGTAGTTCGTGATTTCAAGTACAATTGTCCATACTGGTAATATAATAATGGCACTTTGGACTGCGTTTGTTCGTTAATGAAGATGCGACACCTGCGATAACTAGATCCTAGAGGCTACCACTAAACGACGATAGCCTCGAGAAGATCGAAGACCATACATCCGTCTTCGTATTCGCAATTTCTCGAGTGCTACCAATTTGTCTTCGTATTTGTGATTTCCCGTAAAATGTTCCATAGGCGAAGAATGGCACCTGGAACCTCATTTATTCTTCAATCAAGAAGTGAGAAATGCTGGAACTGGATTCCAGAGACTATCATTGAACGATGATAGCTTCAGGAAGATTGAAGACCACCAACTTATCTTCGTATTCGAAATTTCTCGTAATATGCAAAAAATGGTATGATTAAATGACGATGGGCTCAAGAAGAACATGTGCTTCGAATTCATCTTCAAATTCACGACTTTACAAAAAGTCTTCCATACTTTCAAAATGGCTCCTAGGCTCTCGTTTATTCTTCAATCAAGAACTGAAGATTGGAAGAACAAGGTTCCAGACACTGTTATTAAACGATGATAGTCTTAAGAAGATGGACGACTGAAAATTGCTCTTCAGATTTGTGTACGTAAAAAATGCCACCCAAGACATCCTCGTTTCTCAATAGAGCAATTTGACCAGGACTTGGAGTATCGTTGCAGCCATGAATAAAATGGTACTATATCAAGACAAACACTATTATTATCCTATGCCAAAAATATGATTTATTTTAATTGAAGAAATATTTAACATCCAACGAGGAACGATCGTTCAAGGGTTGAGGATAGGTTCAATTGTTGAAGAATTTTATTCAAACAAGAGCGTTATCCTCTTATATCGATGCGACAGGATTTACGAGACACCCAGTGCACGTTTTCGGTGCCAAAGCCAGCGAGTATAGTTTCCGGCGACGTTAATACACGCGGGCAGCGACCGCATCAGTATCAATCTAGTTCCCGACGAGTGGGTACTTAATCAGTCAATTAGCAATGTTCCGCTAATTGGTTAATTACCAAGCAAATTTGTAGCCGGCACGCTATTGCGCCATTGGGAACGTACGGTTATGCATGTAGATCATAAACGTGGGGGTGGTGAAAGGTACGCGACGACCTCGGTTGTCCCGGCATTAAGACACAAATGTATTTATCTCCGTAATCTATGACTACCGTGGCATAATGATCCAGTTTACGGTCAGTTAGGCACGCGTACCAACAAACTGCGCAACGGCTGAGTCCGATTAGAGGTCTGTTCGGAAGAACAATACCCGCTCGAAATGTCATTCTTCATATCAGAACCATTACAAGTGACACCACTGAACCTGAACACCGTATCTACAATTAAAATTTATAGTCTACCCTCTTCATTAGATTAGAATCGTTTGATGATAGTCTCTGGAATCCTGTTTCTGCATTCTGTGGTAAAGGCCTCGGAACTCGTTGAAATTAAGAATTGCATGTTAATCATTCACCCAGCTTCAAACTTTTCTGCTCTGTTCCTAGTATCTTTACAGTAAACAGTCGTTGACCAAACTCTCTCCTGAAGAAAAGTCAACAGTTCGAGTTAATCCTGCCAAGATGATACGTTCCTAGCCTTAGGGTAAGTCTTCTTCATTCCCTCGCTTGAAGATTGTTAGAAATATCAAAAATCATCGCCCCAAAACCTCCTAGCGATCGACCAAACACTCATCCCCCTTGCTTCTTCCTTAAAAGCTCGTCTACTTTAAGTGCAAGCAAGAGTCGACGGTCCAACGAAGCTCCTACGCGTGGCTCAGACACGGAGCGAGAAAGTCCGAGCGAAAAATCAATTTCCACGGTTCCCCGAGCGCGGCTAATTCGTTGAATGTACCTTTTGCTGGGGCGTCGTTTGTGCCGCGCGACTTCGGATTCGAACTGCGCAGCCTGGAATAATTCGAAAGATAATCCGATAGCGCGGTTATAATTTGAAAGATGGTGTTTGAGTTTCCCCGACCGACCCGGATACGTGTATGCATTCATTCATCCGCCCGCAGACTATGGCGCGAACGCACACCTATCCAACGCGGACACGTGTGCGGCAACGTATGCCTCATGTATTTGGATAGAACTGCTGCAGGCTATATTCTCTGATTGGGGCTGGCCGAGCTTCCTCTTGCCTTGCTTCCTGCTTTGCATACCTAACTACGGAGGCGAATTCCTCGCCGAGACAACCCGGGATCGTTCGGTTCGGCTTAATTTCTAGCTTAAACCGGAACGTCTGTGGCAATCGCAGACGTGTACTTTACGTTACGAGCTTTCTCGGTCGGGAGCATCGATTATTTTTTTGGCTGCGCGTTGAATTGCTGTATGGGTTCGCTGTGTAAGCGATCGATGCGTTGGAGTCAGTATTAATTGTGAGTCAAAGTTGAGGGAGGCTTAAGATACAAGGAAACGAATTTATTGGTTTTTGGGACATCAAATGAAGAAAGTTACCAAGAGAAATATTTGGCATTTTTTAAATCGGCACTGCTGGTGGGGTTGCCAATAAGGTTGATTTAGCAAATCTTGCCCTTGAGTAGGTACATCTAAGGGAAAGTTTATTGGGGCAGTCTTACGAACGAGTCTATCAGCATCTAGTGAATGAAAAGTCGACTGATTGTTTACAAACATGGAGACGTAACTCCCAAACAGATGTCTCTAAAAATCATCTTATAATTTATTATTAGAATACCTTAAAGTCTCCACTACTTGCACAGAAGTATTCTACCAGAAACACTGTTGAATACATCCAACTGCATTCGTGTGCTCATCGATCAGTATCTGGTATTAACATGACACGTCTATAATACAGCTCTGAATTAATATTTTTACCTGGTACACAAGATGTAACGTTAAGTCACGAAAGACAGGTCCCACCTAAAGGACCAACCATATCTATACTCATGGATTTTGTAGCTAAGTAATTTTCTCTTTTGCCAAGTCCTCCACATTTTAATTCTACCTCCAATATGCAAAATGAATAAACGTTCCCGCCCCCTCCAAAACTTCTCACACACAGGCTTCGATAAACGCTCGTTAACTATAACATTTTCCAGTACAAAACGAATTCCCACGCGTGCTAATAGAAACTGGGTTAAACAAATCGCGTTCGAAGCGAACAAATCCCTCCCCGACTCCGCGCCGACATTCCTTGCTTTTGTTCTAGCAATCGTTTCGAGGCACGCAGGTATTTACGCGTTCCGCCGACTGCTATCGTTATCGTTGTTATTTATCGGTCGCCCGCGCTCTACGTTCGACATTTCGTCGAGCTAAAGAGAATTCTCAATGATATTTCAACCACCGACGAAGCCAGTCGGTTCTCCGTTGATGCATAGGTTTGTTTTCCAAGCAAACGCTGCCCGAAACATGCTATTGCGCCAACAGCAACACCGAAGAATCCCTCTTTATCGTTTTCAATCTCGAACGTTCAACGGGGAACGCGTCGATCCATTGTCCCGGAGTGCCCTGAACGCCGCGAGAGACGCTACATTTCATTTCCTACCTCTGCTGCGCGGTAAAGGTGAGAGTAATTTTCGAGGTTGGATTTACAGGTTCAACGGGGTGACATTTCACAACGCGTTGCACGAGGCTACGCGGAATTCCAACGAGGAAAGCACTGCACGCGTTAACGTTCGTTTACCTTCCGTCGTCTTGCGCTGGGAAGCTGCAATCTCGCGTAATGTCCTCTATTACGCAGCGAAATATCTTATTGTAGAGCAAACGTTTCATAACATTGCACTGTAAATCCTGCCTCATCCTAGTTGCTTCAATCGCACTTCGAGTCTCTCTAAGAGGCATTGTTTTCTCGGTGTTCTTATTAGACACATACGACAAGAAAATACATAAAATTTCTTTCCCACGAATGTAAAACACGATTAGTTATTTCTCCGTCTTCGTCGTGCATCGTACGTTATAGTGACAGTTTAAGGAGTAGGATTTTTCATCTGTGACACGTTTCGAACACGAATTCAACATGCACGGATCTCTTCCAACCCGTCCTCAGATTACAAAGCTCCCGCGTGACCACGCACTCGAGACCAGAATGAAATAGTCCCCTAACGTCAGTTCCATCCGGTTCTTTCGTCGGTTCGATAAAAGCCAAGGGTGGACAAATCGAATTAATACCACGTTATCGGGCGAGGGAACCGAAGGTGTCGCCGGTAATTACCGGATAGCCGATAATTAAGACACGGGACGGGTGAACGTGGAATTTAAAAGTTAAATTGTGTTTCGCTCATGAATTATGCATTCACGGTCAACGCCTCTGCCCGATTTTGACGCGGGAACTTTGATCTCCCCGGGTATATCGTGTCGATCAAATAATCGTAAAAGGATCGTCGACCCGATGCACTTTTAATTGCTCGCCCCCCTCCCGTTACCGTTTTCGCCTATTTTGGCCTCACTGAACAGCGCTTTCGATGTCTTTCTCGAGGCCCCTTCATCCAGGTGAATTAATTATAAACGATGAACGGTGATTCGACCATGATTAAATACTCTTCAATAGGGTGATAATGATTATTACAAGAGGTACATGGTTGGGAATTTTTGTCTGACTATATGAAGTGGCAAGTATAGATGTTTTATACATGTATTCAAAGATTGTTGTTTGGACGATGATTTTGAAAATCCATGGAGATATCGTTGAATATGAAATTTTTCTATTTCAATGTGATTCTACATTTAAGACTGAATAAAAATCTGCAACATTTATCCATTGGAGGCATCTGTGTAGTTCAGACTGATTATAAGAAGACCAGTTTGATGACCAAACTCTGAGACGCCTATTTACCCTTTTTAAGCATTCAATAGCAATGACTATGTATTTAATACCTCCCACGCTACATTGCAAAAATTCTTTAATTTAAACATTCCACATATACCACAAACTATACTTCGTCTAAATTTATGTTCGAAAATTGATGACTCTCCTTGAAGAAACACTTGTTTCCCTAAATTAACCGCTTCTTACAGATCAAGTCCCTCGGCTGCCACATTGTTCTACCTCCTTTAATTAAAACATTCTCGGACCTGCGTTCCAGTGACGATTGAAAGACCCGTTCCATTTCAATTAGGAAAACCTTTGACCTGGGTACAAGTAGGCGAAATCGAGGCGAACGAGTCCACCGGCCGATTTTCACCGCGGAAATATCATTTTCGTTTCAATTAAGATGAAAACCTCCCGTGGCAACGTTCATCGACTGCGAGAATCGACAGGGAAGATTTGCATTAATTTCTGCGGCGAAAGGTGAGTGGTCATGTAAAATCGAGGGCCAAGGAAGGTCCGAGGTTTTCGAGTGACTCTCGTTTCGACGTGGAATTCTCGCCAAAGGATGAATTATACACGCACATGCGCACAGAGGTCCGGCTACGGAGGGATAAAGATCGGGGAGCCCCCCTTTGGGGACCGCGGTGCCACTCGAATTATATTAAGACGGATTCCTCGGTCCAGCAAGCTCGATGTTATTTTAAGCATCGTTGAAAAGAAGTTATTACCTTCTTCGTCGAACTCGTTAAATTCTGGGTTAAGCACGCGCCTGACCTTTCGATGCGACTTTACTTGGTCCTGTCGCTTCGGAGTGCTAGAAATTATACACTCGAACGACGATCAGAGATGACGTTGGATGAAAATGTTTAGCGACAGGGTGCACGAGGCCAAAAATTTTAATATGATTCACGTTTTAATAAATTAGTTTTGCCTATCTTGTATTTTAGTAAGTCGGTTTTCAACCACTGTCGTCCGATCTATGATTGAGGACCTGTAAGTTCTTGGTGGGTTTGAGTTTGACACAGATGTTGATTAACCCTTTGACTGCGAAAATCCATAACTGTTTAATGTTATTTAATTGCGAATGCGTAACCGCCAGCTAACGATGCTTTTCATTTTTACCATTAAAAAGTATCAAGGAAACTTTGCGTTCGAAACAATGAGACAATTACTCCTTGGCAATGATGTGGAATGACGCGTATCGAGCAGAAAAATACATTAAACGTTTTAAAATTTATTAAATCTTCACGCAGAAGAGGATTAGTATCACTCGATCGTTCGTCGCTAGTAATAGCAAGCTAATCGGCTACGAAAACTCACTCCACTTTCGTTTCTCGGATTTCAATGTATATTCTTCCAGAGGTTCGCCCCCTGAAGATATAGAAAAGTAAAGGAACTAGCATTCCCGCGATGGCACCTGCAGAATATCGATCGAAGTTCCTCCACTCGGGTGTCGACGATCACTTTGCTTTTGTTCACGCTGACGAAGGTAATAAAGTATATTTGCGTCTACCTCGTTGGGAGTTGGATCGCGGGAGACGAAGGTAATTCGGTGTATCAAAGGGGGGTGGAGGCGGAACCGAGGAATTTCGTCGTCATTAGGTGCAGAAGCGAAGCACGGCAACGAAAAATCGCCCTCGTCGCGGGGACGGACTTTTTCCAAGCGTCTTTTCCGCCGTTCGCCGATACTGGCTTTTCCCTCCCAGCACAAAGTCGTTTCGACAAATGGAACGTCCCCGCGATAGGGAAAATTGTACCAGCAATAATAAAGCGATACGACGAACAGCAGAGCTTTGGGGGAATGAATTGAACACGCGCAGCGTGATTCTCAACCCCTACCCCTTCCGCTGATACCGCCAATAAGTCCAAATATTACGCCCACGTAGTTATCCCTTGCGATGTAACGTTTAATCTGATTGAACTTTCCTCGGGGAAAATGTTTTGGAATTGTTGTCGCGGATTCGTTTCTCTCGAAGGGTGCAATCTTAAAGCACAAGGGTGGTCGCGAGAATTATTAAACGTATCAACGCCGTGATTTATGTGTGGTGCATGTAATAATGGGTATTTATATATAAATGAAACGATGTCTCTTGTTAAATAGATTGAATCGATTCTTTCGTTTAATATTAGTCGAGGGTCGATTAATGTTATTTCTTCATTTTTAATGAGGTTGATAGGCATCAATTTTAAACTACACGGAGACAAATTATTTTGTTGTATATTAGATGGTATTTAACAAAAAAATGAACCAATTTTTATGATCGCTGTCTTATAATACACGTCTTATTACATACCTAAAAAGGTCTTATACAAACCAGTCCTAAATATTCAGATATATTAAAAATAGACACGAATAAACTTTTATCGTCCTCTGTGTTTATCAGAAGGATTTTCGAAAGAAATTCGACGAACTTTAGCGAAACGGGATCGCAGGTTGGCGGAAGTTCAGAATAGAAGCGATATTGGAGCGTTGGCGGTCTACAGTCTCTGACGGAATGAAAATATTTGTATTCATATCGCCTAGTACGCTGGGCGGGTAAGTGGCTTTCAGTGTAGGTAAAAGGAGGGTAAAGTACTCACGTTAGCGGTGTCGTCGAGTTTCCGCTTCCACACATCGCTACGTTCGATTAGGGCGTTCCATTGCTCCGAAAGTTTGTTCACTTCCCTGCGAATGCTGCGCGTCAATTCGCGTGCCTGCTCCTCGGCGCTTCTGTAGCCCCTCGAATCGCCGTCCAATTCTCTTCCGGCTGAAAACGAATAGTCAACCGTGAACGTGACATCCTCCATTTCTAAGCGTTCGGTAAGAAACGATTTTCCCAACGGTTTAGCCATTTCTGGCAATCGTCGGCCCGTGTAACGCGCCTGGGACCGACTCTATTCAATTATCCCTCAGTCAGGTGGCGTGCAATCGTTCTCGCCAAACGAACTCGAATAAAATAAAGTGACGGAATGCTCGACGAGTCGTTAAGTTCGAAAAGAGTTTCTTGGTTTTGTTTGAAATATTAATATTACACAGATGTCGTTCGTGGTCGTGCATTAAGTCTAACGAGATGTTTTTGACATGCAGTTTTGATTTTGTAATAACACATATTCATTTTAAAGAATAAATGTAAAATATCACTTGCTTAAAAATAATGTCTCAGGAAGTTGTAACGTGCTGGCAGTAGAGAAAATGGAGTAAATACAGAAGAAATTATAATATTTACAAAATGTATGAGTTTCCTTCTGTGAAAATAAATATTTCTTTTAAAGAATAAATAAAGTACTAACTTGCAATGTGTTGGTAGTAGAGGAAACGCAATAAATGTAAAAATAATTATTAACATCAAATGTATAAACGTATTACTTGGAAGATTAAATAAGAAAAGTACGGACAGTAGAGTACAACAGTTTTATTACGATATTTTCTGATTCAATTAGTTAAATATTACGTATATATTTTTAATTTTATGAATATTTTACATTTATTATGATTGTCTCTTCCACTACCTACGCATTGTAAGTTATTCCTATCGATTACGGCCGATTTTATTGGAAACAGAGAGTGCATCGACCCACAGAAATAGAGTTAGCGTCCAGCAAGGACCGCGACCACTATGCTGCCCTATCGGAATTAATTGACCTATGAATCACGGTATCATATCATACGGGACCACTTTTTATGCGCATGTTTAGCATTGATAACGCCTACCAACTCTACCTGTACGTTACCGCTCTATCTGCCACGTGTTAGGATGATTTATGTTTATGGTGCTGGCTGGCCCTTTACTAAGTTATCCTTGCTCGATCCTGGATTCATTGATCGACATATTGTAGCAGAGAACAGGGACAAATTTGAATCGAGAGTTGCACGAAAATAATTTATTTCAGAGGCTTATTTGATCGCATTTCTTAACTTTATTTGTGCACTGATCAGCTCAAATGTTACCGAGAATTCGATAAATTTTACTTCAAAATACAAATTACGAAATTACTGTGTACATAATTCTACTTTTTATACCGTCTTCACTTCATCTTTATGTACACTGTCTTCTACTCGTCTATGTTTGTTTTTTATGTCAAGATACCCTGAATATTCCACTAGAAAACCCCCGACAAACATAGTCCGCGACAAATATCGACAGGTGGCTAGAACATCGCCCTCGAGAAACACGGTAGAGAATTCGAGGGAGGTAGCCTACATCAGAGTGAACGTGGTTCACGAAAGAGACGTCACGATTGCACAGTGGAAACACCTAAAAACTATTTTCACCGAATCGAATTAGGCGGTCGTGTTCTTCATCGGTAAGCCATCCATTCAACAGTTGCCGTATTCGATTTCCAGGCACGTACACCCTCCAAAACCCTTCCTTTTTTATCCTCTCCAGTTGTTTCCCTCCTTCGCTTTTCATCCCCTAATTCCCTCGCTCGCCGTCTCTCATCCGCGCGGCTCTACTCGCGGAAACTCGAGGCGGAACTTATACAATTTCAATTTTAAATTATAATTTAAATTACAGAAGAGCATCTGTCTTGAAAGCAGCGTTTATGTTTGCCGAGATCAACCTAGGAGAAGATTTTTTAATACGTTAACTATTTCGTCTGTAATCGGTTGCCTTCGGACGTGACTAATCGTTTTAAGCGTCTAGTAAGCGTGAAATAAAAATATCTGTCTGTTAATAAAAGTTTGCACGTGTTTCAGTTTGTTCATTTCTCTTTATTCTGTATTATTTTTTTACCGTATCAGGGGACTACCGATTATATTTATAGAAAGTTAATAAACGATTTTTCGATATGCTTCAATATTTTCTCTTTTTTTTTTATATTAACTGACGTTTTCATCGAATTGTAGTTATTTTGGAAATAATAAAACGATAATAAATATTTTTTCTATTTTCGTCAATAACATTCCCCTCTTTTTTGTAAATTGATTGGCGTTCATATCGACGGTGTAACAATTTCCTTCGTCGCTGGTACGATTCGAACGGAATTTGTCGTTGAAGAGACTTGAATCACGAATTTTTATTTTTAATATCCCCTGCAGGAAATTTCCATCTCTCTTTTTAATTGAATCTAGAGTACACTGGAGACACGAAATTGATAAATTCATCAGTTATGGTGACGAATGGATAGTTAAATCAGCTTTTAAAATTAACTTATTCATGTTTTTAATGAACATCGATGGTCTTGAAAGTAACGTGTAATATTCATTGTATATTCTAGTTTCCATGTAAATTCTCTTAAAGAAATGTTTATTATCAAATATGATAATGTATGAAAAATACATTTCCTAAGAATTGAACTCTTCAATTCAGCTACTTGTAGAGACTGTTAAAGTGACAAATTACCAAAACACGAGGCCATACTTCCCCATTGAAGTTCTCATCTATTTTTAGTTACACTGGAAAGATTTTCAGCGACGAATGAAAAATTGTTAAATAACGATTTTTGTTGGACGAATCGGGGACTCGATTCGATTTCACGGGCCAAATCCCGACGCACTGTGAGAGAACGATACACCCGTGGAACGTTGTATGATCTAACCCCGCGATGTTTCGTTATATCGGTTGAAATTTATTGACGTTACGACAACGCCCGACGACTGCTTGATGCCGTGCACGTTTCATCGAACGTGACTCCCCGCGGAGTGACTGAAATCGTGCATCGTCGCGACGCGGGTTGTCCTCGTCCAGGAGACCCCTAATCTTCGGATCGTATTCAGAATCTCTGGTACAGACTCCTCTCGTTCTTGCTGATTATCTTACATTGAGAACACCTGGACGTGTCTGTGGCGCATCGACTGGCCCGTGTGAAATAATTATGGCATCTCGTAACGCGATCACGAACCCAATTCCACTATTTTCCACGCTGTTTTTGTAACCACTACCATCGACACGTCATCTGTTTACTGTTGTCCACTTAAATTGTATTTAGGTATTTATTGAGATTTGGAATGAATGTGGTTTGAACGAGGTTTACTACGACGTATTTTTACAGAAGGTTTTGAACCCTCTTCAAAGAGGAAGGAAGATTGAACGAATTTATCAATTGAAAAATATTAATAGTAATTATAATTGGAATTTTAAAGGGAGTCAGTGGGACGAAAAAATAATTTAAAACTGATCGCCGCACCATTTGTTTATGATCGTTTACTCAAATTATACAGATTATTTTTATTATGAATTCTAAAAATGTATCATGCTATGAAAATGTACATACTCGTGAATATTTGTTTAATTTAATAGATTCCATACTCATAATAATTATAATACCCATGAACGTTTCTCTAATTTGTCATCTAATTCTAATTTGAATCAAATTTCTCAACTACAACATATTTATATTAACTGCACTCATGATACAGTAATAGATTTATCAGACAGTAATAGACACATCTATTTTAAAACCACCAAATATATTTTCTGTAAGTAATACCACCCCTAAAACTGTTCCAATACACGAATCCCTCCATCCCGATTCTCACCAAGGTTAAAGACCCCGATTTATAACGCACCAGAAAGTCCAAAGCCCTCGGAGCTGGTCGAAGCACCCCGAAACGAATTTCTTTCACCGTTTCGAAACCAATTCTTCGCTACCCTCCGAACTCGTCTTACGATTACTCTCCACTTTATTCGAATTCCTCGGTGTTCTGTGCGCGAACGGCAAAGAAACGCGAAAATTCTTCGAGCCGATTGGTCGGTTACCTTCCTTCCATCCCCTCTAACACACTTTTCCCTCCTTCCCCAACTTTCTCTGTCTCTCGTAAGGTTTTCTCTCGCGTTTAATTGGTATGAAAAATCACGGAAAGAAGAATGGCGCGAATTACTGGAATTGAAAGCTCGAGCCACGGCTCTTAATTACTAGGCCTGCGCTATTGGCGAATTCAGTCGCGCGTTGGCCTCGCGGGGAACTAACGAATGTACTTGGCCGACATTCTTTACGCTTTGGCGGAAACTTTCGTCGTGCAACCTACGCCTCGACGGATTTCCGCTATTCCGACCAGTTTTTCGGTTCAACGGTAGGAATTTTACGAGAAGGCGCGTTCACTTGCTTGGATTTTATCGTTTTCTTTCTGAGAGGGTGAATAGAGGAGTGTACGCGTCAATAGGAGAGTGTAGTTTTCGTCGAAACCCTTGCACATTTTAGGGGACGCACATTTGTTTCTATTCTCATCATCCTCGTGCATTCACTCGCGTCTTTATCTTTCTTTTCATTTGTATTCTTATCCCTATTTTCATTTCAAATCATTGTCTTCAGCGTCTTCATTCACCACCCTCATTCTCGTTTTTATCCTTAGGCATACATTACTTTTATCTTTATCTCTAGTTTTATTTCTATATTTCAATTTAAGTTAATATATATGAGAACTAATATATGAAAAACTAGAAAATTCATACAGTACTACATATGATAATTGATCGTATAGAAGGTTGAAAGTAAATGGGAAAAAAGTGGCAGCTTTTAAAGGCATTGTTTATTCGTTGCACTCGCAACGTCTTGAGAAGAATAATGCAATTTCGAGTGGTAACAAAAACTTTCGTGGTCAATGCTAAGGGAACCCTCTTGGGTGAACCATCGGGCGGTATTCAATCGAGTTACAAGTATCAAAGTACACCGAAACTAACTGAAATTTGCCAGGGTTAAAAGAGACTTCCCGAAGGACACGAGAAACTCCATCGAGAGGCCTTCGTCCAAGTTTCACAAGGGAAATGCTGTTTCACCCTAATGTCAATGCAATTTCCTCCCTTCTACGTGTCGCGTACTTCGCGTAAAAGGCTGTTGAAATCATCGAACGTGAAGTTTAACCCTTTAAGAACGGCTACGGATAGTACTAAAATAAAGATTGAGTTTATTATCCAAATTCTTATATTTATACAAACACCTCGTTGTGATTAAAATTTAATCTGTGTAAATAATTTACTTGTTCTCCCTTTTCTAGCGTCAACTGGAGTAGATCTTTAACGGGATAGTTCTATTTTTATTAATAAGTAACTATTTTTGTAGAATTTATTTAATATCTTTTCTCTAATAGATTCAAATATTTTCTCCCATTAGATGTAAAATAAATATAGAAAATAAATAGAAAGAATAAATCTCCTGTCTACGGCCGTAAAAGTGGATATATTAAACAAATCTATACGGAACAAGGTATTTCAGTACAGTATAATGTAAATAAAGATTGCTCAAGCCGACCAACAAAATGCATGAAAAGCAGATTCCCGCTGAAAGAATAGTTCAATTCTGTCAGCGAAGTAATTCAAGGGTTGTTCAATATTTATTTGAAAAAGCGGCAACCAGGACGATGGAATACAAAGTGTATCGCGAAGTATAGTGCCCTGTATTTCTTTTTCTCGCTTTTGAGGTCAATGTCCAGAATTGAAAAGGGTAAGATTGATTAAAGTTGTATTTTCAAAGGGTAGCTCTCCTCGCGGGAGTTTGTCGCGAAGAATGAAGGGGATTGTTAAGTGGACTGATAAAATACGAGAAGTTTCCTCTCCTAGTCTTCGTCGTCGTTTTTTCCTCCTTTTACTTAAACCACGGAACAAGAGCCGCCTTTGGAAACGAGCTTCATTCGTTCTTGTCACCGCTTTTCACGTACAATAACCGCGGCGAGCGTGTAACCGTGGCCCCTCTTGAATATTTCATTTAGATAATTCCACCCTCTCGAAAGCGGGATTATTAAGAAAAGCGAAACACGGAATTTATGGTTATTTGACCGGGAGACATTCGACTGCGGTTCTTGCCAGAAAATGGGCTCGTCCATTAGACGGGGAAACAAACTTGTTCTATACGTTTCGCGAAACAAAGACTTCCATTCTCATTGTGACGATAAGAAAGTACGGCTGAGTATACATCGTTTCTTTTTTATTTATACTATGGATCTATGGCTGTGTCGTTCGGTGATAATGGTTTGTTGGGGACACGATGTGCTCCAATCAGAATATTTTTGATTAAAAAAGTTTTTCAAACCTTGAGATAGTTAAAGGATTTCATACATTTATCTATACCGTGTGTAAGAACTGATACTTTTGTAACGTAAAGTTTGATGAATTAATTAAAAATTTTGCGAAGTAAATGAAAGTGAAGTGAGAAGCTCACCTTCAGAGTCCGAGGTGTCGGAGAGGGGCGGCTCGTTGGCGATATATTGGCGACCACTCAGTAGGTTGTTCTCTACAATCGGTCGTTTATCCTCCAACTGCCTCCTGAAGCCTCGATGATCGTCCTGGAACACGTAAAAACACACTAGTTAAAACGAGTTGAATTTTGATTTCTTTACGACTCGATAATGTAGACCATTTGGTCAATAAGACAGATAGCTATGTTGGCAATGCAGAACACTATTAATAAATCCTTCGATCAATTAGGATTCTGCATTACTAATAGAATGCATTATGTTACTGACAGAGCACTCTATCTCACCCACTGGTCCACTATCCTATTTATTATAAATGTTTATAAATGGGCATATCGTATAATTTTGTTGAGAAATCAAATACAATGTGGCTTATGGAGCATAAGACATCGTCTCTTGGGGTTTTCTATATTGCTAGCGCTTGATACGACACGATCTCTAACATTTTCACAACAATAGCACCTTCCACTCGTGAAACATTTTAGATAACGGAAGAACCTCTCAAAGTAATTAGCTTCATGCCAAGATAAGTCTACATCCGCTACTGCGCGCGCGGAAAACGCACGCCTAGGATGACAAGTAGGCTAATCCGTCGCGCTTTAAACGGTAGACGTCGTTTTCATCTCGACGTGTGTGCATCCGTACTTTCGTTTGACGAGGCATCGCGAAAAGTTGACCGACCGCGAGACGACGTCCGCGTCGCGGAAGCCACGAAAGCTGCCTAGAGTGGCCGTGAGGAGCTGCTTTCGCCATATCGCGCGACTTTTCGTTAACGAGATTATTCCACTCTTTCTCTGGATCTCACGAGCCTCGAGAATTTAGGCACTCGTGGAACGGAACATAGTTTTTCCACCGTCTCGTACTTCTTCCGCCTCGTTCGCGACGAGCTCGTTTTCTGATCCGAGCTTCCTGGGTTGTTATAAATTCTCTTGTGGACACGGAGAAATAAATCTATTAAGATATCGAACAAGGGAAGGAGTAATCAGTTGTAAGAGTCGGTAATGCATAACATTCTATCGATAAGGCACTTCGCACTACTGGTAACGTAGAACGTATGATCGATAAGGCAGGTCGCTTGATTCATAACGTGAGGGATTTGGTTGGTAAAGCAGGTTTTCTATTGGCAATGCAGAATGCTCTGCTGATAAATGGAGGATACTGTTGGTATTAAATTTTTGTAAAATTCTCTATATAAATGTATTAGCCTCTGCTTTACTTGATATCTCCGGAGAGGTTCTCCGGAAACTCATAAAATTTAATATAAATTCTGTAGCAAATTTAACGAAAGATATCAATATACAAAATGTCTCTTTTTTTGTTTTTTTAACGTAGAATCGAGTTCAAAGGCTCTCCTACAACATTTCTAGCTTTTCCTCTGCAGTTTTCCGCCTTTGCCCAGGGACGAAGAGGGCGCGGTGTCTCTCGAGTCGCGCGAAATCCTTTTTAACAGCCCGGAATAATTCACCTACTTTCGTTGTTGCGACGACCGAAAGGCCCTTCAGTCTACCTGGGCTGATGATGAAACGCGGGGTTATTAGGTGGAGTTTCCCTCGTTTTCGCTTCGCCGCTCGCGAAATTATTTCGGCGGAGCCACGTCGCCCCTAGCCCCCTTTTCTTACGCTTTTCCGCGCTTCACGCGACGCGGAGATTGAATGTGTCCTTAATTCGAAATTGAGTGGAACGTCAATTAACGAAAATGATGGTCTCTGAAAAGAAAATCTTTGGTGATTTTCTTCGGTACCATCGCATTTACGATTTTTTTCTGGCTGAATAATTAAATTCATGAAATCGAGATTTTGGTTGTTCATAGATACACATTTGTTAAGGAATGTTAATAAATAGGTTTATGTAAATCTATTTCTTCTCACAGTCAACTTAGACGAAATTGATTTTTGAGAAAATGACTGACATTCAAAGTTACATCTGGTTACATTTGTAAGATAAGAATAATTCAATTAATTGATTTCAACATAAATCGTTGACCGATCGTAAAGATGTGATTTAAATTCGGTTATGTGATTGCAAAAGGGGTGACTGTTCTTTGAGTGCCTGCAGCTTTCGAGCCTGATAAAGAATATGGCGTTGCTACGAAATAAGGTCGATCTATTAGCGAAGAAATTGGGAGCAACTGAAGCATCATTCATCCAATTGAGCCTCTAGACGTTTTCTAATTGGCGACGTCGAGATAATCGTCTTATCGATGCGTTTATCGGAATGACGGGTTAATTACGGAGTGCGTTCTTGCAATAATGCGGTAATGCTATTCAGAGATAGCGTGTTGGCGCGACATCAAGTCAAATTATATCTTCATCTTGGTATCTGCTATTGCTAAAGACCATAATTGTTGTTTTATTGTATGTTCCGCGATTATATGTTTCGCTCTTTGGGAGAATGTGAACACGATTGAATAAGCCAACGTCATAGGCGTCAGCATATATGTATTATGTACGTGTGAGAATGAACTTGTTGTTAACTCTACGATACAGTCATTCCTATACTGCTCAAATAAACAATAAAAAATCTACAATATATAGAAAAATATTTAAAATATACTCCGCGAGAAATTACTCCGAAGATTCTTTTTTTTCCCTTCACGAACAATCTCCTCAGTTTTACGTCCAATTACTTCTGAATAATTTGGGAAATATAAGCAATTAAAGGGTTTCCAATTTCCTGGAACGGTTTCCAGAGAACCGGATCGCAGTTGCCAGCGATCGAAAACGCTCGTTGAAATCAATTTCGGTCCGGGATAATAACCGTCGTTCCGCGCTAATTTCTCGCCCGTGCAATTTCTTTTTTGTTCGTGTGCGGGATCGATTTCGCGTTAAGCCGCATTCGAAGGCAGCGGTCGGTTTGTTGCGTCGAACACCAACGACCCGTTTACGACTAAAGCGCGTTTTACGTATGCAACATTCGCCCGAGCCGTTTCGATTTCACGCGAATATGGCGGATCCAAACGAACCGGTGATTCCGTGCTACGAATAAATAGATTTTCCCAGCCAAAAATCAAATTTCGACTTTTTTATATTTATTCGTGCATTTCTGTTTCACTCAACTTTCGTAACGAAGAAATTTCCTGCCGGAAATTAAATTACAATTACGATTTAGAACGAAATTTACATTTACCCGATATTGCTATTTGAGTAGTGCATTGTGCGTTGGTGCACCGTGAATACTGCATACGGAACAGTGCATAGTGCATATCGGATTGTGCATGAGCCATAATATTTGGTGCAAGTTGAATAATACAAATTGCATGGAATACTTGATATTCCACGCTGCATAGTGCATAGTGCATTCTGTAATGTGCATGATGCATGCTGTTACAGTGTTCAGTGCATTCTGTATTGTGCACGATGTTTGCTGTCTCGTGAATGTTGCACATTGCACCTTGTACACTGCATAATCCAACAGAGTGCATATTGCATTCCTGCATAATACACGGACAACATTGTAGACTGCATAATGCATAGTGCATTCTGTATTCTGCATAATATTCAGTCCACGAAAATTTCATCGCACATCTGATAATAGACAACACATTAAGTGCATAATCCAAGCACATCATATACCATCACATCAGTGCAAGCTGTACATCGCTATTGCACAGTACATTCTCTATTGCCCATAATTTTTGCTGCACGGTGCACGATGAATGTTGCACATTGCATATTACATAATACATAATACATAGTGCGGAGTGCATATTGCACATTGCATATTCATGCGGCATAGTGCATGCTGCCTAGTCCAACAGCTACAGCACCCATTCTCCCCTTTCGTTTAGTACATCCCTCTTCCCATGCACTTCGCGACTAATATATTTTAGTACATTATGTTCCTCTTTCTCCCTTCCCCTGCATTAAGATTGCAGTTCCCAGGTGTGACTCGAAGATTGCGTGTTCACGGCTCGAAATAATCTTAGACCAGAGTCGCGGGCGGGTTACCGCTCGTAATTTGTATAAATTATTATGTTGCATCGTTCGCTTGTGCACAATTATTTGCGTTTGGAATTAGAATGCCGTTCGCGGGAGCCGTTTTCCTGAAATTCCACCGATTCGCGGGTCAGTATATCGTTGGATTGCTATTCCGTCGCGGAGTTCTGTTAGATTAACTTCTGGCGTGGTCGTTAGTCCGGTACAATTGCGTCCCTCCGGGGTTTTCGCGCGTTGGCGTTAATTCATAATTTAGTATTATACATCAGACTCCGTGAAATATTTAAGCGCCATTAAACTCGCAAATTCTTGATCGTCTGACGTCAGGTCACACTGAAACGCATCATCTTGATACGTGGATGGAGAATTGCAGACAATTCTTTATGTAAGTTCAAAATTGTGTAAATATTTTAACCCCTTGGCCTACACGTTATCTTTCGATTGCTCGGGTCATAGTAAACAGGAAGGTTGGAAGTCCGAACGAAGTACCACGGTTCAGACTCGTGCTTACTGTTTATCCCCAAAATTCCTTACCACGAGTTTCACTCGTCGTTGTATGTCAAAGGGTTAACTGATGCATTCAGACACCGATTAACAAAGAACTCGTAAATTTCATGAATTTAAAAAATCATTTTCTTCTGTTTTTAAGCATTGTCTCGTGTATGAAAGAGACCTTTACATTTGTATGTAATTTTTTAATTTCAGTTTTAACTTCAACAAATTCTTTTCAACTTCAGTACTAATTTCTCTTTAATGCCTCTGAAATAACTAGAATTTTTCAAGGTTCTGAAACTGAACTAATTCCGAAGCATTAAAAATCTTACACATAATTTTGTCCACGATAAATAATTACCTCGTCACGGACTAATCTAATAAATTTCAACTTAACATTTGAGAGCACCATAATTCGGACTTCACAACAGGAGCTACAAATATGAACAAAGAAAATTACCAATTTAAATTAAATATCCCCGACGAATCACGAAACAAGGTAGCTAATCCAATGAGGCTGAAACGGAATGGGAGCGAATCGATAAACGAAGGGGCACTTTAATCGGCTTCGCAGACGATCTGGTAAACAATTATATCTAAACGCTGCAGAACGAGATTTCCTCGTTTTGCAGGGCTGCTGCCGGCGCTGGATCTTGAATACCGTCCTCATTCGGAGTGTCTGAGTATACAGATAGCGTGCACGTGTTGCAGCTGCCGTTGCATGTTGTCACGTCGCGAACGGCGACGACCGAGCGACAGCGTTTGAAACGACGCGGAGCAAAAGAACCCGAGAGAGGAAGCTACGCTTTGAAGAACGATATTTGAATTTCATGCATCGCAGATGCGACATTGGCACATCACGTAAACCCGAAACTCGCTTATTGTTCGAAACACCTGTACACCGCGACTCTTTTTGCACGGTTTTATCTGTTGTTCGTGTACACGGGGGTCGAACTAACTGGTATCGCGTCGGAATACATTACATTTTATTGTTGAAATCGCCCAGATAAAAACTGGAATAACATTCGTCTCGTGCGCGTGGAATTATTTTCATCCCCGTTCGATGCTTTTAAAAAAAAAACCAGAAAGGGAATGTCAGGTGTCCCGTGTACACAAGCTCGAGGGTAGAAGCACTATACTTTGTGGTATATTCCTTTCGCGTGCATACGCAAACGTTTTAGTGAAGATATTATTTTCATGTATTGCGTGAAGATTATTACTTAAGTATAATTTGAAAGAAAAATTATAATTGCAATACATCGTAGACGTAGTAAAGAGGAATAGAGAATTCTGTCGGTAGGAGTCAATACTGTAGAGCACTCGATCCATAACGTAGGTTTCTCTGTTGATAATACAGAGTACTTGGTCGATGAATCCTTTGATCAACCAGGGTTTTACATTACCGAGTCTTACCGGCAGATTACGCAGCATTATCGACACAGTGCTTTACCTTTCCGCAAGTTGTATTCTGTGCATTTGTTCTCTACTGTATAACGTAGATAAGAAAGCCTTGCATTATAATAATACTAAATTCCTCAAAAACATCCTCACACTGGTACAAATATTAAAATACAACGCAACGTTATTTAACTTTATGCTCCAGACTATCAAATTAAAAATATTCCATTTTACAAAATTTCGATTCCCATTTGAAGAATTATTATCTCCCAACTATGTGGCTACGAATTGAAACATTTTTTTTTTTCAATTCCACCCAGTTAGGTGTAAGATTAACCAACTCTGTCTGAATCTCTCGCAGGCGCCAGATTCGAGCGTCCATCGCTATTAACAGGACTAGTCGATTTAGGAGCAGGTCGCGATAAGTAGCGGGCGCAGGTGCCGTTTGTCGATGACGTCCGTGATCAGGATCGCGTTACATGCACCTTATCATCCCCGTACACTCCCCAGGCGGGCGCGAGCAGTGAGCCGGTAACATGCACGTTCTAATCTGGATTAGCCCGAACTAGTCCGTCTTTGTGCGTAGAAACTGGGCCGATGGGGGTTGCCCTCAAAGTTCTACACCTCTCTATCCCAGCCAACGCGTGCCCCTCGCTCTTCGTGTCCGCGCACGCACACACACTGCGCCCCTAATTGCGTCATTTTCGTGTAATCCAGTCCATTCCAGTAGGTTACGGGGAACGCTACGAGGTACACGAGGCTATTTGCCCCAGACAAGATTGCAGGGGTCGTGGTGGGTTCCAAGATGACGGGGCATTGTTGCGACCAACAGACTTTCACGAGAAGGGCTGTCTTTAAGATTACCCCAATCGTCGCGATGTGGGAGATACTTGGAGAGGTTCTTTTGGGGTAACTTAGTGGTTGAGGTATTTCGGAGATTTGTGCGTGTTTGTTTAGTGTACTTACAGGTTTGTTTTGTTAAAAAAAGTAGTGGTACAATAGGCGAATCAAGCTTCTGATGAGTACTTGTCTCACAGGCGGCGCTAGTGTCGCGTCTCGTATAACTTCCAGAGCTTAGCTTTGCTTTACTTCTGAAGAATAATACGTATTTGTGCATTTACTAGTTTTTAAATTGTGCTACCTGTCTTACCAAATTTAATTTAGTCTGTGCCGAGCATACTGTATTTCCCAGTCGAAACGGTTTCGTATAATACAAAAATGTATCAAGTTTTCTTAGACTATATCATGTTCATAGTCTATGAAATTTCTCTACAGTGAGCAGAATGCGGAAGAAAATTTTCGAAAGTCTTGTTCAAACTCACTTGTTGTTTCTGCAAGGCAGCCACGTCGCCGCAAACAGGTCCTAGACCGGTCAGCTCGGTGTCTTTTCTTATCACCCATTCGATCAACTCACGCAAAGATAACAGCAGGGCGTTCCAATGTTCCGTGTTGCTCTCTAATCGATTTCTGCGAACAAACAATCCGTATTGGTTAAACTTACATAATTCACTAAAAATACACGTACAGATAGAACGTTTCGATCTACACAAATCGTCGATACAATTGTTGATACAACTAGATACGACCTAAATTATAAATTTATGACTTGCATTCGGTTTTAGTAGTAATCCGCAGATGTAAATTGTGGAAGGAAAGTATCTCAAGTGATTCACTGTGCTTTAGTATGAAATAAATTAATTTTAATATTTAATTTCACTAAATATAAATAAATACATTTTCTTTCTTACGGTTCGAACTAAGTAACCAATGTCTTAATGTAAATCGAGGTTATTCTGCATCGCATTGTCTAATAAATACAAATTAATAATCAATAAAAAGCTCTCTAAAGCAGCCCAACCGAAGCAATCCTATCACTTCCTAGGCCGCAGAGTCCGAAATTTTTATTATCCAATCCCTCTCGGATAAAAGTTTGTCGACCCCAGATCTATAAAACACGATTCACATTCCATTGAAGTAGGCTCTCCAGACCTGGGCAACGTCATCCATTAGACGGGGTGCTAGACGACGAAGAAGGGTAAGGGTACGCAGACAGCGCGACGTAACGCGTAACCCGTGAAAACGACGCGGAACACGCGTCTGGCCGTAAACACTGGCAAGAGGCGGGGGCGTGGATCGCAAAGAAATATTTATTCTCGAGAGAAAGTGAAAAAGAGCGAGAAAATGAAAGCGCCCGTCGCTGAATGGAGACGAGAGAAGCATCGCTGTGGACAGGAAAAGTAAAAGGTACGAAACACCCGATGGAAAGAGGAGGCGCAAGACATTCAAGGTGAACTATGCGAGCACGGGACCAAGGAACTGAATAGTACGAAGCAGAGGTCTCGAAAACTGCAAGCTCAAACAGCGACGACGGGGAATGAAAACGTGTCGAAGGAAACATAATTAAAGATAACGCGAAATAACGTGAAAAATATATGAGAGTTTCTCGGAGGTCTCGCGAAGTCAGCGCGTAGCGCGGAATAAATAAGTAACGGCAAATAAGGAATATTCCATAGAAGCTTAAGGGGGTTGGAGGGGGTGGCGAAAGGAACTTATCAAATCGTAGAAGTTGCAGCTCGAACAGGGCCAAGGGGAACGGGGAAAAACGTGCGTCGACGTAAATGCGAGAGGGAGATAGAAGCTGGTAGGGGGTTGGAGAGAGGTAAAATAGGCAGCTGGAATGAATAAGGGGAGAAAGAAATAGGAGAGATTGAAAGGAGCGAAGATCGAGGGGCAGGACGCAGCGAAGGAGGCCAGGAAGGATGGCGCTAGGGATTTAGATTTATATGCCGCCATTGTTGCACCATCGTCGACGGAGCAGTCTCTCACACCCCTTAACATCCAACTCCTGTCTTCTCATCCCCGGGCTGACGCAGCCCTCTTTTCATCCACGGAAGCCGCGGACCCGCCGTCTGGTATCGCGAAGGAACAGCCCCGCGGCCGGATATATTGCAGTTATTGTAACGTCGATGAAAGTCCTGCGGAATTCCGCGACCCAGCCCGTATACTTCCGGCGGATCCCCCGGTATATATGTACCTGCACGCTGGAAGGCATTGCGCCTTCTTCTCCCGCGAGATAAGGAGACCGGGATATATCGCCGAAAGGGAGTGCTGAATACCCCTAAGAAGGATAGCTCGACTTTTTGCACACCCCCAATAGGGATGTAAACGTGGATCTCTGGCAAAAATTTGATCGAGATGAAAGCGTCTTGACGGCGATAAGATTCACCAATGATATATTGATTGATCATTGGGTCGCTTTGACTTGAACGTTGTAGGGTGATTGTTTAGGGGGTGGCATAACTCCAAAATGTAGGTTAAGGGGGTTGTTCTTTTTCTGATCCATCATCTTTTTCTGTCAGATGACGGATTTTTTGTTCGTTGACTGCCTTTAAAATATTTCTATCGAAGTATATCAAGTAAATTACAAAATTGACAAAGTAATCAGTGTTTACGTCACAGGTTGTCCTGTTAAGCTGATTGAACATGAAACTTTATGGGGGTACTCTTTTTTTTTATTTTAATATGAGATTCTGCTGTTTGGGTTTGGTCACGATTTCATCACGAAAAGGATGAGTTATTACGTATGTGTTATAGGCTATAACAGGCTATAACTTATAGCTCTCGAATGGTGAGGAATTTTAGGATCATTCAAATGCCACGTTAAAAAAAGCGAATGCATTTGATACTTGTTTCTGTTTATATTGAGTCAACGATTAACCACTGATAAACCACATTTTCACCTCGTATAATTTCCAAAATAAATTACACATATTAATTACTTTACAAAATTTTATATTAAGATAGAGTGTCTATACTATGTGCCTTATACGTTCCTACGTAAAAAGTAATACATGAAAGAAGCCCATGACGAATGTAGAAGAAGTCAAAAAGTGCAAATATATAAGAACGGGGAGCTTTTGAAATTTTGAAGTATACAAAAATTTCACTTCTGACGCAAATTATAAGTATCCATCGACCTCATTCACATCCAGACAACATTATTCCTCGCCTAAGTAGTTTCGAAGCGTTTCTAATCATTCCAGGAAGCGTATTGACGCAAGAGAATCGATCCCTAACATCGATGTATCGATGGCTCCCTTGACATCCCTCGGTCCCATAGCTACATTCAGTGACTTGGACAGGGAAGACGCGAATTGGACGTCGCCGTTGGGAAGTTACGACCTACCCGATGGTGTCAAGCTGTTTGAAAAGCGATGTAAATAGGACAGAGTGTACCAGGGAAACGCTGCTGTCCCATTATTTTTCCTTCTATTTTTCTAACCTGGAATCCAATCTTCTCGCAGTCTTTGCTTTACCTTGCTTTACTTACTCTACGGCAGCGATCCCCAAAGTGGGCGATCCCGTCCCTTAGGGTAGCTACCGAAACGAAGGCTCTACATATTTTTCTTTTCGAACAAAGAGATACGCTATTCGATCTCTCGCCACCTTTTATTGGGTTGGATACAGAGACGAGACGTTGGAGTAATTTTAAAGCCGTGGTTCAATATTTTGCTAACTATTGTACAGATTTTATTCGATAGCTTTTGTGTAGATTCTTATCTCATAATTGAATTGGGAATCTTATTTATTTGCTACAACATAGCTCAGGTGTAAAATCTCAGCGTCAACTCACAATTAGTATTAGCTTCAATTGATTGTGTTTATGTTTACAGTAGCCAATTGTTTAATCAGGAGAAAATAAATATCCACGATTTAGAAACAGTCCTAGTTTGATTAGCTTTTTTTATGTTCCTATTACTCTTTCAGTACATGTTTAATTTTCGTTAATTAATTCTACCATGCCTTTTACATTTCTTACCATCACAATAATGTTCAACGAAACAGCTGTTTCTTGTTCCGATCTTTTTCGAATTCTAAATGGAATCGTAATTAAATTACTTAAATTATTTCTGTAAATCGTGGAGCACCGAGGATCGCTTTGCATGAGCCAGAGGTATGTGTCTATAAAGTTTGAGAACCACTGCTCTAAAGACTTGTTAGTTTAAAGTTTGCCAGCGTCGAAAGTCAAAGAATCAACAAACGAGAAGAAAGGACGTCCAACAAATCGGATTGCTGGGCGAGAAAATGGACTCTGTGCTCAATGGATGAGCGGTCTGTTTAGTCGCGCTACCCAGTCAATCCCCGAGTTTAATACTTCAAATCTGTGCCACAGCCGGGGACAGACTTGCAGGTATCAACAAAGTCACCTGGGAATTCCTACTCTCTGCCAAACATCCCCAAGTTCCCTATTCACGACTAAGCACAATAGTTTTCGATGTGTTTCTTGCGATCAACAGCATCCACGATGGTCGAAGTTTCTTTATACGACACAATGGCGGTGCTATTCGAGGCCCCTAATTAGTCACTGTCGTTATAACTCGGAATCTAGGTCGAATTGGACATATAATTAGTCGATAATATCGTCCCAAGCATTTCATCTTCAAATGTTTCGATCGTGAAGTTTCATGGCTCTTCTGCAATTGGTTTGAATATTTGTGATGAGAAAATATTTAATACTTTGGAGAACATAAAGTGAAGACGAATAGGATACTTGGAATGCTGTTGTTTAAATGTTACAAGAAACTGGAGTAACATGAACGAAGAGCAGTAAATTATCAAAAGTACATACGATAATTAGATTGCAAAATTATATTTTTATATATTCAGATAATGAATTCAGATTTGCATGAACATGTATATGTCTTATCTTCCAAACAGTGTAACACGTGTTTATATATTTTTAATTCTCATAACAGGTAACAGGAAAAAATATAGTATCAAAGCCAATCAAGATTATTATATAGTTTAGTCCAATGAAAAATGGATCATGACTATCATCCATACTGTTTGCTGTTTATTATTATTAGTTGATTTCAAAATAACCAAATTCTCCGCTTTAACCGATTAATCTAAATTAGTATAATTAATTCCTGCTTAACGTCATCCCCAGAAATGAAGCTTCATAATCCAAATGACTGGGAGCCTGCTCCAATTCGACTTTCTAAATTGATTAACCACTGGGATCGTTAGTCACGAAAAAATTGATCAACTTAATCCAGACTGCAGGAGTAAAAAAACAGGGGTGTTGATTTTCGCCCAACGATCCTTCCTTCGACGAAAACAAATAGAGCCGCGATCGATAGCGACGATGTCTAGGTGTTTAATCGATGCGGTCGCCGAACGATTAATTGCTCCAAGTTCGGTGCACCTTGATTACCACCGGGACAACGGACGTTCCTCGGGGTTAATGGAACATCAACGTAATCCGTGTTTGCGCTGGAGAATTGCTGGTGGAAAAACGCTCACGGAGAACATCCGCGCAGAGATCGTCTGGCAACTGACACGAACAGAAGGATCTGCGACGATTAAACCGGCATACAAGGTGTTCCTAAAGAGTGGACACGAATATTAATAGTGAAAGTTAATTTACAGACGGTTTAAGCCATAATTCTTCTGTTTTCGAACTTATTAAACAAATACAGACTCTCAAATTTTCAATTTTCACTATACTGTCTTCAGAGAAGAATTTCTATCTCCACAACTATTACATTATACGTATTAATTTTTGTTTCAGATTCAATAATAAAGGATACTCTTTCTCAGAAATTTTTTGTTTTATTCGTAAAATTATTCTTGCAGTACGAAAATATTCAAACCAATTGCAGTTCATGTCTCACTTGAATGTTCTCTTTAAGAAAGATTGAAACGCTGTAGCTTGAGAATGGAGCATCGCGTAACTATTCTCATCCGACGCTTTTTATCACAGTGACAAATAGAATCCACTGTTTGGTCCCCCTTTTTTAAGAACACCTTGTATATTCCACGTTCGTGCCATCGCATTTCAATTGGGACGAGTCCGCGAATACCATCGTGCCCCACGTCTCGAGGAACGTTGAATACACTCCTCTTCCACGGTCTTCGCAACGTACCGATCTAATGTAACATAAATCACGAAGAAATTCTCCCAGCAAGCCAAGCAACGCTTGGGCAAGAAACGTCTTCTATTCTTCTGGAGCGTGGAACGAAATTCTTTAAAGAGTTCATTGTACGTGCGCGATAATACAGTTCTCTTTGATCTTCGGCGAAACGTCGACCATACGAGGCGAATACTTTAATCCCATAACTTTCTCTGCTAGATTTGCACTGCGATCCAATGATTGCTCGGTGCAAAATAATTATTACTCTCAAATCTTCCACTATACAGGGTGTCCCAAAACTCGGGGAGGAGCCGGAAATGGGGGGTAGCTGAGACGATTCTGAACAACAATTTCCTTTGCAAAAATGTCGGATGGGGCTTCGTTAAGGAGATATTAAGCGAAAACCCCGACCAATCAGAGCGCGCGTAGACCGTTGGAGCGGCCGCGGTAGCGTAGGCTACGCGCTGGTGGCCGCGCTTGCACGCGAACAAGTGACCTCGACGTGCATCGAAGGACATTAACACTGCCGCCTAGCGCGTAGCCTACGCTACCGCGGCCGCTCCAACGGTCTACGCGCGCTCTGATTGGTCGGGGTTTTCGCTTAATATCTCCTTAACGAAGCCCCATCCGACATTTTCGCAAAGGAAATTGTTGTTCAGAATCGTCTCAGCTATCCCCCATTTTCGGCTCCTCCCCGAGTTTTGGGACACCCTGTATAGTAAAACAGGTTGTGTTATATTTGGACACCATTGAGGACAATACAAAAGATATTTATAATATTTTGAATTAAATATAATGCTGCATATAATTCAACAAAAAATGCTTGATTTGTGTCGTGAAGGATCGTAAAGAATGAATTTTGTTTACTATATAAATAATGCCACGTAGCTTTCGCAATTAGCGGCTCGAATCTTAGAAATTCTGTGAGATTTTAGTTTTTAGGAATTTTTATGAAAGAGTATAATTCAACGAATAATTTTTATAGATAGGGGTCCTGCGACATTTATTTCAAGAGGATTCCAGCAGTCTGAAGTCAGCAGGGTACGGATACTCATACCGTATATCGCAGTCGTACAATCGATCCACTCGGTCCACCACTGGCGGAACGTCGAATTCATCGGGATCGGTTTTGCGGCGTTTCCTAATGAGAACGCAAATACCCCTGTTTACCATCGTCGTTTCCGTCGACATTTAACTCCGTGTGCCGATAATTTGCTCTTTTTCCAATCGTCATCGAGCACGTTGATCCGTATCGATGACGCGTCGTTGAACGACGAATCGATAATCGCTGCTACTAGCCACGGGCTAAGCCGCTTTATATAGGACATGTTGTATTTATAATTCCGCTAATTTACTGGAATTCGTTTAATCCAACGAATTAACGCTCGCCCAGCGCCATTCCCGCGACGATATTTCATACTTTTTGTAGAGTCGTTGGGCAATTCGGCAATCGAGCGTGATCGATGACCATTAATTTGGAAAGTATGTGGTTAATTAGTTGTGGAAAAGCGTATCGTCAATTAGGTAATGAAGATCCGTGTACTGGTCGGGATTCGGTTGCAGTTAACCACGCGTGTGCTTGAAATTTCAGTTTTCGTGCGGTGGTTTAGAGTGAGTTAACGATAATTACTCGTTTAGGGGGGTATTTAATTGTCTAGTTACAGTGGATTAATTTTTAGATCAACATGTTCGTAAAAAAAGGAAACTGAAGATGAAAAGAAAGGATGAAGCTGGAAAAGTTCGTAAAATTTTAAACAGAGCAAAGTGTCGAAACAGTTTGTTTTATTTTAGTTTAAGATCACACTGTTAATTGCACAATTTCATTCCCATAGTAAATTAATTATCTCCAACTGAATCTTTTAGAAGTGTTGCATTGAAACTTTCGAACTCGAAGAATTTCATTGGAATTTTAAATAAAGAGTGACAAATCGATTTCCGGTTTGAAAAACTGAATAAATTATAAGTCGTAAGTTCCATTATCCTCCAGCGGATCTACGAATAATTTAGGATCACGTTGGACAAAAAACGTGAAACGGAAGTGTCAAGATAGAGCCCCGGAAGGGATGGATCAACCAAGTTTCTCTAATTAAGGAGAAACTCCGTTCAGACTAGTGACAAAGATATAAGCTTCGAGCTAACAACACAGTACGAGTAGGTTTATAAATGATGCACAGCAAGCTATCTCTCCTAATCCCACTTTCAAAGCTGTTTCAGACTCCGGGCATATTACAATGGCCACTCAACGAGAATTACTCCAAACCTAACCTAGACCTCAAATGAAATGCTACGTGCACCAACGCCGAGGATCCACATTCAAGTTTTATCGTCCGATCGAAGAAGCTCCCAATCAATTACACCTACCCTTTCTGAACACGTTCAACGGAAATCGAACTATCACCAATTGAACGTGATTGTAAACAAGTGAAACGGGTTGTTCTAATACAGGGGTAGTTTTTCCTTATTACTCGACCAATGGCAGCATTATTTACGCATGAACTTTTACATGTGCGTACACAGACATTTCATAATATTTTCGTCAAAACTTTCAAACTTCAAAAATTTGATTGACGATCTAAATTTAAAGAATTTGATTGAAATTACAAATGCAGTGTAGCAAGTCGAGTGCCACTCTTAGAATAGAAGACAACGAATTTTGTTTTTAAATAAAAACACAAGATCGCTCAAAAATTGAGCACAGCAAAATTTCGCTCGCACGTTTCTTCCCACTTGACGAACAGTAACTTTATGTGACCCTCTGGGTGTTAAAAGTGTTACACGGAAATATTATTCTCGCTGCAGGAGGAATCTGATATCGAACGCGCGGACCGTTCAAGAAAATGGTGTCTTTCGCGTATGTACTCGAGCGTTTAAGGGGATACGCCGGTTTCAAATAGAGACCACCGGGCGCGCGTTGATAAAAAATGAAAGAATGGTTTTGTGCCCGGGAGGTGAGGTCTCGATGGCTCAAAGGGAAATCTGAAATGAGTTTCTCCCGGGACAAAAGATTCGTTCGCGGCGCGCACGAGGCATAGAGCGGACGTTCGGTCAGTGGGTCGTCGGCGATCTTGCGATTTTAATTCAATATTCAAAACGCTCGGTGAAAATGAGCTTCCGCTTCCTTGTTCCGCAGCCGTGCTTCTTAAAACGAGAAACTGTCGTTGCGATTCGACCCTTCGATATTTCAATTTCCGAGGAACTTGTAAAATATATCTAGATTGAACTACGTGGTTGGTAAAAAAAAACTTCCAACACGATTTTCTGTGGTAAAGGGGAAAAATTAAAATAACTTAAAGCAATCCCTGTGCACCTTAATGAATTTTACTCCGAACGAATTTATCGTAGAAGCTTTGACTTATGGAAAGATGCGTTCTTCTATCGAAACTATAGCATTTATTCGTTAGCAGCCCTAGCCCAGGAAGCAGACAGAACGTAAGGGTCACTTTAAAAGAGAAGCTTCGTTTTACAGCACAACCGTACGTAGCTAAAGGGATAACGTTGAATAACGTCTGGTCTTCTAATCGAGATATAAGGCACGCATTAACATTCAAATTCTCGACTTTCCGTGTCGGAAAGCGTAGTACGTTCACTGTGTAATGGAAACGGTTTTTTATTTTCTTAATTTTTAAAATCGTAGATTATTAGAGTTTACGAGAATCTTGCACCGTTTGCATGCATTTAACGTGAGAAATCCTTATAGGGAAATATACGTTTGCAGGGATTAAAATCTAGCAGAAAACCTGAGGGAACTGGAAAGAATGTTTTTGTTTTGTCTGCGGGATAATAGAAGGACCACAGAAAGTATACAAAAATAGAAATAAAAATAAAATCATCGTGAAAGGAGAAACAGTTTAATTACGATTTTCAGAATGTATGCGAAATATGTCTAAAATATGTATATTCTAAATGAATATATTCTAAAATGTAATGTCTTAGAATTTTATATTTCAATCTTATACTTCAATATGTACCACACATATGTATGTATATAATACGCTGTTACATTCCCCAGATTAGACGGTTCTGTTCGCGCACGGTTGCCAAATCGACTGCCAGCGGAAGTGGTTAAAGTTGGAAATGAATATATCACGGTAGTTTCTGAAATATAGAAAATTATGCAAATCCGTTCAAATAGAGCAACGACTGCGCGCCGGTGCAGTTTTCGCGACGCTGCAGCTGCACAGCAGTCCGCACACTTGAATTTCAAGGGGATTACCATATTAATATTTCATACTGTCGTTAAGACATTTCTTCACTCGCTGTCGTCCTACATCCCACGTACACTTCCTCGGTGCAGATTCATGAAGCCTGCTCCGTGTAACTTTTACAAAAAAGGGTCTGTATCGTTTCACAGCTTCGTTTATAGCGAATAAATATATTATTTAAATACTGGAACAAATCTAGAGGTCAGAAAATAATTATTACATAAAAGAGTTAATTTAGAGGTTAGAAGTTAATTCACGACTAGTCTGTGTTTGTACTCGACGACAATGTAGACCTGAATAGGTGGAATTTCGGCGACTAGGACTCGCCTCTGTATCCGCGTCCTTCGAAGCGAAAGGGTCAATTTGTGTCTGTTATCGAGCTGGCAAATATAATTTCGGGGCGGTGCAATCTAACGACATACCGATAATTTGAAATCGACGTCGGTGAAGAGACCGTCCAAATTCATCGGCGGTCAGATTTGATTACAGATCGAATTAATCTATGCAGATTAAACGCTTACCGCCGGGTGGAACTGCGAAACGCTTTTCCCCGAATGACTCGAACCTGGAGTTCGATTAAACGCTTACCAGCTATGAGTTACAGTTCTGTTTGGAATAACGAGTGCTTTAAATCGGAATTAATATAGAAGATTTATTAAGGAAACACCCGTTCGAGTGTGCGCTATAAATCGGACGCGAACAGTTCCAGAATCCCTCGTTTGTTCGCAATCCTCTTCCCCCACTCCTTCCGCGTGCACACGATCTAGGATTTAGAGTGGCTAAGTAAACTGCGGAACGTACATAATTCTAAGAGATTGTAAGGTCTGAGGGTCTAATCCCTGGAAATACGCGTGTACGAGAAGTGGGATACGACTGTTCTCAAGATAACAAACGTCGGTCGTTCGATAATAAAATTCAGGATCCGTTGCATCGAGTAGTCGAGAGCCAGACGGTATACGAGTGAATTGTGAATTTTTTGTGTGAGAGAATTGAGTAGTGTCTAGTTTCGATGTTTGAGCTAAAGAGAAAACGATATTAATGGATCATACTGTGCTTGAGATGGAGATTTGATACAAGCTACGATTCACAGTCTTCGAGAAAACAATTTAAAAAAATTTAGTTTGGGAAGATCGTTAAAAATTAGGGAATTAAAAAAAATGTTTTGTATGATATGGGAGTTTATATAATTCAATACACACGCCTATGTTAAGGGAAAAGTCAGTTGGTGGTGTTCTTTGATCAGTGACTGAGGAAATAAATATTTATGAAACAATAGATAAAATAACTTGAAGCTAACTTGATAACTTTTATGATGAGAATAAGAATATTTTTCAAACTATATTCCAGCCAGACTATACATGATCATCTGAAGGTACATACATGATGTAGATTTCTGCTTGATCGACATAGTTTTTAATAGCTACCCGACGTTACCAGTAGAGCAATCTGCCTCATCGACCAAGTGTTTCGCACTATCGAACTTTATCGACAGAATATTCTAGTGGACTATCTAACCCTAAATATACGTACAAAGTAATCAAAAACACAATTAATTCGTACTCAATGATTGACTTCCACTATCTAAATTTCCAACATTATTTCTCGTGGCTTGCCTACCTAACAACCATATTAACACAAAGAGAGGCCTCATTAATACCTAAATACCTTGTACAACAAAAGTCCCTCTAAAACACGTTATCTTCCACAGGTTATTTCGCTGATAGACACCAAGACAAAAGGTGTAAAGTTACCTTTACCAAGCATCACGCGTTAAGATATGAATATCCTGACTGGAGATTTACTCCCAAATTGGAAGACTGAATATCTTCTCTCGAAGACCCGTCGGCACAAAAGATTCCCACGGAGAAAATCACATTACAGAGATTTGGTTGTAAGCTTCTTACTTTATTTTACGACTCGATAAATTTGCATTGATGTCAAGTTGACTGACAAGCGCCAGCCATTCCGATGTCGATGTAGAGCGGCTCGTAAGGACGCGGAACGAGCGGGTAAATCCGGTCTGGTCGCATCTGGCTCGAACGGGATGTAATGCCTGAGAATATAGACGTCGTGAATACGCGGATACGGTTAGGCAAGGAGAAGGCGTGCATTTAGCGGACACGGACGCGCTACCCCTCCTGCGCCCCTGGAAAACCGACAGCTCTTCCGGAGATTAACGTTAAGCCACACCTTATCATACTTTAAGCTCGTACCGCTATCGTGCATCCGATACACCGCTGGAAACACGTAGCGCCGGTACCGCGTAATGAGTTACGACTGTTGGGAGACCGAAAGGAAGGAAGCTTCGAGCCTGAGCGACATGTTGATTTCACTGCATCGGTATTGTTGTTCGTAGATCGCTTCGAATATGATATGCCCGGTGTTCCAGGTGCTCTGAAAAGCCGCGAGCTTTGTTTCGTTCCTTCGTTTCGTTTTTGTACTCGTTTATAGTACAATGGTTTTCTAGTTTCTTTCAAGTTTTTAAAGGTTGGTAATGTAGAACACTTGGTCAATAAGGTGGGTTGTTTAGTTGTTAAGGTAGACTACTCCGTAATTAAAGGTTGGCAATGCAGAGAACCCGATAGTTAAAACAGAATACTTTACCAGCAATATTCGGTAATATAGAGTGCTTTGTGGATAAAACAGGCCTCTCAGCTGGTAATATAATGCACTCCATTGATCAATTCTCCAAATAATTAATACTCTAGGTTATATCTATATCTATCTTAAAAACTCCACATACATTCCATCCGAAACTTTCAATTACTAAATGGATCTTTCACTTCTATATTCTCTCAGTTCAAGAGAATCAAACGTACGTTTTCTTCTTCCGAGCTGAGCCAATTTTTCTTCAAATTCGAACCAGGCGTTCCGAAGAAGGTTCCATTTTTCAAAGAAGAGAGTTCCGCAGGTCATTTTGCGCGTCGCCTCCATCGTGCAGCGGACCGATAGAACGCTCGTGACGAATATCCTGCAACGACGGTGGTCATTCGTCTCTCGTGTCTGTAACCAGCCACGTTTCTATGTCTTCGCTTTGCCGGCTGGCACGGGCGGCGACGTCACGTAAAAATAACTTCGATTTGCCCCGATCAGTGGAAAGGGTGAAACGAGGGGGTTGGGGCGGGCCGATTCAGGGCGGAAAAGCGCTGTACGTGACAGATTTCAGTGTGTTCGCGAAACGACGGTAAAAGAACGACGATGCACAGGGCCGACTGATAAGGGCCCCAACGGTGATTCATCACGATCCGCCGATTATCTACCTGTCACTTCCGGTCCAGCTGGCCTGGCGACGAATCAACTATCGCGACTCTTTGCTATCGTCGGACCGCCATTTTCGCGGGAATCGGGACATCTTCGATACCAGTCGATTCAATAAGCGCCTCTTCGATTCTCGACTCGTTCGAAGTTTCGCGATTTGTGCAAGATGTACACGGTAACTGATGCCATTTGTATAGTATAGTTTATTCTTCGTGAAAAAGTGAATCGAATGGGTGGAATGCAATCTTTTTATACGAAGCTTCGTTTTAGAGAAATTTTATTTTCAATATTTTTGGTGCATTTTTCTGATTAATAATATACTCCGGCTTGTTGCAATTAAAGTTGTACTTTTTCTGGAAAGTACTCGAATTTCTGAAGAAATGTTTGTTCAAACTTTTCTTAATATCTTCTTCAATTTAAAAGTGACGTAGATATGAATTAAATGGCTGGTCTGATTTATTGTATAGTTTTTCCCTTAAAATTGAAAAATGTTTATAAACATCGAAGCCAGATATGATTGTTTATCCTCCCATGAGTACGACTTGGCTCCTCTGTCTGACCATATACCGTTATTTCTACTTAGACTGGAAATAAATGTAAAATATAATATATCTGATAATGCAAAGGGGAAAATAGAGATTGCTAATATCTCACATAAACAAACAAGCTGAGAAAACGTGTAGAAAACATATGTGTATAACACTATACCATTAATATTCAGCAACACCAACAGAGATAGAAATAACGATAAATAAATAACCTAAATTATACGACTGCCTAATAAATTGTCGACGTTATCTCGAAAACAAAGACTTGTGAAAACAATTCTTTCCCCATATATTTCATTCTTTTTCTCACGCAAAATGACCATATTCGCGTCTGCAACACCAATCACTGGCCACCAAGCACAATTGACCGCGACAGGCAGGTGTTTTGTCGTTCCCTGTCGCGAGCAGTTCTTTTTTTGGCGAAGAGATCCTCCAGATATCGTGGGCGTTGTATTTCAACTGTCCCAACGAATATGGTTCGCTGGAATCGGAAGATTCATAGATTGGAAACTGTAACGAACTCCTCTGATATCATTTTTTTGCTTCGAGTAAATTGGATCGGCGTGTTTTCATCCCCTTTGATTATTATTTTTTCCCCAATCGAATAAATAAGAGCATTGCGGTCACGTTGGTATCGCGCAAATATTTCCAAGACTTCGAACCCGCTCGATGAAGCAGCGAGCCGCAGTTCATCGAAATAAGTAGAAACGCAGAAGTTTCCGAGGTAGCAATGTGGGAGCTGTCAAAATATTCCTCAGAAATGTTTCATTATCCTCGATTCATTCCAAGGTATGACGGAGGCACGCGAGTCCGACTTGAGCGGGAAATTGAGGAAAACTCGTTACGTAAGATTATTAAGATTACCGCGTTAAAATTCGCACGGAATGTTAACAACAGAGACGAAAGACACAGGTCGTAGTTGGATTTGTATAAATGGAAATAAAGCAAGGATCGTGGTGCAATTAAAATGGAAACAATGCCAGCATGAACAAGTGGATCAAAACTGTGAAATAAATCCTTTTCATACGAGACTCAACTTCTGTGAAAATTAACATTCATTAGAGTCGAGATGCTTCAAATCTGATTTCATTGTATAGCTGATTTGCACGTGCATGCTTTATGAGATTTTTATATTACTTTCTCACAATACAGATTTCACTTCACATTGAGATTACATTAATTACAAGTGTGTTACTAGTGCGATCAATTCTTTCGTAACACCATGATTTGATGGTTTGGACATAATAATCATTCGAATAAATTTAAACCATTTCTTCAATATCACGTGTTTCATTACAATAAATTCAAACCACTTCCTTAAATTCAATTACCAGCATACCAATACTGACACTTTGCAGATACGATTTGGTTGCAAATTGTATTTCAATCGATTTACAAGTCAATATTTTTCAACATTACAATTATCACTTATCGTTTCCTGTCAAAACCACTCGTCGACGCCCATGCTCCGGCTGGAGCAATACCATTTCCAGGATCGTTTCATTGTTACTTCGTTTCCAAGGCGAGCTGTCATTCATAACGCGCAAAGCCCTCCCTCACCATCCGCGGAATACGCTGGTCTTATCGTAAACCGTCTCCCGTCCCGCGAACCACCCCCTTCAATTCGTCCTGGCGGCCATTGTTCGCGAAGACCACAACAAACACGCGCTCGTAACTCGATTACAGCCACCGTCGAGTCGTTTGGGGAGGGGAAATGGTCGCTGCTAACGAAGCCACGAACGATTGCTTCCGGTGGAACGGTCCCGGCTTCCTGGAAAAAGTCGCGACGCTTCCACGCGAGAACAATTTCTACGACGAGCAGACTAGGATGGCATTAAAGAAAACGCAGCCACCCTGGAGCATCCTTTGATGTCTCCAACTCAGGAATCGCGGCGTAAACGCGAGTTTCAGTGGTTCTTTATCCCCTCGTGCCCGCCGTTATGGCTTTTAATGTACATTATAGGTTCAGACTATTTTTATTTCAATTATTCTGATGAGAATATACACAGAAATGTGCCACAGATATTATTAGGTGTTATTGTATGGCAACAGGGACCAAAGTAATTTGGGTTCCTTAATTTTTGGACAAGTATAACTAGCGTGAAATTTTTTTTATTGGTAATTATTATTGGTGGGAATGTAAATAAAAATATATTATAAAAATAATTAGTAGTTATCGTAAAATCGCCTTCACAATCACTCTAAAGTGACGTTCAAAAAATTTGGAAGAATTTTAGAATGTTCTTTCTGAAAATTTGCCAACGTAAAGACACTTTATTTATACATTTGGAAAGTATATTTATTACACTTATCGAATAATAACCGTGCCAGCTTTCCAAAATTAACGATCCTTTTTTAAACCGTGGTTTAACAACCACTGACACCAGAGTTGTGAGTCCCTCACCTGTGTTTTATAGTTTCGATGATTCGTTTGGCCCCGGGCGTGTTCGACGCTCGATACTTCGGCGCGTGATACTTGGCACAGGTGAACGCATGAGTGCGCTAATCGCTTCGCGAGTAATGGCGCCGGTATACGCACGTTGAAGCCAGAGTGTCTTTAATTATTCCTCCCGATTCATGCTCTCAGCCGACAGCAGCCTTTGCAGACGGTCCTTCTGCGACTTCCTGTGTGCCTATGTTTGCGGAAGAAGCCCCTCTTCCGGCGGGGGAGCTTCTGACTTTTAATTTAGCTTCGCTTCTTGGGTGACGATTCGTGTAACGCCACGTACGCGTAATTTTCGAGCCGCTGCATGACTTCTCTACCTTGCATTTCGTACGTTGATTTAGGAGGATATACTGTAGTCAGAGTTCTCAAAAATAATATTTTTCATTTCTAGCTAACTCACAATGATATAATAAAAGTACAGAGTGATATATTGAAAGTTAGACACCACTTATTATCCATTTCTATTTTAATTCCTGAAAGATCGTTAAAGAAACTTCAATCTAAACTGTTACAAGATGCAAATAGCTTGCGATAGAGAAATAACAATTTTTTTCAAACGAATTTTAGGTATTATTGTATCGAGCTAATACATCCGACGAGCCACAAAATGACACTACAATTTTCTAACTTACCATTAACGATAGATGACTTCATTTGTCAATGTCAAGGATAAAATAAGTATAAACTACTCGTTTATGTATTGAATTTTCAATAGAAAATGGTTGCCACAAAAACCACTTTAATAAAGACAAAGTATACAATAAAGAACATATTACTGTATCGTCCATTTTTTCAAATATTTACGCGGTTCCTTTTTCCGATTACAATAATAACAATAAATAAATCTACAAGAAACTCTCTGCAACAATGAATAAACCTATCGCAATGGGGAATCTCCGAATTCTTCTCCCGAATAATTTCCCAGCCGTCCTAATTCGCGCCTACAAATTCCCGCGCTTCGCGTATTTTTTTCCTCCAAAGCTCTGGGTCTCGAATGACTGGGCACGAGGGTTGGAAAAAGCGACGGCCGGATGTTGAACAAGTCCGAAAGGTCCGCGTATCCGACTGCCGGATACGGCTCCTGCCCTTTTCGCGTGCGTGCCACGGTAACTAATTGCACCTGCTATTGATTTTACCCGCTACCGGTATCTTGTTTGCGCGAAATCCGCTGGACCAGCGCGCAACGAAAGTCGTCGCTCCGATTTTTATCTGGGTTACCCGTTATAAATCTCTGTCCACGTCGCCGGAGAGGAAAGAGTTTCTGCGATTTTTATTGTGGCCCCAGCTCCGCGCTGAAATTTATACAGTTGGCGAACAAAACCGAACACGCTTTATGAATTTGATTCAAAGGGTTTTCTTATTGTACTACCTTTTGAGAGGAGTATTAGTTTTTTTTTTTTTTTACATTACGTTATTGTAGTGGTACTGGAGAAAAAAGGCCGATGACAGTATTTTCGTACAGTTGTAATTGTGGTGTATAAGTGACGACGTATTGGGGGCCTTTGGTGGAGGGTTAAAAGGAAACGGGTGATCTTCGTTTAGGGTCGATTCATCGCGAAAATACGAATCGAAAAGTTCTTTATCATTTTGCAATCGAAAGTTTGGTTAATGAGTTACAGGTAGATGAAGTTTTTGCGTTCGCATGCGCACGATCAGCTGATTGGGGTAAAAATGACACGCCCCAGAAGTCATACGGATATAGACTATTTTATAAAAATAAGTACCTAATCGTACAAATTAATATATAAATACTGTTCACTAAATGAAATCTTGCTTATTCAAGAAACAAAATCTTTAACCCTACGGTTGAAATCTATATGAACATAAACCATGCTTGCACGGACTATTAATCCATCCCCATTGGTAAGTAACGCAACGTGCTCGCAACAAAGGAATACAGGAGTAGAGAGCATTGTTCTTCGGAGGGTTCACGAAAAAGCTTCAAGGAACCGATCCTTTGTTTGTTCGCAACTGTGTAGTTTGCCTCGACTCTCATTCCATCTCTCTCTTTCCAGTAAACCTCCTCCAAATACTCGAGTTTCGCTACAAGAGAGGTAAAGGATTGTGTAATTCGTACGGCAAATAGCGGCGGACAGCTGTTGCGCGAGCAAAAACGTTGAGACATCTGCGAACGAAAGCTGTTGCCGAAGTAGCCTCGAAATTAAGCTAAACTATTCTTTAAATGGAGATCAAATGCTCGTTATTCATCGATTTATGCTTGACGAGGCAGGAAATCTCGAATTTCAAGAATTAACGAAACTCTGCGAACCGTGTGCGTTGCGCAGGTCGTTCTTCCTTTGTAGTCTTTTTCTTTTACAGGGCTTCGTAACTAAACAATTCTTACGAAGAATATTTGAAACTCCTTCTTCGCTCCACTTTTTCATTGTACTGCTGTACAAGAATAATTCCTTTGCACAGTGTCTAATAACATACATTTCTTAACGTTAAATCTTCGATAATCTTTGCTAAATTAACCCAGAAAGTCACTACTAAATAAAAAGGGGTAAGAAAGACAATTACGAAACGAAGGAAGAAACATTTTACCGAGCATCGAATCCATAGCACGATTCTTTAAAAAAAAAAACAAAAAAAAAACAATCTCGATCGTCGAATCTGGATAAACGATAGAAGAGCAGCGTCCCTCCCCTTCCAGCATGGGCTCCCTCCAGTTAGCAAGCTTGTTCGAAACTTTAGCCAGTGATATAACATATTGCCCGTATTGGTGCTCCAGTGGCGCGGTGAAACCGGTGCCAGAAACGATCGTCGGTCGAATTATCGGGATCAGCATTTCCAGAGCGGTATTTGTGGCCTGATTGCAACCGAAACCGACGCCGAGTGACGATCTCGCGAACGCTCGGAAGATAGAAACGTTTGCCACCGATAAATATGGCTGACGTTCGTGGAGATGGAAAAGACAAAGGTGCATGTGGGGCAGAGGCATAAAAAAAAGAAAAAAAAAAAAGAATGAAAGATCGAAGAGGATCACGGAGGGTAGGAACACGAGAACAAGGCTGAGAGACGAGGAGAGGACCTGGGGAGCTTCCGATTCTCGCAGGCTTCGTTGCATCCTGTCCCCCGGCGCGAATACGCTTCCGGTAATCAAGCTCGAAGCCTCGTACTAATTAATGGAGACTGATTGCTCGACTCTGTCCGGGTTAACCCGGCGCTGACTTCGCTTTATCGGCGCTACTTAAATTTTCGAGTCCTTCCGCGAACGACGGAACGATTCCCTCCTCCTCCAGCTCTTTCTGCGAACACTTTGAGCTCTCGAGAAGAGGGGGAGGATTGAAATTAATTCTCCGGGAGAGGTCTGGTCCCCCGTTATCGGAATCGCGGAGTTTTGCGCCATTGAAACCGCCAATGAGGAAAAGTGTCCTCGTTAGTTGCTAGATAGAATCTTCGGTTCTTCGTGGAAGCACGTCGTTTGGGGGTCTCGTGGAAGTCGTACGTTGACCCGTTGCATGCATTTTATGCTAATTTTAATACTTATGGAGAGGAATTATTTTGTGGTTAGTTATAAATTTGATTTAAATAGTAAATGGTTGATATGATGTAATTAAATTGATTAAATGAATAAATACATTTTAATTTCTAAGCAATTCGTTTAATATTCTTTGATCGTATGAATATTTTCACGTTACATGGAAAATATTGTATGAATCACCTTTAATTGGCTGAAAATTTCATACATTTCGTACTAGTTGTGTTTTGTTAGAAAACACAAATAATTTAAAATATATCGAATGTATAAACTGTTAAACATAAAAAAATGACATTATTCAAGTAACTCCTATAGCTGCTTTTGGAAACTCCTTCATAATCTCCTCACACGCTTGAAGAATATCAAATTAATTGTTTACAAAACTCACACTATCTTCATTTGTAATATTGGCGACCAACACTCCACTGTTCGATACATAATTGCCACATAATTGGCACCTAGTCAATTGCAGAAAAATTTCTACTTCCGGTTGCTCCCTCGTCAATTGAAGTTAAACGGAAGTTCTTTTTCTATATTCGCAAGATCCTTTTAGACAGGAGCCGCAGGATTAAAGCGACCGTGACGGAACTTCTCGTATTTACGAGACAAATTCCTGGAGGACATCGTTCTGTAGCGGAACTTATCGTCGAAGGTTTATTAAACCTGTTCCTCTTTGGGATGTCTAATATCCCCAGAGAGTACATAGTCAAGATATCAGTAAGGAACTCTGAGGGATTCTCTAATAAAATATAAACGTTTGTAAAGCAGCGCTTCGCAGAAAGCTAGCGCATTTATGACAGCGAGAGGGAACAGCCAGTTTTGGGAGAAGCGCAAAAACAAATCGTTACATCTGTCCAAACAGAAGTCGAAGCTTTATTAAAATCCACCGACGGGATTGAAACGCGGAACCGGGACGCAGACACACGCTGGAATGAAATTGATTCGCAACTGTTCGTGGAATGATTGACTTCCTTCACTGTCAGATTTTCGAAAATATTCGATGCTTTCTTTAATGTTTATTTTTGTAATCTTGGATTTTACCGGATTCGATTGGAAACTTGCACGATGTATGTGACATTGTTGATTGAATTTTGTTCAAAAAGTAATTTGGAGTTTCTTTTGGTTTCTAGTGCCTCGCGTTTTGGTGCATGCCGAATATTGTTTTTAATTTGTGAATATATATGGGAAAAGTTGCAAGATTAATGTAAAAAGGGAGAGTACATGTCGAATATGTTACATTAAAATTTGTTTCATTTTCTTGTACTAAACAATGTATTTTCTCTGTCACGTGGAAACAGATCCTCTACCACCCAGAAAAAATATGAATCTTTGCGTTAGGTGCATGTATGAATTTTGTATTGTTTAGAAAGTAATTTCCTATTCCGTTTCTGTTTCAAGACCAGTGTTACGGCCAGCATAGTTGCCTTTCATTCTCGTGCATCGAAATTTCCCTCGAAACGTCAAGTTTGGTCACCGTCAAAGCGTTTAACTTCCATTTGCAAAATTTCCGCGGGAGTTTCGCTCCAGCCGCGGATCCGCATAGTTCGCTCCTGCCGACTGAAGTTTACCTCCGATCCAAGTCTGGAATTAACGTCGCTGTAAAGTTCCCGCTGGAGAATCCGATTACTCGCGGTCGCAGGAAGCGTCGTCAGGATTTCCGTGGGAGTCCTTCCGAAAATATAAGAGCCACCGCGTAATCGAGCCGCTTTCCCGCCTAGGGACGTACCGCGCGAACCATTTTATTCTTCGCCCGCAAAGGGAACTCTGATAAGACCCGAGCAACTCGTGTGTGCGTGACAGAAACAAGAACTGGGAATTTACTCCGGAGAAGAATTCTAATATGGCCGGAAGGTAGCCTGTGGGTTTGCCGACGTTGATTACATGAGTCCTGAAGTGTCAGTAGTTAAATAAAACGAGGTTGAGGATCGCTATTGTCGAATTTCTAGGTCATCAGAGTCAAAGTGCACGAGTCAAGAGGTGTACGTATCAAGTTTCACGAGTCAGGAGTTGTCGATATCGAATTACATGAGTCAAGAGGTGTCAGTATCGAATTGCACGAGTTTGAGAGTCATTACAGTCGAGTTTATGAGTCAGAAGTGTCAAATTACACAAATGGAGAGTCACAAGTGACAATTATACAACCGAGGAGTCAGAAGTGTCAAATTACACAAGTAGGGAGTCACAAGTGACAATTACACAACTGGGGAGTCAGAAGTGTCAAATTACACGAGTCAAGGGGTGTCAATATCAAATTACCCAAGTTTGAGGGTCACCAACGCCAAGTTCATGAATCATCAGTGTCAAATTACACGAGTCAGGGGAGTTGTCAGGATCAAATAACCCAAGAATTCGATTAACCTCGTCAGCATGAAGCGTCCTCAGGAAGTCCTCAAAAACATAAGAGTCTCAGCGTAATCGAACCGTTTTCCAGCCCAAGATGGTACCGTGGGTACCATTTTACTCCGCGTCCGCAAAGGGAGCTCCGATAAGACCGCCCGAGCAACTCGTGCGTACGCGGCAGAAACAAGAACTGGCAATTTCCACGGATAAAAATTTCAATATGGCCGCAGGGTAATCCGTGGACATACAGAACTCGATGGCCGTCGGGGCAAAGATTTCTCCGTTGCGTGTGCGAGGGAAGTTGTTTCCGTGGATTTGCAAACTTTTCCCAAGAGAATACAAGAAGGATTTATTATAAACTACCTCGATGCAAATCGATTTCGGAACTGAAATTTTGCTGGCTCGGTGCTATCGAGTGGGTTGGTATTCTTTGATCGATCTTCTTTGGTTTAGGTGTTTTGGTATTAATATTAAATTTAATATCAGCCAAAAGAATTAGGAGAAGGTATATTCTATGATAGAAGTTTAAGGTAGCAGAACGTAGACCAATTAGAAATAGAAGGAAAAGCAGAGATGAGATAAGGGAAGACGAGGAATATAGAATTACTGAAAATGAAGGAAACAGACTAAAATTATAAGAAAAAAAGCTTCGTGACGGATAAAATGCATAAATGAGTAATGAATGGAAGTTACAAGAGAAGGTATTTTACCATGAATATGGAATAACTGAAAATGAAAAGAACTGAAATTAAATTATTTAAAAAGTCTTGGCGGGGAATATAAAATAACTGCAAATGAACAAACTACGACTTCGCTTAATTTTTCCATTGTTAAAGAAAATAGAAGAAATGTTTATCAACCTTTCTACTGGAAAATTGAATTCTTTCCAAGATTTATTAAAATCATTTTTACAAATTTTTACAAATGGAGAATATAAAGGGTTTTCTAAAAGAGACTTTACATATTATTTTTTTAATAATAAAATTCAGCGTAGAGATTCAATTCTCTAAAAATTGGTTAAAAAATTAGATGTATTCCATATGCCATTTGTATTTGATTAAAAACTCTCAATATTATAAAATCCAGTAGAACTACTGAATTCGACGATGCTCCGAATAAAGATTTCAGGGTGGATTTATTATAAACTGCTCCGGATGCAAATCGATCGCTTGACTCAGACTCCGGTCCGCTCCCGCGTGTTTTTCCAGCGGCTTCTATATAAAAGGGTAAATGGGGAATCGATTAAGCGAAACGAGAGGAATAAATGAACATTGACTTTAGAATTCTATCTCGCTTCCTCGCTGTCGTTCCACCTTTCTCTCTCTGTTTCAAGTCACGGTGGTAATTTTTCATCCAGAAATTTCAAAGAACTAGCAATGCTCCCTTTTCATCTTCCTTCGAGAATTGAAAGATGAATGGAGTTTTTCAACGCGGACGTTGAAAGAGCAGCTTGGTAATTTTTCATCCGCGAATTTCGGAAACTGAGCAACGCTCTCGGTGATCGTTTTTTTTTGCGAACAGCTGGCAAGTAAAAAAATAATCCCGAAGCTGCGGCTAGTTAAGTTGCACCTCGGGGAAAAAAAACTTCAACGCCGAGTTTCGAAGTTTTCAAATTATCCACTTGTACTTTTTTAACAACTAAAAGGTAGAGTGAATGTTTGCGAAGATTTTGATCGTATTTCCGCGTTAGTTCTGGAGACGTATTTGGACTACATTGATGTTAAGTCTGACTCAGAAGTAGTTGAAGTCCAATTATAAGAGTCCGAGGTTCTCAGGGTCAAAGTACAGGAGCGGGAAGTTAGGTTAGTAGAGTTAAAATTCATTAGTTTTGAAATATATGAGTTGGGAGTCATTGGAATCAAATTACACAAGTTGGGAGTCAATGGTGTCAAATTACGCGACTTAAGAATTGGTGGTATCAAGTTACAGAATGTTTGAGAGTCACCAACCTCGAGTTCGTGAGTCATCAGTATCACATTACACAACTTGGGAGTTAGCAGTGTCAAATTACACGAGTCAATAGTTACCAGCATCAAGGTACACGAGTTTGAGAGTATCTAGCATAGAATTTATGAATCATCGGTGTCAGTTTTCCCCACTCAAGTTTCACTGCTCTCAAATTACAGAAGTGCTTACTGTTTACAAATCTGAGCCTGCAACCACCCGCATTACACAATGCTCACGTTACTACTTAAACAACAAAAACCAATTCAAATCTACAACTAGGAATAACATTCAAGCCGACGATATCGATAGAATTTTGAAATATCAGAATCGAATATGCGTTCCGATAATCCGACGATGCAGCTGCGCCAGATCACAGCGGGGATTCCCAACACATAGTCAAAGCTGCTTCGTCAATTCCGAGTCGAAGTTTTGCAAGAAATCCCACGTGACGTTACCACGAATCACCCGATGGGAAGACGGAGCACGGCCAAACCACACGCCATCAAAGGTTTCGTATATTTCTCTTTCAAAGTTTGCCATTTTCGCGGCAACAATTTCTGCTTACGAAGGATATTACCGCGGCGCATAACTGCTACGCTGTCAAAGGAGAATGGCGCGCTGAGAATTTCTGGGTTCATAGTTAACCTACTGCGTGTGCACACCCGCAGTCCCTCCGCCAGGCTCGCAAATCTTTGGGATTGTTCGCGTGACAAAAGCCATTGGTCTGCCGATGTTGTCACGAGAATAATTCTCGGTCCGTTGTTTCGCAGACTCGTGAATCTTCTTTCAAGGTTCCTCCTGTGTCCAGTGTTATCTTCATTTCATGATGAAAAATATTTATTTCGTACGTGCGAGGTAAACTATTTTGTAATACAGATTCTTTTTCCTCTTTTATAATGTGAAGCATATTCAGGCAGTTAAGAAATACTCTTACATACAAGAAATTTGTTGGATATTATTCACAAGGATTAGGTTTCTTGATACATCAAATTTTCATGTTCTTTTATTACTGGTTAAGGAGCAACTAAGTTGGTAATACTTATAATCAAAAGATTTCTTTTTCTTATATAAATTATAGCTTCGTGAGAATAATTTCATGTATTTATTACATGTGAAGGTCTTGCCCAAGGTACGTGAATTAAGTTAGCGTACCTAGTGATTAAAAAGCGGTAGCGTATCTCAAATCAAAATAGTATTTCAATTTTGTGCAAATACAGTGAACTCTTTTAACATTTAAAATCACTTCTGCGAATAAATACTGCGCCTCGTCAGTTATAATTCACCACGATTATTTTTCTCCGATAACAAAAGCACTATAAATTGTAGATTTGACTTTTGCTTGTATCGATGAATACGTTCCATGGAAACGTCGGATTTCGTTTGAAAAACAGTGAATATGAAAATGTTCGAGGATTTTGTTAATATCGGAGATATATATCCAGCGGTATCTTTACTTTTTTCCGGGTGTGGTGGTGGGGGGGGGGGGGGGTAAAGCGTAGTGTACGAGTGTCATTTAGAATTCCTCTCGCGTTAAAAGTTACTATTCCCCCGTGCGGATACCCGTAACGCAGTGACATTTTTCCCCGATTTTCGTAAATCGAGCGTCCTTCGGCGTGAGCCCCGCACTGACACAGGCTTAATGTGTTTTTCAAATATGCAACGGATTAATAAATCGTACCAGACAACCGAAATGGAATCCGAAATCAGGTTTCCGGATGTGAACATATATAGAGTGAAAAAAAAAGCGTTTGCGCGTCGAGTTTTTGTGACTAAATGTTCTTACGCGAATTTGAAGTGGATTATTGTTTGTGCATTTTATTGCTAGGAAAATGTGTCGAAGAGTGAGATAAATAATAAAAGGAGGTCGTCGAGGTTTCGAAGGACAATTGTTCAGAGAGAACGGTGCACGTCAAGCAAGAAGGGAATTTTCATAAATATATTGGAAACCTGATATAATGCATTTAGCAGTTCTAAAACTTTCGTAACATGTCCAGTTATCTATTTCTACTTTTCATTATTTTGGTTTAAACCTTTCCACTATATTATATTAATTTTACATCGTATTTTGTCTGAAGAAGTGCGTCTTCCGGCAAGAACGAAGTGTTATTAAAACGCAGGAAATGCTTCAGAAATAATTTAAAGAGATATGAATTTTGTTGCCAGAGGTTTCAAGCAAATATAATTTCGTTCCTCAAAAGCGTTATATGTAAATATTAGAAATTTTAGACCATCGTCGAGGTATTCATCAGAGTCATAAAATGGGGGTCTAAAGCAACTCGTATAAAAATGATAATTAGAAAGAAACGAGACTACAACGCAGACTCTTTATATTCTCCTAATCACTGTCGTGAATTTAACTCCACTCTCCTACCGCATTTTCCCATTTTCCTTTGATTCTCAAACTCTCTTCCATCCCCTCAATTCAAGACCCAAGCCCTGCCTCAACGTACCCCAATGTAATTCATTCATCCACCCTCTACCCTCTGAATCGTGAATTCTCAGCCACTTTTTACTAGGTACCATCTCGTGTGCACTCAAAATAGAACATCTATCTAGGAATGGCACACCTGTTACCGCTCACAGGAGCTGAAAACTTCATCGTGCCACCTGTCATCGTTCTCACCGCGAACGCTAATTGGTGAAAAGAAAAAAAGCAGAGAGAGTTCATCGCAACGAGTGCAGAGGAGAGAATGTAAAAAATGACGGCGCTCACTCACCGTATGGCCATACTCTTCGCCTTCAAATGATGCCATCTTTGGTTCATCTCATCCAGACGTCGTTGCAGCATAACAGCGTCATCCTGGCTGGCTAGGGAGCTCAACAGTTTCCGTCCCGTGCCGTTCAGGGACGCGTACACGTCTCTGTGTGTCTCGATTTCCGATTGGAGATCCTGCAACAGAAAATGAAGACGTTAGGTCAAATATTCCCGACGAAAGTAAACATCGAATAGAGTACGTGCGTTGCGTTCGTAGCTTGGCGTCTTTCGAGTCACATTTTTCTGTAGCGAAGAATAATTTCGCTGTGTCAAGCAAGCTATTATTTATTTGTATTTCATTATGCTTGGAGTTATTGATTTTGAGTTGTTTTTATAATCTATAAATGTCACAGTTGAATTTAGTGAATTAATCTGTGAAAAGAATTTACTGAAATTAATAACGAACGATAATATATTATAAGTGAATTATCAATTAGTAATTTGTAATTCATTTTGATTGAATTATAAATTAAAATTCATAATTCGTTAGGAATTAATTATAAGCAAGTAATTTATAATTCCTTATGAATGAATAACACATATATATAATTTTGAATTATTAAAAACTCTTATCACATGTTATCGGATTCAATTGTAAAAAAGTATCGAAACGACACTAAATAATAATAGTTTGGAATATCAAACTTGCCATTCTTTAATTTGTATAAATACAAGTTTGTCTACAGATAATTTCGATACAGGATTCTTAGAAGATATAAAAGATCATGTCATCGTAGATTTCCAACTTACTGTCTAGTTGCTATGAGTTAGAAACTTTTAAACTACACGATACGCTGGGATACTCATCATCGATTAACTTGTTTCAAGTTCGAGGAACTTCGTAAAGAAATTCGTGTCGAAGGTAAAGTTTCCTTGGTCAGCTATAATGTCCACTAACAAGACTCGGATGAAACACTAATTTATTTCTCCAACCTTTTCATTTTGGACCTCCAAAACTGATCAATTACGTAATCTATTGGAGGCATCCTTCGCTTTTAACATCAATGCAAAAATGCTCTTCAAATTAGTTCCTATAATATTTTATTCAATTATAAAAATAGTAATTATTTCAAAAATGAATCAAAGTGTATCGATCTCCTGGCTTCCTATCATCGACGGACAAAATTTACAGGATATTCCGAAGTTTCCAAAATCACCGTAACACACGGGTGATTATCGATAGAATGTCACCCAGTTTAACAGAATATTTTCCAAACGAGAATTTCGAGAATTTTACGCGATAGTTTCCGTGGAAAATTTCGAGAATTCGGGCAGCATTTTCCGAGAATTTTCTCTCCAGGAACGCGCGAACACTTTTCGCGCGACGACGAGAGAACATTCACGGTGTTTCGTCATCGCGATGACGTGAATTGCGGCGAACGCTTGGGGCAAAAGTGATTTATGCCTGGTTCCCATGTACAGCAACGATGCGAGTTTGGCGTTCACGCCCGCCGTCGGTCGTCGATGAAAATAAATCGAGCACGACCCAAGTGAATTAAGAAATATTCGTCGCAAAATCTTTTCTTCTCGAGACATTTTCCATTAACCAACAAATTCAATTTAAAGGTAAATGAAATTACCTTTCTAACTTCTAATTCGTACCTTTCTTATCAATTTCATCTTACATCGTTGAGATGTCTGCTGCATTAGGATTTTTAACAAACTTATGATTCTATTGGTGTTTTAAAATAACTTTTAAACTACAAATTACTTCTGGTACGGATATGTTCGTTTTGTTCAATCAAATATATTTTATTTTTAACCGACTTCGAAAAGGAGGAGGTTACTCAATTCGATATGTATATATATATATTTTTTTTATTTATTTATATAAACACGTCATGCTTACAAATGCGATGTTGTATTTAAGCTATCAGAAATTTTCTGTACGAATATCGCGTTCTTTAACAATGTAATTAATTAAATCGAGTGTAATAAAAACAAATTCGTAACAACAAATTTATACAGTAGACAATTACCAAAGAGCTATTTGTAGGGTATAAATCTGCAAATTTAATAAAAAAAATGTAAACTCCTGTGTAAATAGAATGTAAATAGAAATGTAAACAGGGCTGATCCAACTTAATTTAGTTTGTTGAAAACTATCATTTCACTAAATGTAGTTGCACGCCCCGAAGCGGTGTTCGTGTTTTATGGCGCGCCATGTCTGACTGACAGAAAAAACAAGGGAAAATAGAGGGGAAATATTGTGGCATGCAACGGTGCAAGGAGCCTGCCCCGAAAGCGTCGGTGCATCCATCAAAATGCTTTTCGTCGGAGTGCTCGTCGAAAGTGCGAATCGGTGACGTTTAATTGAAACAGCGGGTATCTGCGTTGCGGACGATGAAGTTTGATGGTCGATGTTGGATTTATCGTCCAGCGAATTCACACGCAAAAGCACACACCACCGATGGCCAATTTTTAATGGGATCGAACTGTAAGTATGACGTTGCAAGATTTCAAAATCAAGCCTAAGGAAGTGTTCTCTTAAAAATTTGATCGATCAATCGTAAATGTTCCCGACAGTCAATATTAATAACCTAGATTATCATTTCAAGTGCACAGTGAAACTTAAGGTTCCAAGAACGGCACAACAGCGGAATCTTATAATCATTTATAGGGTTAGACTAATTTCATAGTTCCATTTTTTTACTTGAATTCAACAAGAATCTAAAACAAACCAATAGGTGTAAAGGTAGCATCAACGAATTCAACGATTTTACTCAAAATAAGATACTTTCGCGACACGTACCTCATCTTCTTAGATTAACAAGGTTTTTTACTAACAAGAAACGAATATCAATTTACTGTTTCAAAGGAGTAGCCTTCCGTACAATGCCTTAGAAAATTATAATGCATTCCAATCGAAATTTCCATTTTGTTTCCCCTCGTCGCGACTGGGTCTTTCAATTTCCCCGGGAAAGAATCCTCAGGAAAATAATCTCCCGCCCCGTCTGCCAATGAGACGTCAGATCGCGCGATACCGATCGATCCTCCCCGGGATTGGGGGGACGCTTCGTCTTAAAAGCGCACTTTCGATGCAGATTAGATTTTCCGGGTTAATGAGCACCTGCGAAAGTGACCCAGTGGCTAGAACAGGAGGCGACGGAGGGAAAGGAAGCGTTTAGAGAAAATTCGACGGCTAGATGGCCCGGAAAAAGTGTGAAACGTAAAGCGTTTTTCGCCGTTCGCCGATGCTCCCGTGCTTCTTATCGCGGTTGCCCGTGGCGCAATTACGCAAATGCGCGTTATCGACGGTGTTCCTCGAACGGCGTAGTTCGATTTCCCTCTATCTCCGTTATTTTTTATTTTCGCGTGGTGCCTTTTTTTGCGTCTACGTCGACATGGCTCCGGGCCTCGGAGTCGAGGGACGACGGAATGCAATTGCAGAACCGGTCACTATCACCCTGGGTGTTAGAATGGCCGACAGTATCGACAATTTTAGAATTTTCAGTTTAATTTGAGTAGGAGAAATTGTGGGTACGTGTTTCTTTTAGTTCTTTATAAATTGTGATGTTCCTTTAAAGAATTGGTCATTGTTTCTTACAATATTGGCGTAGTTAAAAATTACTAAAATAATGATAATTAAAATCATATAATAAAATTTGATAATTAGAATATCTTGTACAATATCTAGCAGACAGCTCAACCACCATATAATATGTTAATTTACTTGAATTTATACATCTCACCTTGACTACGACGATTAATATTGTTAAATAAAATATATTCGATTGAATCAACTGCCACGCCATACCTACCAAATTTATGGACAACAACATAACAGCCCCCAAAAATAATCGTTACACTATTCCCCAAGAACTATAAAAAATCATTGAAACGGACACCTCCCTGCTCCCGCCCTCATCTTTTCCCAACCAGGAAATGCCTTTCGAAACGTGTACGAGGCACGAAAAACGCGCACGCTGTCAAAACGCAGACGTTTTCAATTATCCCCGTGGGATCGAGCAAACAACGGTAATTAAATCAATTCCACGGGCGTTCGCGGCGCGTTCCGATGCAATTAAATCCGCGGGATCCTCACGCTCGAATCGAAGTTCAACCCCGCCCGCGGCAAGAGGCATATTACGTGTCTCGTCGCCTCGGCTGCGCCGAGGACGTAATATTATGTCTCTTGGCGAAGACTGCTTTATTGCCAAGCAGCATGGTACCCGATAATATTGGGAACACACGGTATACGTAATTGGCAAAGGAAAACGCGGTTGCGCCGTGCACCCCTTCCCCCCCCCCTCTTCCCGTGGCGCGAATGATACCAGCAGCGTTTCATTTATCATCGCGTGCACTTAACGAGGTGCGCGACACCGTAACGCGACGGGCCCCGTCGACATTGTTGGTTAATTAGAACTCTTACCGTTGACGGCTCCATTGTCCGTCGATGCGGTTGTAAATCACCCCGGCGAAACTCCCGATTCATATATTTCAATCCACGCGCGATAAAATTTAATTCGCGGTGGGAACCGCGCCGCACGCCGCGAAATTAAATGCGTGTCCCGCGAACGCTTCGACAATTTAATTATTAGAATTGATAAATGTCGCGATACGGGCTTCAAAAGTGGAAACTTTCGAAGTTGCACCATTCGTCGGATGATTGTTCACGGAATGATTAAATTTATTGTTTGCTCTGTTTTTTCAGATATTAATTTGTGTAGTGTAAGTAAGTTGATTTGGATACATGAATATTGTTTTTGATTTTTCCGTATATGTATATTTTTTTTTATTCTATTATCGCATATTTGAATAAAAGCACGAGGAGGTTGGCTTACCTGACCCGTATATGTTATATATATTTGATTAAAATAATATGTTTGGAATATTAAAATGTACCTTGTTTTTCCTAAAATTCCCTTAATTTCTTCCCTCTATTACTATTATTATCGATTCAACGATTATTATTTACGTGTTAACTATTAAGTCTGCACTTAATAATTAACCCCTTGACCTACACATTATCTCCCGATTGCTCGGGCTATAGCAAAACAGGAAAGTAGGAAGTCCGAACAAAGTACCACGAGTCAGACTCGGGCTTATTGTTTATACCTCAAATTCCTTACTACGAGTCTAACTCGTCGTTGTAGGCCAAAGGGTTAAAATAGAAAATGAACAATATAATTTCTAGCAGAAAATAAATACAATCCCAAATAATTACAATCCCAGAGTTCTTTCATAAAATTCTACAATCGTGTTCATTTTCCTAGTAAACAAAAAATGTTGCACATTGCTCTATAAAATAAACGGCAAAGCTGAATATTACTCAACCAAGTTGCTAAATTGCTCGTTTACTCTAATTCCACCCGGTCTACCATCGAATCGATTCCATTCGTAGGAAGTCTTGCGGGTAGGCGAAGGAACGATCAACCGGCGAGACGGTTCTCATAATTCAAGGGGCTTCGTCTTTCGTACGGTTCGCTGTTCCACGTGACGTATTTAATCGGCGGTGTGTCGAGCTTAATCAATGTCTGACACTTACGTGGTCGCGCAGCTGGTGACGTGCGCACCGTCGAGGATTTCTAATGAGGAATTGCCGATTACCCGTCGGTACACCGAGATTTCACGACGATTCCGACCGACTGCTCTTCCCTTAGACTCGTTCCCGCGGGAACAAAGCTGGCGAATTTACGTGATCTATGGGAAGACACGAGTCGAAAGGGATTCACTCGAAACGGCGGGATCCTCAACACTTTGTCACGTTGCGGGCACGTTATTCAACGGGATCCGCGAAAATGTTCAACAATTTCTGATGTTCTTTTAAGCTTTTGCGAGAAAAAGTAAATATCTTTACAATGAAAAAGATTGGAGATAAACAAGGCTTCAAGTGTTTATGGAATTAATAATTAGGGATTAAATACGTGTTTACAATATGCCAAAAATGCCTCAAGCCATGATTTACACCAAGATTGGCGTCATTTTCAAGTGGAAAATTTTTTATTAAAGTTCCTGGAATAAAGAAGAGAAACGGTACAGCCGGTTTTGGGGGTCAAAAGTCGAGATCGGTGCAAACGAAAGTAAGATTCAGAAAGTAGACTTTTGCGAAACATAAAATTGCATAAATGTTTTGTATTCTTAGTTATACTCAACATAGCCGTTTCCTTTTTATTTTAGATATACCTATGTAGAATATAATTTATACACGTTTATACAAAACAAGAATTATATATTCATTGAAAAAGAAATATCACATCAGAGATGTGTTCGAGTGTTTATAGCCACGGAAAGAATGCATCTTTCCAGGGAGGTAACCAATGTGTTTTACCTGTTCGAAGAGATGAAGTTCGGCCAGCAGCATGTAGGAAATGTAGATGTACCGCGCGTCGTCCGGTCTCCTTCGGGCACGTACCCCCCTCGGGGGATTCCCCTGCAGGGTGGCACGCCCCCCGGGCCAGGTGCCCCCCTTGCGTACACTTTCACGATAATCCACGGTAATTACGTACCCGGAAGTCCCCACATCACCCCAGGGAACCACTCGCGCCTCGACTCTCAGTCCCAGTCGCTCCTCTTTCTTTACCTGTCCACCTTCGACGTTTCCACCCTCGGCGGGCACCCTCGCGCACTTCCGTCGATGTCGACGCCTGTCGCGCGTCCTCTGAGCTTCGACGTCTCGACGCGTGCCATTTTCGTCCCTCGTGGTTCCCGTTTCACGCCCCCCTCGGCGCGATTAACCGTGTTTTTTCAACGTAAACGGGCCTCGACCGTAACTGCACGCGGATTCCCGTGCATTCGAGGTGAATTATCGATCACCATTAACGATTCCCTGCGCAGAGCAGAGGATTGGTCGTCGGTGGTGGTCGGTGACGCGAGACACGTGCCCCTCGGATTTCGCCCGGGGCGAACGAGGAAAAAAATGCGCGGTCACGTGTCGCGATTAACCGGCAAAGAGCATTTTAAACACGCGCCCCGCTAATGAGCGCTCGTATAGCGGAGCGTCTCGAGCCCCCGTCGAACGACCATGGGGTAATTTTCGTTTGTCGGTGACGGAGGGCTGTGGCTGATGAAATATTGTGTCGCAGGCTAGACCGTCGTCGCTTTTAGTTTTACGCGGTCCAACGGCGCGGTTCAAATTGAAACGTAAAGGCTTCTTTTGTGGGTGGATAGTTTCCAACTGGGAGGCGGGTTTAAGGCTGGATGCCTGCTAGGGGAGGATTAGTGAGTTCTCTGGTAGGTCAGAGGCGCCATAATTTCGGTGTTCTGACAATCGGTGGGGTCGATTTTTAAATAAAATAAATTGTGAAATGATTCTTTTTAATACTTGCGAACCGATTCATAAGCTTATTTTCGCTGTTTATTTGATTAGCCTACACAAAGCAAATGGAGCAACGAGTTGTTTTCCAAGAATGGGGACTCGAGGAACACCATTTATCATCTTTGTTCTACTGCATGTGTTTTGCATGGACGGTTACGGATGGCGGCTGTATTTGCAGGAGGGCCAGCGTGACAAGAAAACGGACTCGAGATAGCGCGAGACGTCTGAGCAACGCAAATTTGCACGTTTAATGAATTTGAGGGGTTGCATTTAGCAAATTTACACGGGACATTACTCTTTAATAAGATTTCTTATTACGGTGGTGTTCGTCAACACTTCTTCCACTTCGCTACCGGAGCCCGCGTGTCGCTTTTGCAGCAATTAGGCAAGCAGAATACACAGCGACTTTGTTTGAATTGGAGGTTCACGAGTTTTCTCAAGGTTCGATCATGCGAAGTTTTCGCTTGACAAGCGAGCTTGAATATTTGGCCAGTGGCTCGTTTCGACAGTCTCGGAAATTAGTGCGACAATCGAATATTTAAAGCAGCAATCGTTTTTCTTGAACGATGTCTCGAATGTTCTGAACGTTTCTATCCTCTACAGGTGGCAAAAGGTTTTAATAAAATAAAGCAGAGCATACGAAAACTAATTTCTTGTATATTTATAAATTTTGTTCATGGATGTTTTCATACTTTCAGTTTAGAAACGTTGAGGAATACTAGTATATTTTTGGGTAGTTTCAAAGCCCATAGAAATATTCTATTTTACTGCTTAGGTTTAGATAAGTGAAAAGACAGTAGAATGATATTTCTACTTGATGCAATGTAACCTTAAGCAATTCCTTTATTAGAGTCCCATGGAATGTATGAGAAGAATTATGTTGTCTCTGTCGTTAGGGGAAATCACATTCCACGAAGAAAAATGGATTCTTTATCGTGAAAGAGACTGAAGGGTGTTCGTCCTTAAAAGTTTCCGTTTATGTGAATTTATTTGAAGTTTAATGCCATTAAATGTGTACAGTGAAAACACAATTGAATTCGAAGGAGGATCACGTCTGTTCCATTGTTACAGGAAATTGAATTCAAAGTCAAAGGGAACCTGTTCCTTTATCGTCAAAAGGGTTGAATGAAGTTGTTTAATGGGGTGAGTATACCTTATTTACAATAAATTTGCATTAATTAAAATTAAATGACTTGATCCGAGCTATCAAATATACAATATATTATAAAAGTGAACTACCATCAACATAGATGTTGAAAACAATAATTCGATGGGGTAGAATTTTTGTTTTTCAAGAGTGACATTTTATATTCTAGAACAGACTCGATAATGGAATCTTAAAAAACTGAACAATCTTAAAAAAGCAACGAAATATTAAGCAATAAAATGGTGTCTTCGCCGTTACAAAGAGCACAAAATTGGTACAATCATCACATTCCACCCCAGTGAACGAAAAGCGATTAGTTGGATCAAGTGGCATCGAGCACACCAGCGTGGTCTGTTCCCATTGTCACGGAGGATCCAATTCCTCGAAGAGAAATTATCTCCTTACCCTCAAAGGGGTTGAACAAACTGGGATGAGAATAGTGGACACCCTCGATCTTGTTACAAAATCAATGACGCCTGTCCACCTTCTTCCGACAAGAGGGATAAAACGCTGCCTTGGACAGAATAGCAACGCATTCCGTCGGATTAGAAACCGAGCCATCCAGAGCCACGGCCTGATTGAAACGAGGAGACGAGCGGGGGCCTCGATCGAAATAAAATATACGAGCCACGGCGATGAATTATGCATGGCGCGAACAGCTTGTGGTAAGTAACGAGCAGGATTTGTAAAACATCGGCCCCCGGTGTCCCGGTACGGTGTCCCAATGAACCACGAATGATTTAGCCACCGACGGACAGGATATAAAGTGGAATCACTGATTCTACTGTTCCAAGATCGACAGACGTGTTAGTAATTCCTCGATATTAAATTCGAGGAAACGATTATGCAAGCGAAAATGCAAACGTGGATTCTCTTTGAGGAACGAATGATGACATTTTTGTGGAAACGTTGTTTTGAGACCATGTTAGTCTCTGAGGGGAAAGTTTAAGGAAGGGTAAATAGGGGTGCTATTGAAAAGAGAGTTAAACATTTTCACAGATCGAATATAATTAAACAATTTTCTGTTGAGGACTTTTAGTGGGTAATTTCATAATTGTTTTGGTTACTTCATTGAACCACTTACTGAGAATATTAATTAAATATTGATTATTAGATTTTCAATTTTCCCCTTTCTCTCCTGCTGTTACTGAAAAACGTAAGGCCGTAACTAGATTCGAGGTTAGCGCGTCGTTTCCCTTCAGAATCGAATATTTCGCGAAACGAAGTTCGCCGAGAGTTTGCGAAAATTTCCAGAAGCATGCTCTTCTCAGATTGATAACAATTTCTCGAGTGAAATGCAAAGTGAACTTCGTACTCATAAACGAGTTCGAAGGAAATCTCGACGTCTACTTTTTTTTCTTTCGTCACGGATTCAGCCTGTGGAAAGTCTTTGGCGAGAACGAAAAGTTCGAGGGATGACTTAACTTTGATGTTCACCGACCATTTCCACGTTGTTATCGCAAACTATGACAATCACGACGAGCGCTACATTTTTTAGATAAAATCGGACGCCTAACGCTTGCGATTAATTAAATAGTCACGAAAAGGAGAAAAATACGCTGGCGCGAAAATCAAAAGACGTTTTGCCACTTGCCAACAATTATTACTTCGACAGATTCAATCTCTTTGGGAAAGCAATAATTCGAACCATAACTGAAACCGATACACTAATCAATTTCCCTCGTAGCCGGCGTTATTAAACGCAACGATCCTTCAAAACTGATCATTCAATGCACAGAAGACATTAAAATTTCAACGTTCAATCTCCGCGGCGGCGCCATGCTATCTCGTCTCGATGATATATAGGGTGGCCTAGCAATCGCGGTGGAACCGTACGAGGGGGAGATTTCTCACGCAAGAGATCTTTTGTTACAGAGAAAAATAACTCGAAATCTTGTTAGAGCAATTCTGAGCAATAAATGTAATAAGATTAACCTCAGGAGGTAACTGTATTGTCTTTATTTATGGGGTAGAAAAATATTGATATCTATTCAGCCCGTTATTTTCATTAGATTATTTGATAAACACTATAAATAGGGCTGTAATTTGGTATATAATTTTTGAAGTCCAATATTCTCTGGCACACATTTTTTTTCACTTACTATAGGTGCAAATATCTGTGCGGTAATGAAATTGAAAAATTCAGAAGTAAACATCTCGATAAACAATTTAATACAATTTTTACATGCGTGTTATTAACACATACAATTAAGAATTAAGTAAATACGTTGTACACATGAAGTATGTCTTATTATAGATTCTGCGTATGAATCTAAGAAAAATAGTCAAAACGTCAATTGGACACTTCATTGTTCCATTATTATTCATGCATACCAACCTAAGATTCTTTACCCAGAAAATCATCCTAATCAAACACACATATTTTCAAATAATTTTCCTAGATAACAGACCTCGAAGAACAGATACTTTCTTCCCCATTTATGATTTATATTTTCGCGAAGAATCACCTTCCCTTCCACAGTTGTACGATCGATGGGGGGTGTTTACAAAAACCGACGGTCCCTAGGACTGTCAGACGAGCGGCGTTCGTTTCTCTCGGTGTTGGGAGCTAGAGGACCACGGTTCTCGTCGACGGAACCCATTAACGGCGTCCACGTTTCGACACTTTTTTCCCCAGCGCGTCGACCCCTTTCGGGCCAGCGAGCAAACCTGCCAGTCGAGCTGCGCGTCAAAAACTGAAACGCGCCTCGGCCCGGCCTGGGGACAGCGTCGGGTAAAATTTCATTTTAATATCATCTAAATGTCACGGCGCCGTCGGAAATGAACGTTGACGCGTTGCCGGCCTCTGGAAGAACCGCTGTCGTTTGTCTTCTGTCGAAAACACGCGGCTTGAACTTTCCCGGACCAGTCATGGAAACTCATGGGGAAGGGGGGGGGGGGGGAGGGGGCATAGTCGTTCAGGGGAACTTTCAGAATCGTGACGCCTGCGCCATATTGTCTCAATGTGCAAACGAACGAGGAACAGTAGCCACAATTACGATCCAAAATTCCGTATGGATCGCGGGGGGATGTAGATGTAATTTGAAACCCGAACTGTGAGAACGTGGGGATTATAGGGATTTGTTATGGAATAGTTGAGAAAATTGGACAAGATTTGGGAGGCAAAATAAGAATAATGATGACTTTTTGGAAGTAAAGGATAGAGAAAGGGGAAGCTCAATTTCTCAAAGAGGAACTATCCTTTTGTCTTCAAAGGGGTTGAATGAAGTGGTTCGATAGGTTGAGTATACCTTTAATATAATAAATATGAATTGTTTAAAATTCAACTACGCTGTCATCGCTAACAAATAATTGTTCACTAGAAAGTGACTCTTCCCTATTCAGAAAATAATTTTATCATTTTTTTGTCTTCCTTTTTCCATTTTGCTAAAATATTTTATCTTATTAGGAAGCTTCGTTACTAATAAACACACTATAGTTTCTGAATGAAAATAAGCATGACAGCAATGATAACCACTTAATTACCATTATCTATTCAATGACATCTAAATATTATTTGGAAGGAGCTACGTCAGAGGACGTTAATTCTCACTTTTGTCTTGATTAACGCAGGAGAAGATCGAGGCGGTTGGTAATGCCGGCGGTTCAGGGTCTGATGGAGGAACTGGTGTACCAACCGCCGCCGTAATGTTGCTGAAAGAGGCCGATGAGAGAAGGGGTTTGGGTTAAGCGGCTTGCGGACGATTAGAGAGCGCCGCAGCAGCCATCGTCGCGCTCTAGCTTCATCCCCATTGGCGATCAAAACCCAACTACCTCGTGATTCGCTTAAATACGTAGTACAGAAAACGGAGATCTGCTTCCTTTGTTCGTTCGCTGAATTTTCCCTCTCATAACAATTCGTTAAGAACCTGGCTACCATTTATAATTTATTTTTGTTTTTTTGAAAAATTACACTCTTAATGGGTAGGTTGTGATTGGGCATCATTAGGAATAATAACAAAAATTTGTGTTGCATATTTCATTCAATGATGCTTTCTACATATGATCGAGTAACACATCGTTGTTAGTATCCCCTACAAAAAATGATTATTGGATAAAATATGCAATACAATCGTTTTTATTGATCTCAACGATGTCCAATTACGCGTGTCATCTTTATGTAGATGAAAAAGTAATAGATAAACAGACGCATATCTTTTTATTATCATAAATTTCGTTGTCGTTCAAACCCTGACTAAAGATATGAACTCCGCGAGTAAACAGTAATATCGTTTAAAAATATTCTCAGTTTGCTTGAAACTGGAGACAGCAAGGATAACAGCAAATATCTGCTTCCTCTCGTCTGAAAGTTACTCATGTTTATACAGAACTGAGACCTCCTCGCACGAGATTTTATTCCCTTGCTCGTAGCCGAGGACGTACCAGGATATTTACATTCGCCTGTACCCGCGGCCGAAGGCAAAAAGTACATCACGGATGGGTGTTTCTTTCATTTTGGAAGATCGATTCTCAAGACGGCAAAGGTGCGAACACCGAAACGCGTCCATATCGGATATGAAACTTCCTCCAGGAGATGGAACACAGGACATCGTCTACTAGCCGCATACTCGGGATATCTTCAGACTCCAAGGCGAGGTCCAGAGAAAAAGTTTCACGGAGAAACGCCGACAAAGCTCGCGGAAATGTCGAGCAAAGCCCTGGTCAAGTGACTCGGGAAACTGCGCGGGTATGTCCTCAAAATCAAATTTCCTGCCGGTGAAGAAAGCCAAGACGTCCCTTGGATCCAGCTCTGGAGGACATCGACCTTCGACAGAGGGATGGGGAACACTTCAAGGTGAAAATGCATCGATCCAGCAGAAACGATTTCTGAGTCGATCTCGTTGTTCTATGGTGTACTCGTAAACCGAAGAGGTTGGTTAAATTAACTTCAATAAGAAAGACTTTCTATATTCCGAGAGTTAATAATACTTCAAATATTAAAACAGGTTTGATAATAGAATTTTCAACAAATTTTTTATACGCAAGGCCCTTTGAATCAATGTCTGTGGTAAAATATAAACATCTGTAGTATCCGAAATATAAGGGTACGGGATTGGTCGCGTAGGTAAAGCGGTCGACTGTGGATCCGAGGATCGT
>NW_026534348.1:10076368-10180574 GCF_026225885.1 Hylaeus anthracinus
GGATTGGTCGCGTAGGTAAAGCGGTCGACTGTGGATCCGAGGATCGTGGCTTCGAATCCCCGTGCCTTATTTTTCGTTTAGACTCCTACACATCTTTCAATTTTCTAACTCTGGCGAGTGATCTCGCTGGCCAATGAGGGTTCGAGACTGTTTCCCAAGCATTGGGGACTTTTGTATCGCCGACCAATGGATTCCTGTCCACGGTAAATCGAAAAGGTTTCGTTTTTCTCTTCGTTTCATCGATTCGAGGGACCCATTACACCCGTTTCAGGATCATGATGGGCGTTCAACACTTCCTTCGTGGGACGGACGACTATCGTTTGGGATTTCGGTTTTATGGTCCACGGGGAGGGTTTACTGTTCCGTCAATTTCCCCGAACGTTTCGCGTTCATCCCATCCCTGATCGTAGTGGATGTCGTAAAAATGGCTATTGCAAAGGGCAGTGTTTCCCAATCGTTTAGAATCCCTTCTGAATTTTAATTATATTCTGTAACCTCCAACCCATAGGATTGTCGTTAGTTGGTAAAAATAGTGTACATTTATAATATTTTAAATTGCCAAATGGTTGCCCGGAAATGTTGCTCGAGCTGTAGAGGGTAGAAATACACCTCCAATTGAGAACCCTTGACATGGAACAGGTCTCGAAAGGATTTCGTCCGATAACAGACCTTCGTGTTCCACTGGCTCGCCAGTTCTAATAACGTCGCGTCTTGGAAATACGACGCGCAAAGTATGCAAACGCGGGAAATATTCTTGCAAATCTCGAGGAACATGGCGAGTCGTCGAGAATGCAGTTCGACTTTCGAGAGAAAAGTGCAATTTCTCAATGCCGGTGTCCAATACAAAATATTACCTTTTGCATTTGATTTTTTGGTATAAAATATTTTAATGACAACGTGACGACTCTGTAATTGTTTGATATCGTCTTGTGACAGTTTTTAATGATATAAACCTTCGTAACTTTTCTTTAATACACAGTGATTTTATTTTTAAAGGACACTCTAATACACATATACCTGGTAAACCTATTAAATTCACAATTTAAAGTGGTATGGCATTTAAAATGGTAAATGTATTGTTCCATATTGTTAATCCTGTGGAATCAAGGAGATTCAAACTAAATAAAAAAATTAAGACTTTTTGATAGAAGCTAAAGATCGAAACCTGACGGAGATCAGAACCTCCAAAGGCGATTAGCATGGTCGAGGTTAATAGGTCGAAAGGAGCAAGCCATAGGCAGCTTGGGTAACGCGAATCGATACAGACGTACACGTAGTCCAAATTCGGACGTTCACTCAGGGGGTCAGTGGCATTACGGTTTCGTACTTCCGGATTACGATCATTCTAGCCGCGCGTAGCTATGCATGTGCTCGACTTTACCACTCTGTGACGAGGCATTTCATTGTTCGAGCTTTTGGTCTGTCGTAAACGTTAATTCGAAGATTTATTGCGCATAAGACTAATACGTTGCGCGGTCCCGCTGTACCAAACAACGGTCCAACCCATAGAAGTTCATTCTACTTATTTGCAAATGGCCGAATTGTGTTTCGTATAACCGTTGACATAAATCTGTTGAGGCACCGACACTTGATTCTGACTAGGTGATGTTTGAGAAGTGATATAAATAGTGACAACATTGAGTGAAGTTTAGTGTTATGGATACTGTGCTAGGAAAAAAATTTGAATTTTCAATCAAGGGATAAGCTTCTTACGATGTTTGGTTCTTTTTTATTTTAGTCATGATAAGAAAATTAAATGATTGATTGTCGAATATGGTATATCTCTGACAAAACGTTGTATTAGAAAATTAAAGATGATAAAATTATAGAAATTAATTATAAAAACATAGCATTCTATTACAAACTAATAAAATCAAATTAAAAAGAAATAATAATTCAGTGTGAATGTATGTTGAATGTCCATTGTATAATCATATAAAATTGTAGGGTATAAAATATATGTATGAATACGTGTGAAATGAATACATTATATATGAGCATTGCACACAGACGACAAATTGCCTTATTCATCAATTCGCGATATTCATTTAAATTAAATAGAGTTTTTTCTGTCACAAAATTTTCGTATAATCGTTCAGACAATTCAAAGCGCGAAAACTTCACACGTTTAAACGAAATTCATACCGAAAAAGAAATGGCATGTTGCCGCAAAGCCTCGTTAAGTACGCGACGCTTGTTTAACCGACCGTCTGCCTCTTTTGTTTTTAGAGTGTCGGCGTAATGGGAACGGTGATCGATTGAAAATTGAATTCAAAACGATATTTCGCTTCATGAGAGTAGCTTTGATAAACGACTGACACGGGAAGAGAATTTGGTCGCGATTGTGGACGAAAGCAGCGTTTGTGCGCGGCGTTTGGACGAGTGAGGGAAATCGGGCTTGTGAAATTTTGAAATTTGACAGCGATTAACGGGACGGCGATCCGGCGGTGTTCTTGTTCCGTGCACAATCGTCACGGTACGTCGACGTTAACGACGTCACGCCGGTACACGACGGAGCAGTCGACGAATTAACGCCCCATTGATGTTCCGGTGAAACGGCCTAACTCGAATCAACGATCTGACGCTGTTTGTTCGACGAACGCGTATAATACAATCCTGCGCGAGCACGTATTCACGCTGTAAGTTGATTGTTCAACGAAGAGAGGCTGTTATTCAAGTAATCGATAGGAGGAACAGATGTGCTAAAGAAAAATAGAAATGGAGAATCGTACCCTTAATTAGAATTAATTTTATTACTGAGCACAGGTAATTAAAAATTTTCAATTAGGCTCTGAGTTAGAGAAATTTCTATTATTTAATTCGATTATGGTTTTGTTTATCCTTTCATATGCAGATGATGCATACATCTTGTACATCGTATTGAATGTGTTTTTTTAATCGTATTTTTCTAGTAATTGGTAGAATTTATAATTTAATTCAACTACGTTTCTGTTCATATTCCTACACGTACAGGACAGATAAACACATTAAATTTCTTTATTAATAACGGTTTGATATTAGTTATGACTCTTGAAAGCGATGTATATTAATCCCTTTCTTTAAATTAATCTAGAATCTAAAAAAGATCGAGAATATTACCGACAGAATTTTCAGTTTAATATCCGATTTCAGATGATGATACTCATAAAAATAAGTAAGTGGACTCAATCGTTCGCTCTTTGAGACCTCGTTTCTCGCGAGAGTTTAAGGATCCCGTGCTCAATCGTGAGGTTTCGTTGCGCACGCGCGTGACCGTCCAGAGCTCAGCTGAAAACGTGAATCGACCGTGATTGGATGGTTCTCGATCCGTTTTTCACTCGGACAGTTTGCAAATAAATGAAAATCCGCGGCGGTAATAGGCCTCGATCGCATTACCGTGTACTCGAACAGAATAAATAGTGGCTAAAACGCGGATAGAGGGAGGGGAGCGGGAGGGGGGGGGGGGGACCAAACGGGGCACCGCGGAATTCAATTGAGCCTAGCTGGGCGCGCGCACGCTGGCTCAGAGTAAAAGCAGCCTGTGTTCATAGGTTTGCGAGTGTTTGCACGTTTTCTGCGCAGCCAGCTCCGCGTACCGCTCTCGTACGCGATCTCTGTAAATGCGCATCGAATATGCCCTTTTCCGTCCACCCCCCTGTGCCCCTTTATTCTCCCGGCTAGCACCGACCAGTTCACGAGAACACTTTTAACCGCTACGCTGATCCATCGATCGTTATCGAGCCGATTCCGCGTGTATCGATCCTGTAATCCAGTGATTCTTAACCCCCTATCGCGGCACAGTTTCGAACAGTGTTTCTCATGTCCCATTTTTTCGCCGACTACCAGTAGGAGAATCGATTATTAGATAAGTAGAAGAATCTGTTTACTTCTATGTATGTTCTTTTAATTAGTAGTTGAATTTGTAGGAGATGAGTAAACCCGGGGAAATTTGGAATAATTCTTGTTTCGAATACACTATTTTTTGAGTAAACTACAGGGTGTCCAAAAAGTCGGGGAGGAGCCGGAAATGGGGGGTAGCTGAGACGATTCTGAACAACAATTTCCTTTGCAAAAATGTCGGATGGGGCTTCGTTAAGGAGATATTAAGAGAAAACCACGACCAATCAGAGCGCGCGTAGACCGTTGGAGCGGCCGCGGTAGCGAAGGCTACGGGCTGGCGGCCGCGCTTGTACGCGAACAAGTGACTCGACGTGCATCGAAGGACATTGACGCTGCCGCCTAGCGCGTAGCCTTCGCTACCGCGGCCGCTCGGACGGTCTACGCGCGCTCTGATTGGTCGTGGTTTTCGCTTAATATCTCCTTAACGAAACCCCATCCGACATTTTTGCAAAGGAAATTGTTGTTCAGAATCGTCTCAGCTACCCCCCGTTTCCGGCTCCTCCCCGACTTTTTGGACACCCTGTATATGTCGTAATGGAAAGTCAAATGAGAAACTTAAAAAAAGAAAGATAATTAAATTCCTCATATGATCATCGTAAAAAATAATTGCATAATATATTATGTGTATTATATTTGTGTGGGTTATTCGTGTTCCAGAAAGTGACCTTGATTTTACCATAGATATTATCTTTCGTTTCCTCTAGTGAGTGTCACACATGGACGAAACGTTAATTACAGATTTTTCTTTAAAAATACAATATTACTTTCGCCCCACGCTAATGACCAAAGATGTGTTCCTTTCTTAGAGATTCTTTCTCCAACGTGTTCGGGAAATATCGAGACTCTCGACTGGAGGAGATAGTATTACTCGAGATTGTTCTACTTAGATATGACACTCTTCGCGAACTCTTGTTGCCTCCAAACTCTGGGGATTTCGTTCGTCCTTGAGGGGAAATCGAGTGTTATTCTAGTCCACGATATTGCCTCTCCTTTCTCGTTTAAACCTAGGTCTGTGATTCTCCTCGATTATTATTAGGGTAGCCTAAAATATATTGTGTATTACAAGTTCGAAACAACTATAATATGTGTTGGCATAACAAAGATTCATAATGGAACAGGTCATTTCGAATATTAAATAAGTTTGAGAAATTTGGAAGATTTTGACAATGGTTTAGAATAATAAATATTCTAAGTGGTACTATTTTCACTTACTATCTATATTTTTATCCAAATTGTGTATTATTTTACCATTTTATCAGATTAAAATAAAAATTGTAGGGACTCAGTACAGGGAATATTATTCAAATTAAAAAATATTCCTCGCAGTATTTCATACACATAATAATTAGAGTAGTTGCCACCCTAAATAATATTGCTTTTACAGGCTACCTGCATTTTTAATTGGCTTTTCCAACTCTCATGCATCGATTCTAATTTTATCTTAGTCCCATAACAAAAGAACAGCCTCCTATAAATATGACCATTTCACAAGAATGAAACTCGATATAATTCTTTGTGATAATTCGTTTCAAATAGCGAATTAATGGTCTGTTCTCTCTAATTTTTTTTTCGTGCCAGTATCCATAGGTTTCCAAGACGAATAAAAAGAACGCACGGAAGTTCCCCTAGATTTTTGGTCAAGGCAGATTTAACGCCACTTACTCGCGCCACAATTTATCACTTTCCCGGAACGTTTTCATTTTCCAGCGGATAGCCAGGTCGGGACGAACTTCGTGCGAATTTCATTTCGCTCGCCGCGCTGCACGTAAGTGGAACTTTCTGCTGTAACGACAGTGCCACCGTGTTGGTTGGCCGTCCCCTTGGCATCGGCCCCGAGCTTTAGATTTCACTGGAACATCGCGGTTTATTTTCGCGTTATCGTTTTATTTTTTTTTTTTTTTTTTTACCGAGAAATGAGACGAGAGGCTCGGTAGGAATACAGTTTTTTCCCCTCTGTTAAATTTCATGCTGGCGTGCGGTGAAAAATGTGTGCGTCCAACGTTCACCCTTCAACGAGAACCTTCTCCTTTTTTCTTCGAACTTTTCTGAATTCCCCTGGCTCTGGCCAAGAAGAAAAAAATTGTCGTCCTACTTTCCGTCGGTGATGATTTCGATTGAGCTTTCAGTTTTTGTTTAATTAGTTCATTCAGTTATTCTACACGAGTACGTATTACTTTTACAGTTTACGGCTATTAATGATTTAATATGTAGATCAACAATTTTATACATATAAATTGATTCAGGCAAGTTCTTATTCGTTGAACATCGTCATATGATTCTCTAATATAAATCCTAATTTTTACTCAGTCTACAGTCAGTCCTATAGATATTCGTACCCTCTATGTCTACTGAAGATATTTGTCTAAATTAAATGATAGATTCCAAGATTCCAAATAAATTTTTCATTATTTATATATACATGTGCAAAGTTTATTTTGTATATATTTATAATGAAACATTTATTTAGGAAGACCAAACCTGTTATTTAATTTAGATAAATGTCTTCTATATACATAGAGGGTACGAATACTTATGGGACTGACTGTATAAGAAATAAAATATCTTTTCAAACATGTTGTGCATCTGGTATACCTACTAACAATACGTAAAAATGAATGTCAGCCCAAATTAATATTGCACATTAATGCAGAAAATCCTCTTCTAAAGCGAAGGGTATTTCAGAAAAGCAGTGAAGCAGCGAAAGCTTAATGTCCACCCAAATATTACTTCCCTGATCACAACCACCTCAAGACGTTGTAACCCTTAACCCCGTACGCCGGACAAGTAAATACGATAATTCGTGACGGTAGCCCCACGCAATCACGCGCACGAATCGCGGTCGCATCTGTCACGGCGGTTGCAGAATCAGCGAAGACGTCAGGCCGCGCAAGTGGGTGCATCAGCATCGTCGTCCGCTGTTTGACAACCATAACCGGCGAATGTGTCGACTCCTCGTCACGTATTCAGCCACCTTGTCTCTGTTCGTAGCCTCGAGTAAGTAAACTCGGGGATACACAGCGCCCGAGCCAAGGTGGAAAGATAGCGGTTCGCGTCGGTTCAAGCATGACGGGTGTCCATGAATATTTATCGTCGCCACTCAGTGGCACGGTGCACTTCTCGTCAGCAAGGCGGTTAAGAGCACGCTGTTCGCGAGATCGTGCACAGGGTGCTCGAAAAGTATCACCGGCACGGAAGGAAAGGGTGAACGAACCGCGCGCGAACGATTCGCGAACGCTGCAAAATCATTTGTTCTTGGGAGAACCAAGGGAAGAGGATTCCGACGAATGCATCCGCCTAGATTAGTCTGATCTGCTCTTTCATCCGTGCCAATAATGTCTAGAACGTAGATGGTGGATTATAGCGACCCCATTAACGGAATTTACAACCCTGCGAAAGAGTTGGTTTTAGTCAAATAGTAAATTTTTGTTAGGTTTGACGAGTTCGTTTGGATGTGACAAGAGACTTTGAGTGAGTATGATTGTACGTATCGATTATAATAAGTTTGTACTAAGAATTCATACTTTAATTTATGCATTATAGAATGTACATATACGTGAATATAGAAACAAATTTTATTCTAGTAGTAACAGCTTTTCAGTAAAAAAAATGTTACTTTAATAAGGTAGTTATACATATTTTGATCAGTAATATTGTTTGGATAAATTCTGAAAGAACTGCAAGGGTACATAGCAATTTCGTTTAACACGGGGTTCACCCAGTTTACAAATTTAATAAATAAACGGAATTGCTGGCAATCGTTACGTGGTCGATCGAACGAACGCGAATTATGGAGGATTATAATTAGTGGTCATAGTTCGGAACACGGTTAATCGAATTGTTACGCGATTGGCGGAATGGATGGAAATGTATTGGAAAGGTACGGGGGGGTTGACTTCGATTTTCGATTGCGGTGTCGGTGGCCGAAAATTCAATTACTGTCTCGTTGATTTTCTAAGCCTAACAAGGACAATGTCACGCGTTGAACTCTCGCCTAAGTTACAGTTTTAACGTAAATATTTTGAAGTACTGTGAGTGTAGATTTAAATTTCACACAGCAAATGCAAGATAAGCACATTTCTATTATGCATTCAAAGCAGCAAACTTTCTAAGGAGTAAAATCACATTTTATTTTAATAAAGTTTGCTGCCTTAACCAACATAATAATTAAACACTTTTGTAAATGTAACGATAGCAACATTCTTTTAATTTGTAAACATTCTAATTATATTACAGCCTGAGAAATCCAAGTCATAATGTGATTAAAAAGTTCCAGTAGCGTTGTACAAGGACGCTTACATTTCCCAATTAAACTAGCAGTTTTTTACAAAAATTGGCAGAACCATTGTCCAATATAGGAACTTTTAACACACGCTATTACGTGTTACGTGACACAAAATTTAAATAATTCAATTCATAACAAAGTGCACAGTTGCGTTTAAAGAAATATGAAAATTTCCCATTCGATTTGTAATGAATTCCAATAAGCGCCGCGCAACGCCGTTCGTGGTTAAAACGTCAGGCACAGTGGTAGAAGTAAGCGACAGGTCAACCACAGTAGTAGAAGCCAGTGCTTGGTTGGACGCACGGCTGCAGAGCCGATATTAAAGTCTGATGGAATTTCCTCGTTTCATATAAAGCGGGATCGTAATAAATAACGATCCATCGAAGTTCCACGACACTTTTTGCCACCGCGAAGTCACGTCAGTGGTTGTTTAATGCTATCGACCGAGTACCCCTCGACGCATTTTATAATTCCGAGCGGGACGCGCTGCCAAAGAAGATACCGGTTTACGAAACGGAGGGGAAATGTCCGTGCAACTTTTAATTTGTATTCATACTCTTCATTACGCGCGTAATTAGTTGGAAGGGCGTTTTATGTTCGGATCCTTGGGGGGATTGAAACGGAATATCTGCGAGTCTGCGTTGAAGTTCCAGACGAGATTTGATCCACGATCCAACAGTTAGAAACGCGATCGAGTTTACGTAATCCCTCCCCCTGCACGCTTCTGCCACTATCTTTGTTCGTACCGATCACCTATTTATTTTATATTATGCGAAAGTTACTTAATGCAGCAGACTTTGTGTTTCTATGCTTCATAAAATATTGGTTTCCTAAAATATAGATTGAGAATGTTATTTTAATTCCTATGCTCAAGATATTTTTGAAGAAGAAATTAAATACTTTGAATTGTTTGTTAAAATCGAATGAAATCAGAAATTTTTATTGAAACAGAAGCACACTGTACTACAACAATTTTCACTTATTTTATTCACACTCTAAGAGCTAGAATAGTCTCATAAAAAAATTACCTCAACCGAGGAAGAAAACGATTTTACCAAACGATGGCTCCTCATTTAGAGCAAAGGTGCAAGGTACGATCTTAAAATTCGTTTCACAAGACAGAGATAGAATACCTCTTGCAGTGATAGAATAAAAGAAAGTGCTTGAGAAAAATTTTCTTTGCGCACACTCTACAGGACGAAGCCAGCTCAAAGACCTGCGTAAATAAAGATAAAAGGGCGGTAGCGTTCAGAGTATCCCTCCGATGCGATCGTCCATCCATCATGTCGTTGCTCTCTTTCTAGCGATCTATTCCGCGACGCAATAACGTCGCTTTGAGCCCGATGCAACATTTCCGAACACAAGGGCCCTCGTATACTTAATTAATTATTGCTCAAGCCAACCGTTCCTTTACCCATACAACACGGGAGCCGGGGAAGAATGAACGTACACAATCATTCATTGCGATAACGGGCAATCCATTTAAGAAAAAGGGTTTTAATTAACGCTCGACCGGCTAGGAAATTCATTAAACTTTCCACAAAAGGGAACACCGCCGCGTTGCACGTCGAAAACTTTTCAAGAGAAGCCACCGCGACACTTAATACTTTCCTTGAACAGATTTTCCAACTTTTATGTCGGGGTAATTGTTCTTGCCGCGTCGTTATTTTCGATTAGGGATTCGTTACACTGAATATCATCGAAACATGATTTGTGTGTATCATGGAGAAGCACGGGTGTACGAAGATGTAATTTCGAAGCGATTTCGAGCTACCTATGTATGTGTGTATGTTGGTAGATACAAAATAATTAAACAGATAAAATTGCTAACATAATTACGATTATTTTTAATTTATAATTTTCTCTAAATGGTTGATCGTGAAAAATGTGAGATTTTACGAAATGATTAACAAGCAGTTTAAAAATTAAATAGGAAAGCTCTGTTCGGATTCAGTTCAGATTAAAACAAAATTGTTTATTTATTTTCTTTAAATATAAATTTTATTGTGCAACTGCGTCATAGTTAACGGCTTTAGAAACTATATTTTCTCGTAATCCAATATTTACTAGCAAAGAACAACAGGAAATTCCTAAAAAATTTCCTCATTCTTTCAAAACTATGTTCAAAAGACCAAAGATTATTTCAATACTCTTTCACAGATGTGCCAGCGTAAACGGCCCCGAAAATTCCGCTAACACAGGCGCCTCTAATTGGCGTGCCATTTTCTGATTTCGTGAATGGAAAAATCCTGCCCCATTCGCGGAAAATAACCCCCAATAAACGCGCTTTGAAATTCATAGAAATCACTGGTCCACAATTTTCGACCAAAGTACACCGAGGCTCGATCAAAATCATGGATTCACAATTCGCGACAATTCTCACCGCGAACAACGAAATTTCATCGCTGTCGGTATTTTTCGAGCCGACGGCAATTTGAATAAACTGACCGATTTAATATCCCAGAAAGGAAAATAATTCGATAAATCCTGACGTGTCCAGGGCGTTAGCTGGTCACTGTTAACTGCTTTCGATGCTTAATTGTTCTGATCTTTTGTATTCAATTGTACATTTTGCAAAATGTGTATTTTTCATATTATATTAAATGATAATATAATTTATATTATATATACATAATTATTTAGAGAATATACACCCCCGTTAATAAATATATGGACACTTACTACCTCTAATGAATAATTAATATACACCTTAAATTATTAGTATACAACTTTTGCTGCTAACTTCTACATATATTGGATGTGTATTTAACAACATTTAATAATATTAAACTTAACAGAATGAAGAAATTAATAGAAGTAAAAGTTTGGTAAAAGAAATTTTAACATTATCTAGTTATCTCAATAGTTTTTTGTCATTACTAATCTGACATTAAAAAAAAAATTATTAAACATAAATGATGTAATTGATATTAATAGATTCGCAACTTTTATTAGATATTTCATTCTATTAAGGAAGTGTCCGAACACTTCTGGGCGGGGATGTATATATGAGGCCACCGTTCTTAAATGAACTGGTAGATAAAGTGTTAAAAGTTGCTTTCTTTTTTGTCCCTCGTAGGGAGCTCGTTACGAGTATTTAGCGAACGCATTTCACCCTCTCTATTTCAAGCGTCGAGCGACGTGGACGAAGCCGATTTAGTGACCCCGGCGATGCGGTCGTATTAGATTATAATTTTCTAATTTCGCCCTGTCAGCGCGACGCGTTTAACGAAGTTACACGATTACGCTATAATTACCAGCCAGCCGCTGTAATTCCTTTACTGTGCACCCTTTACGACGTACTCTTTCGCCATCTCCCCAGTTTCCAGGCCTCGTACCCATCCCTAACGTTTTCGTCGCCCCTCCTTCGAAGATAGTCGACGCTTCCCCGCGCGTCAGACGGCCAGACGTTTCAATTAGCGTCCATTTTGCGCCGCGAAAATATGGAGAGTTTCGCAGTCGGTCGCCTCTCGTGCCTCGAATTTAACGCTCCCGGGGTTCCCCCGGAAATTCGATGAAACGAACCGCTATGAGCCAGCCGAGCGATGGGAAGATAAAGCGTCGAGAATCGCTTAACACTCATCACGTATTTTACACAGGGTGTAATCGATCGAGGCGGACTTGTCTCAACGGAAATTGTTTATATTAAGATGAAGATCCAAAATCATTTTTCATTACCATATAGAGAACATCACGAATTAAAAATAATTTAAAAACAAAACTTTCTTTATTAATGTATATGAGAGCAACGGTACATATTAATATTAAAATTTCGTGTTGATGTACGAAGTCTTTTACCGAATAAAACCCTCTGCAATTCATCCAGTTTACTTTTTCAAATCAAACCGTTCATTTACTCCTTCGGCAAAGTTATTTCCAGAGGAAAGTCACGAGTGAACGTAGAGGTAATTTCGAATCGGGCCATTGGTCGCGTCATTAGCCCAGAAAAAAGCGAAGGAACCCAACATCGTGATTACATCATGAAACAATGGGACAGGCCTCCGATCGAGCGCAAAAACTGCGACAAATCCGTGGAAACGTAATTAGAAGTGGGGAGGAGAAAGTCTAGCTGGCCAGGAAGGGGCTTTGGCTATTAGCGAAGATGACCAATGCCGGAGATCATCCCTGGCGTTCCGCCAGAACGAACGCCGTGTATTTCGAGGACGCAGGACAGCTTCTACACCGAGGGTATCGTAAAAACCAACGGTCCCAAGCGACCTCGTTGGGTCGTGAGGGAAGCGATCTGCTCAAGAAGCTGAAAATAAAAATATGAAAAATATCGGAAAGGTCGTAGCTGCGGTGTCGAGATTAAAAGCTCGCGATTTCGGATTTCAGCTCCGGGGCAACTGGTAATCTTATGATTGAAAATTGGAGGATCACGAATTAGTGGTAAGGAGGTGGTGGATTTGAGATTTTTATGGAGAAAGAATCGTTGATCGCGAATTGGATACTCTGAAGTTCACGGTGTGAAAAGGAACTAAACAGGAAAGAAATAGTAACATTAATAGAAATATACGAGAATAAATATTCGTTCAAATGTCTGTACAAATAAATGTGCAAGAAATAAACAGAAAAGCAACATTCTTACAACTCACTTAGCTGAAAGCGGTGCTCAGAAGACACATCATCCAGATTACCATTCAACAAAGATGCTGAAATCACCAGTATCAATGTCGATTTCGAACGTTGATAAATGAAAAATCCAGTAATCAATTGTCGCCTCAAAATTAACAATTAACTTGCGATTAATGAACGCCACGTTATAGGGTGCCATTACATAAACAAAAAATATTTGATTATGCAAACGCCGACGCAAGTCCCCGCTGTAAAAGCGTCGAATAAAAGCTCGCGCGCGCCACGGGTTTCCAATTTCGCGCAATCGATAAATTGCGCATCTAATTTCTCGTCTCTTTCGGTTTTGCAGCGTAGAGGGGTAAGCGAGGCTCGGATGGCTGCCATTTGGCCCGCGTTTCCGCGAAACGATACCGCCGCGCCGCTTCCATCTCCGAAATCACCGTAATCGTAGTTACGAGTAATCGCTTTATTTGGCAGTTAGAAAAATCCCTGGGAATTTTCGACGCGCTTCTATAATAGCAGCCCAACGTCCAGTAAGCCAGAATTCATTTACGTCGATAGTAAAAATAAAACTTTCGATGGAAATATTTAACGATTCCTTTAACGGAGGTTCTTGTAGACAAAAATAGATATTAAGTAAACCAGTGTTTCCGAAAGTATTTTTGGTTGAAGCCATTATGTTCTCAAAGTAAAGCATATATGTGAAAATGTTAGATAAATTAATTCTTCAATATTTTCCTGGTAGTTGGTTAAACATTTTAGTCGAACTATGAAATGAATGATCCAAAAAAATAGGTAGTAAATTAGGTAGAAATAGCAGCAACATTTAAAATGTACGTTCTTTAGAAATGACGATGCATGGTTTAAACAGTAACTATAGGAAAACATTTTTATTTATCGATTCATCACTGTGTCACTTCAAAGACGAAATATGATAATGATTATTCATTATATAGAAAATACTTCTTAACTATATTTTAAAGAATTGCGTTCATACCAGCAAATTTTTTGTTCCGCTATAAATGGCCTTCGGCGCTCAAACAATTATCCTGCAATGTTGCTCTCACGGTTAGTACCAATAAAAAATCCCTTCACCCACGCTCAAGTTCGTCACCAGAGTTGTAAATTTGTAAAAAGGAACCATACATACCGTTGAATCGGTGAAACGCTCTGCGTCGGAGTTGTTCGCGCTCGAAACGACCGATTTAATCGTCCGCAATATTGTTTACAACGGCGCGGGAACGATAACGGTATTAATTTTCTCGGTAAACAGTGTAATTAAAATCGCGAACGAAAGCGATTCGATAAATTTCAGACGATAACGACTGTCGGGTCATGGAGTCAGGGAATGGATGTTGGCCGATCCTTTATCGCGACGTGTACCGTTTCCCTTACGATAAATTAATATTGTTGGCACTAGCTGAAACGGGATGGAAAGCGTCAGCGAATGGGAAACGCCACAGAGACGCGCGGAGCGTTAGTTGTACCATACTCGATGTATTTATGCAACGATGCATGCATCTAGCGCGAGTGTAACGTAGGTGTATACGAGTTACTTTGAAATCGATTGTTGCTAAGCAAAAGACTGGGGAGAATAGTTTTAGGGATGATATTGGTATAAATTGTGATTGTTATAAATGTAATAATAGTTTGTGAATATATTTTATTGTGGAACGTGATGCGGAAGGACTTTTAAAATTAATATTGGTGTCACTTGGGTGGTTATGCAGTCCTTCAATTTGTCTAAATTCATTATGCATATCTACTCAAATCATATTTACGGTCATTACTTGAACAAATATTGTACTTATTATTTAAACAATGATGGAGAATATGATTTTGCTGTGATATTAATGTTTCACGAATTATTTTAGAAATAATTAAAAAGAACTGTCCTGTCGCGGGAAATCATTAAGTATGGTGCAGCAGGTGGCGGTTCGCGTTCAGTTAGTCGCGAGATATCCTGTCACGTGATTTTCAATCTCTCCAACTTTTGCGTGTGCGCGATGTCTGTAAATTTTTTGAAACATTAAACCTTATCATTTAATTTAGACAAATTTCGATAATAGACCTAGATGGTAGGAATATTTATGGGACTGACTATAAATGTTATAACTGCGTATGGATCTGTTTTATAATTTAAAAGTGAACAGGGTGAAGATTCCACCGTAGTAATTTTATCTATAATTATAATTTATACAATTTATTTGAATATATTACAGTAGAGTATTGATGCTATGATTTTATATTCTATTTAATATAATATAATTGTCTATGTCCGTCGGGTATATAATATTTGAAATCGAACCTTAACTACGGTAGTAAAACAAAACCACACCTCAAGTAACAGCAAAGGTTCCACAACCGATATTATACTTTCATCCTCGTCAATGACGACAGGTCTGTCCCAGATAATTAACACTTCCCTTTACTCTGATCGATATAAAGCTCGATCGATTCTCGATTTATCAATACTATTATCTCGACATTTCTCCGGCTGTAGTTTCCGTCAGGTCGATCTCGATGATGCATCGCTGCGGGTAAGTGCAATTCCTCGGTGCATAATTGCGACTGCACCGTTACATCCAAGCCCCGGCCCTATCGGTGCGCGGCGCAAACGATCACGCGCGCTTCGGGCAAACAGACCACCTCCGCACCTCCCGTGCGCCAAGCATCAATCATCCTTGATATCTGCGACTGCGGGTATATAGAGAACGTAATTTGTAAGAGATACGATTCGAACCTCCGACGGGAAATTCGAGAAAAGCCGCGGGGAGTTCACCTTTGGAGAAAGTTCTTTCGTTCCTGGATGGAGGATGTGTGCTCGCGGAATTCTTGTATTTCCTTCTGCGATGTAATAAGAGACTACCGTCAACTATCCTTGGATCGAGAGAGAGCCTACAGGCCTCGAGGAATAAACATGTTCAGATGAAGAATAACTTTGCTTGTCTTTATTACTACATTTATGTCTAATTAAGGTGTGAAGAGTTTTATGGTATACAGGGCTTTCTAAAAGGGTCTTGTCGGTGTGATGGACACTTGAATTTGTCACGTTTAGTAGATATAACGCGTACATTCCTTCCAGTAGACAACTGTGTAAAGAGGTTAATATGTTACGCGTTGCTTGAATTCTTATTACGTATTAGGTGGCCTGGAAGGTAATGTCGTTTCTGCGAATCTCAATCTTGTTTATCATTCAACAGCTCATTGACTTTTATCGATCTGGCGTTAAACATTTGCTTACTAGATGGCAAAAGATTGTTGATAACGAGGGTGATTATATAATCGATTAAAAATAGAAATTTATTAAGAATCTGCTTGCTTGAACTTGATGTAAAAGAAATGATATTACTTTTCGATCCCCTCTAATAGTAATAAATCCTCACACAGAATCAATTTTATAGATATTTGGAATATTCACCGCCTCGTAAATTTTTATTTTCTACGCTTTTCCACGAGGACAGTATTTAAAAATAAATAGGTCATAATGCATGAAATAACCCGCATACCAAGACAAATATGCGTCAAATAAAAGTCGATCGAAGTGGTGGTTCCGCCGTTAAATAAAAATGGAACAAAGCAGTCCGAAAAACGGAACGTCGACCGAAATATCCGAGAGACAGCGCCAGGAAGGTAACGGAGAAAGGAGAGAAAAAAAAGTGCTCGGATGCGGATGGACGCGGTCACGATGGAAAAGTCGAAAGAGCACACCGATCGTGGCTATAGGGGTGACAAGGTTGACTAACTCCGACCACGGATATCAACACCTAGCTCGGTATCCCCCTGTTGATCGACAGATACGCCGCTCGCGCGGAGGGTCGCTGGCCAGTTAGCGGACGGCCGCAATGTAATCATTTGCGATGTCGGTATGGGAGCAACCTCGCCCCTCTCCTCGTCCCTTCGATGGAGGGTCGTCGCTGCCTCTTGGCTCTGCCAAATCCTCCCTCCGAACTCCCGCAACCTACACCCCTCACGGATCGACTATCCGAACCGGCTGTTAATAGGGATTGAGATCCTCTCGGAGTGGCCGCCCTGAAGCGCATGCGGTCGCCTGCACTCCGAACCGATACCGTCGAGGGTGCAATTGCAATTATGCTTGGAGAAATTGCACGGGCCAACTGCGATGAATCTTCGACCAATGACGGATCCCGCGGACCTTGAGACGGGGATCCTGTCCTTTGACTCGCGCCAGGTGTCGGCGTAGGCTACTGTGTGGTATGAATTACTGTGACACGTTGAAGATAACGCGATCACTGTTTTTATATTAGACGTGTGATAAGAGGATGAAGCATACATTAATATGCTAAGATGACAAATAAAGTAAAATAAAAGTAGCTACATGATGCAACCTAAGATTCAATTTATTTCCCGAGTATATAAGTTACGAAATATTTATTTAATTTCACTCGCGTCGCTTCACAGTGCCTTTGTTTTGATACACGAATATCTACATGCGCCTTCTGCTTTTCCGCCTTTATAATATCAACCTATCTTCGTAGTACCTATAATCTCAATTTTCGCAATTTAAGAACACCTTACTCCTTCTTCACTCAAGAAGCCTACAACTCCCAAGAATAAAAATGAACCGCACCCCCTGACATTCTCTAAGACCACCACAACATTTTCCCAATAACCGAGCATTAAATCAAATTGTCGTTACGTCTACATTCCAATTTCCCTTCGTCATCCCTTGCTCCTAGAAAATTTCCCCTGATCCTTCGAAAGCCGTGCACGGAGATAGCTTAACTCCGATTCCAGACAGTTTCAATAATTCTCCTCGCGGTATCCGGGAGCCGAGGCATCCGGTCTCTTTATTAAAAATTGTACACGAAGTTTGATGGAAACGAAGTACACCGCCAAGCCACGGGGAAACTCATCCCACGCTAGCGGAATCGGGAAGTTTGAGAATAAAGTTCCTCCGTCGGCGCTCGCGCGACGGTTAAATTGGTAAGAGGCGCGCACCGTCGCGTTTTCTGATTTACAATTTTAATACGGTCGAGTTACGATTAACGCCGGGGCCAGCAACGAGGCGAATGTTGCCTAGCCCCGTGGCAGATCGCCGACGAGCGTAATCCGTTGCCACGCGACATGACACAATCACGTTTAACGCGTTCCATAATTCCGCGCTAATCGCGGCGAATCACGCACGCTCTCTATTGGCGCAACGACGTAATTCAATTCTCTAGAATATCGGAGAGCCCCGGAGGAGTTATTGTAATGTTAAGCGTGACTCGGAAGGGTTGCATGCGAGATTTATGAGCGCGGGTGGAATAAAATCGCGGGGAACGCGAATTCTCTTTTGAAGATGGTTCTGTTGGATTCATTGAAGGAGAGAGATTTAAGAATGGCACGAAACAGTGTGAATTTTTTGGGAGAAATACAGTGTACAATTGAAACTCGAAAAGACTGTTGCGAAAAGAAAGGTCTCTGTAAAAATTTTTACGAGAGTGCAAATTTTCCCATGCTAAATTTGTCTTTTATTTACATTTTATTGAGAAAAACATGACTTTCTGGTGTTACACTTTTACACCTGCGACACCTCCGATAAAACACTATCACCATACTATAATAATATCAGTCAGTCTGTATCATCAATTTATCTGTACCGTTACACTGCCCGAATTCCTAAACGATTTGTTCCTTCAAAATTTAACTCTAGAAATAGAGTATTAAAAACTGTATCTTTCGAGAGAGAACTTATAAGATCGGGCAGAAAAGAGTTACATTTGTTTCTTTTAACAAATAACACTGGCGAACCCAATAGTTTCTAACAGTATAATACCTCTCATCGATGCTATTCGAGACCAAAATCAAGAAAGACACTTTTCAGAATTCCTGAGTATAATTAATACCCTTTCAATTATGGCCTGACATAAAGTACCGGAAGCCTCTCGAGGTTGGATTTCGAGATTTTCCCAAAGGCTATTGGAAACAACGGGAAGAATGCGGCACCCCGCGATACCGCGATTTCTCATAAGCGCGGAACGGAGCCGTAGGCATCCCGAGGCGAAAGGCGCTCACTCCGCGGGATTAAATCTACAATTTCAACGAACGCCCACGGCTCGATCCGCGGCGGAGGTCGTAAACCCGGTCGTTAACCATTATTCCCGTATCGTTTGGCGCATCTTTACACGACGTACGCCTGTAGAACAACCAGTCGAACGGCGTTGCTCGCTCGACCGACGCGCACCTCCGCGCGGCGGGCGCGTAAATTATTAATATCCGACGGAGACCCGTCTGAAAGCAAATCGGTGTTCGAAAGGCCCCGATAGAAGAACCAACCGACGCTGTCGGCTGATGGATCGTCAAGGAAGCGTTACGTTACCTGGAAACGCGCCACGCGGATGATGGATTGCCAAGACGATCCAACTAATTCATAAGCAGACGCTTATTGTGGTTATCCCATTTATGGGCGAAATTCTATTTTGGCCTCGCGGGGACAAGCCGCCACGGGCGATACGGGGATAAGAAAAAGCGGAGTGGGTAATTTGAGTGGGGAAGACCGGAACCGGGAGAGCGCACAGGATCGTGCAATTACGGTGGCGTAGAATTGCAAGTTGTTAGGCCACTGAACTTCGGAATGAGGCTCTTGCGTTTCTGAGACAATTGCGGTTGCTCTCCTGTCTTCTGAAGTCATTTGGAAATTCTACTGTTTTTTTTTCAGAATTTCATTGGGAAAAGAGTATCGTGGGGATTAATTTCGAATAGTGGTAGATATTGCGAAATATGTGGAAGGTCTTGTTAATTGTTGGGACACCTGTCTTCTGAACGCATTTGGAAATTCTTGAAACAAATATTTCACAGTAATGAGAATTATAAAAATTAATATGGTAGGGTGGTAAATAATTTGAAATGTTTAGAGGCTCTACGAGGTAGCAAAAGTCTATTGATAACGAGGGCGTCTACATAATTCATTAAAAATAAAAACTTGTCATGAAAGTATTTGTTCGAATTTAATGTAAAAGAAACATTACTTTCTGGCCCCCCTAATATATTACTTATTACGACTAACTTCTGCATAATTTTCGTTACTCAGCTTTGGTTAACCGCACATTTGTCGACAGTTTAACACATTTATCAACACTGCGTCACATTCCACGGTGTGTTTATAAAGCCAGTCGTCAACAGTAGTTGCACTGTCAAGAAATACGTAACAACTGCATATGCCCGAAGACGCAGAGACAGATGTTTATGATTTACGATGTTACGTAAGTGCGATATGTTTGGGAAGACAGTCGTAAGTCGCAGGCAATATTCTGCACCGCGACCGTGTCCCCCCGCAGTGTCTTGAAACGAACGATGCGAGCACAAACGACGTGAAAAATGTTGAGAGCCACGGTAATGTAAGCAAAGACGAAGAGAAATTGCCCTTGTTACGCCGCATTTTTCACGTCACCCTGTTGATCTGAGGAAACACAATATTTATACTGCCTTTTGTCTGGGGTTATTACTCTCACATAACTGCAGTCAATTCTCTTCTTGCACGGTGGGTTCATTTCAAACAACATTCTGTGGAAAAAGATATATCGCTTATGGTGAACGGAGAATTTGTTTCATCTCAAACTGTTTATAAAGAAAAGGAGTAGTTCTTGTATAGATACTACAGATTCATCTACTCTACGTTTGAAAAGTGGCCTCAAGTAACCTCGGAAATCAAACTTGGGAAAAGTCAATTCTAGTATTAACCTTGCAACACACGTGAGTTCAGATATTATTCAAAATATTGTGGTATGAAAATAAGGTTTAGAATTTAAAATAAAAAAATGCCACTAAAGCGATAGATTCCCTGTACAATCAAATAAATCATCTCTAAGAAGACCCAAGACTTCCAAGACTTAATTCCACTTCAGACTTAAACTTTCAAAATGACTAAAAATTCTACAATCCTGATTTCCTAAAATATGATTTCATTCCTTAATTTCCACGAGTTCTAACAATTAATTCCAGATAACCATGTACTAATCATCAATTTCGTTTCTGATTAATCGATCGAACATCGGGTACTTAGGATAGGAGACAAGATAACAGACGTATATCGTTGTTCCTTTGTGAACGCCGCTGGTATTATGGAAAGTTAATCACTTAAGGAAAACTATGGCTGCCGTGCACTGACGGACGATCGACAGATGGAGCCATTAAGCTTCCGACGAGCCGTGTACTCGCAAGTAGCCTCGCCGCCGTCACGATTTTCTCGGATTACAAATGTCACGGCGGTCCCGTCGGCGAAGGGAGATTAAAACGAGCCGCGTGGCGTGGGTATAAATCAGGTGGCACGCAGGTGCGTTGCATCGATCAACCGAAATAACGCTCGCGGCCGATTGCCATCGGGTAATCTGCCACTCGGCCTCGAATCGAGGTCAAAAACCATGCGACAATGGTCTGATTGAATCGAACGAATGCTATACCTATATTAATATCGCCATTGCGGTACCATAATATTCTTCAGATTGCCACAAGTCTGTCTCGGAAGGTGCTACAAGTCTTGATCCTTAAGTAAGTGTACATCTTGCCTCTCCAGGTGCTACAAATCTTGTTCTTCGAGATGTTCCAATCTTGTTTTTAATCTGTTTTGTCTTTAATCTGCCACAAATCATGCGTCTTAAGTATCTACAAATCTTGTGGCTCAAGGTGCTGCACTTCTTATTCCTCGAATTGTTTCTATCTTGTCTTTCGTGTTACTAAGAATCTTGTTCCTTAAGCTACTACACATTGCTTAAATTTTTCCTCTGAGATCGCTAATAATCATGTCCCTCAAGCTGTTACAAATGTTGCTTTCTTACTGCCACTCAACTGCTCAAATGCTCTCCATGTCGCTTTGAGAGAGTCGAAATTCGAGGACCTATTCCCTTAAGTGCAAATTAGATAGTTCTTACGAGGGAACGTCTTCAGGGCAATATTCCACATCCTTGGGTGCCTCCACAGCATTAACATCTGCAGACCACTGTGTCTGAGGTGTTCGAGCCTGTTTATCGTCACTCCTGCCATTGTAGGTACGTTACAGTTCGACCAGCTGCAGGTCTGCGAGATGTTCCTGCCATTAACAAACAACCTGGTCTTCATCGCACGCTACCTACGTCTTATGTATAAAAACACGATGCTGCAGGGAGGGTTAGTGCATTAGTTTATTTGCGAGAGCCAGTGCGTTATTTAGGCTCGATAGCTCAGGCTAAGGCTCCAATAAGGCCTTAACAAAATTTCATCACCGAGACCTTTGGATCCAAGACTTATCAATGCTCTCCTTTGTTAACTTTATTCACATCAATTTAGTTCCTTCACTTTAATTCGTTTGGTAAGTTTAGTGAAGTTGTTTGGATCCAAGACTTATCAATAACCTCCTTTGTTAACTCTATTCACTTCAATTGAGTTGCTTCACTTTAATTCGTTTGGTAAGTTTAGTGAAGTTGTTTGGATCCAAGACTTATCAATAACCTCCTTTGTTAACTCTATTCACTTCAATTTAGTTGCTTCACTTTAATTCGTTTGGTAAGTTTAGTGAAGTTGTTTAATAACAACGAAAAGTACCTGTATCGTTCCATTTTCCGCGATCCATCATCCTACGCAATTACGAAATCGAGAACGTTGTTCCACCGAGTCGCGAACCGACGAGACGGATCGACGGAAACGTGCTGCACCGTCTACCACGGTTTTCTTTCAGGGATCGTTTCGTACTTAGGGAGATGGAAAAACGTCTGAAAGGGACGGCACGCTGACGTGGTTCGTTGGAAAAATATAGGGGGAAAATTAAAAGACGGAAGGAGCCTGGCTTTTAGCTGATGCGATTCGGTGTTTCTCTTTTTCGCCGCGAGGATGCACGCGCTCCTGACATATATGTCTGGAACACCTACGTGTGCTCCAACGCATCTATCTAGTGTTCGCTTCGGGTTAAATTATGAGTTCTGTGAAAAAAATTAAGGTATGCAAGGATTCATTGAATTTATTACAAATTTTCTTTCATCGTTAACACTTGAATGACACGTACTGTTTGAATCGAAATATTTTCAATCGCTATTTATGAATCTTTATCATCTTTGATGCCCTTTAAAAGTGTGGAGTTAATGAGTTATTTTTGGTACATTTTTTAGCAATTTTTCTTCGATAGCAGTTAAACGCAACTTTCAATTTTACAACGTTCTGTTGCAACTTTCTATTTTCAGTTGCTGGTTACGAGCTTTTCTCATCTGCGATGGTGCAATTTTGTTTCACGTTTGAGAAATGTGTCACCCTATGAAATTATGAAGTCAACGACCCATTTTCGGACTTCATCAATATTCCTGAACCGTGTACCGTGTCGCATCACTATGCATAGGAGGGAATTAGACAGGGCAGTGTGTAGAGAGTAGACTAAATACGCAAGGGTCGCCAATTCCAACTGTAACAGTGTCTTTTTTATCACAATGGCAACATAGAGATTAGGGTTGTTGTGGTCTTACGTTGGTGATATTAGCTGTCATTACTTTAACAATAGTCTCTTTTAGTTTCCTTAAAACTAAAGCTACTCATCATGAAAATAACTGTATCATTGTAACTAGAAAGAAGAGAAATAAACTAATTTAACAATCAAGTGATTCTGAGAAAACTCATCAATTACTAATTAACTAAAGAATATATCACAATTATATTCTATGCTCTCAACTATCAATTTAATGTCTTGCTCAGGCTTGCAACGCATCACGAAATTCATCCCTCAATTGTTTCCTAACATCACAAGCTAGGAAATAACAATTCCCGACAGTGTATTATTCATCGCACAACGAATTACCAGCAATTTCCACAGTCCTCGCTTCCTTCTACTAATTCCCAATGTACTTTTCCTCTTCCTCCATCCAAGGAACCCGAGTTCCTCCAACTCGGCGCCTTATTTTCGTCGATATCATCGGTCGAACGCGAAGAAAGAGGGATTACCGTGGTGTTACTCGAGCAAATTCACGAACCTGATTTCACAGCATCGCCCTTGCACGATAGATCGGTAGAATAAACTCGGCTGGAAAATTGAAACGTCCATCAGGATCCCCTTCCCGTTTCTGCGCAAGACGAGGGGCAGATAGGACGCCCCGGACGTGGATTGATGACGTTAAAAGCGTATAGTTCGCGCGAGACGCTTTGAGGCCGCGAATTTGCGGAAGGTAACGCGGAAAAGAACCCTGCGGCCGGGCGTTCCCCGAGATTTCGAAGGGAACCACTCGAAACTCGCTGCCCTGGCACGCAACAATATTTACCAGGGCGGGAGAGCCGGGGCGAGGGGCGCTCCCGCGTGCCCCCATCAACGAATCCTTCCCTTTGTCTGCCTCCGACCACGAGGTACACACTAAAGTGCTCCCGTTAATTGCCGCCGCTGGAATTTCCCGGTCCGCGGCGAACCACCGAAAACTCAACGAAGTACATCGACGTGGACCTCCTTCAAGCTTTTCACCCCGAGTCTTTGAGACGGATTGACCGAAGAAGGTCACAGTGGCGAAAAAGAATACCCGAGGAGCCGTTGATCGCGTTCGGCATGGAAGTAACCACTAGGAGAGCACTGACATTATTTTAATATCGTTATTGGGCGAATGTTTTGATTGTATCGAAATGAGGTAATTTTACCTTACTTTGGTCAGTGTGTAAATTTAGTATTTAGGAGGAGATCTATTAGCATCAGGTACTTCAAGAATAATTCTTTTGGATAAATGTGAAATAAATATATTAAGATTAATTCTCTAGGGAATTCCTTTGAGTGGCGTAGAAAGGAATATATTAAGTATTAATTGCTGAAAGAATTCTTTTCCAATATCGCTTCTATGAATACTTGATATAGAAATAAAATACACCCAGTTATAAACAAAATACAATCAGTCCCATGTATAGTCGTACCCTTTATGTCTATTGAAGAAATTTTGATAAATTAATAAATAAAGTAACACATATGTACATAAATAAATTTTACACGTGTGTGTATCTACATAATTTGGAAACATCGAACCTGTCCTTTAATTCAGACAAACTTCTTTGATAAACACAGAGGGTACGAATAATTCTATGACTGACTGTATATAATAATAAAAATTACTAAAATTGACGTAGTCGTATAATCAAAGAAATACAACGTTAAGTAGAATAATCCGTGTATGTCAGACGCCGTAAATTACAGTTTGTATAGGCAGCAATAGAATGGGCCGCGTGTGTCGGACACGTTGATCAGACGGTATACACGTAAGTAGAATAGGTCGCGCATGTCAGACATGGACATCGCCCTTACGATCGCTGGCTACCTGGTGTGTACATGCGTATATCAATATTTCTGACATATCGAGGGAATGTAGGACACCAACCGATTGGAACTTTTGCAATATTCATGTCGCGACTAATATTTGAGGGAAAATATAATACTTTCGTAGGTTACAACTTCACTCTAGGAGGCAAACAACTCTCACAAAAATTCGTTTCTTACTCGACAAACACGTAGACATGTATTACATGTATATTGCATTGAATACATAAATATCATGTTTCGAAGTAGCTATATATGTTCGTTAACGAATTTAATACATTTAATAAATTTAATGGAATGTAGTACATCGAGTATATTTCATTTCAACATTTACAATTTTTCAAGAACCTTCAAAAACAGTCCTAACGCATACTAAGATGCTGGCTTGACCGATTCACCGCAGAATTATCCCCCAATTTGTATATATCCAAGTGTACGCGCTCTTCCTAATAAGATTTTCTGTTTGCCAAATATTCAACTTGACGGGGGCTTTAAAGAATAATCGAGACACTGCTGGCGCGGCGAGATGAGCGGACGAAACCGGCGATAGTAAAGTCTTCGGGTCGGGAGAAAATCGGCGACAACGAGCGGAAAACGTCAAGCTTTCCGGAACGCTTTCGGGTAGCGGGGTGGTCGATTTAGTTTGGGAAAGTTGGTAGCAAGTGGGCAGCAGTCAGCAGAAGTCACGACGTTATCGCTAGGCTGGGACGCGCGTACGCAAACATTTTCGTTTAATGCAAATGTAAAACAGGCAAGCAGATATAATGAAGAAGATTACGCGGCATGTGGTCAGCATAGATAACGAAGGCACGAGCCGACTCGCGATCCCGCGTACGTGTTCACGACCGTTACACACGTATGCGTGCGAAACGGTGGAACTATGCTAATGCCATCATAACTTTCTACATTATCATATTCGATGTCCCCCGCGAGCGCATTAAGGCCGTGTCGGCGTCGCGAATCGATATGAAAAAAAAAAAATGGGAAAAAAAATGGAGAAAAAAAATAACCGGATGGAAGATCGAGCTCACGGTGATCGCGGTACACGCATCGGGGGCCTAATATATAAAATTGATAATGACCGTAACTCGATCGCGAAACTGTCCCCGACGGACGGCGTGAAAAACTCTGAAATTTTCCACGTGAACGGGTTACCAGGTTTTTTCTCTTTATTGTCGATTATGTGTACAGAGTGTCCCCGAGGTACACGACCGACTCGTGATAGCGTGTCATGTATTTCCTTCTATATTACTCGAATGAATAATATATTTATTCCTCTGCCGTTCAAACGAATTCCCCGAGGAATCGCTCTGGATTATACAAGTTTCGTATATACGAATCAATAACTGTCTCGATAACGTCTTCGATAATGTCTCGATTCGTTAAAAAGAGACAATGCTCCCTTTTCTACCCAACATGTAAAATCAACACAAGAATAAATATACCAGTGTTAATGTCTCGAAGAATTTATTTGACCAATATAACAAAAATGATCTCTCTGTTCTATGTTTGGAAAATATTAAGAAGAACATTTATCGAGCAGTTAATTTTACCGCCTTCGGAACTTGTTAATAACGCAGGATATTCGAGTACGGCCACCCGGTTTTATTATCGCGTTAATGGCGGCGTGTTTACACGCGAAGCGATTAATAAGGTTCGGTGAAAGGTTACGAGGGAAGTTTATGCGAGTGTGCGTTGGACGTTTCTTGCAGAGGCAAGAGCCAGCGATGTATCGCGCAATTCGTCTTGCGGCGTTTGTTTCTTCGCGCCCGTGTCGGACAAGACAACAGACCTAGTTTTTGTGCGAATTTATCTGACAGGCGACGGAGGGAGGAAATTGCACAGGGGCGAACAGATATGAGAATTCTGCTGGAACCGTGAGAACGTCGAATCGATCCATCAGGGGGGAGAGGGCGGTGAAAAAACGCAATCGACGCGTTTTGGAACAGAAGCTCGGCCAGATGCAGTAAAAAACAAATACAGAGGGACTTCCGTATTGAATATTCTTTTCTTTTAGCAAAAAATATTCAGTAAGAGACGACACACGAGAGATGTAATAAATATTTTTGCGTTTCGACATTAAAGCAGCTTTACAAAAACGAGGTTTCATATAAAGCCTCATATATCTTTTTTATCGTTAAATGAGCTTGATTTTTTGTAATTAGAGAAAAATAATTTTCATGCGCCTCGAATTGTCCTAGCCTGAATAAATGTAGACGGATTGATATCTTCCAAGTTCCCCGTGACATTCGAGGATCGTTTCTCGCAAAACTCGCATGAAAATCGTCGCAGAGAGCCTAGAAAAACTTAGAATAATGATGGAGCTCGAAGACATTTTGCATTATCGGCTCGCCATCGCAAAGACATTTCCGTAAAAAGCTTCCGTGCGATGGAACCTTCGTTATCTTCTTCCTTCGCGCAAACAACCAGAGATTCCACGCCACTGAGTTTCATAATACGATTTGTAATTAATGACTAACGATCGACTTGTTCTTCCTCGTCCACGCTTGATCCAGAAATGATTACGAGTCGATTTTGGAAAGGCAGGTCCTTAAGACTGTGTCACCGTCGCAATGATTAACGGACGGAGAAATTCTCTCCGTTCGGAGAAATTACTAAAACTGAAATTATTGAAATTATATGCATGTTATGCGATCGAGTGGAATAAACTGAGAAAAACTAAAATACCAATGAAAATCAATTTATCACACTGTGACACAACATTTAAAGTATTTGAACAGCATTCCTTTTACCTATATCATCGTGATTTCAAGCCAATACTCCAAAACATTTTCAGCTAATATCACATTCCATAAAATCTGATATCCGTGGCAACGTTTCCTTGTGCGTGTAAAAACAATTTTATAATAGCACCAACAATTTTACACAAGTCATGCTCTGCTGGTAACTGCAAGCACGCACAATGAACGAAATTTTAGTTATTAGGAAGGAGAACAGTCCAGCAATGCAAATACGAATGAAAGAAAGCGAACTATAGTTTTCCCCGGATGCAAATGCAGTCCCTCATTACAGTTCGTCGTAATGGGTTTGTAATTAATGAAGCATCGACCAGCGTAATACGCGGCCCCCTAGACTCGCCTGGGACCGGGTCAGAATGATTTTAATCAACCTCAGCCCCGGGGGTGCTCGCGCTAAAACTTCCCAGGCCCTCCTTTTTAGCGCCGCAAGTTCTGTTCTCTTTGAAACCGCGCAGCTAAACTTTACACGCTGACCAGCTTTCATCGAGTCAAAGGATCGTCTTCCTATCGCGAGTGATCAGAAAAATGAACCACCTGCACTCCGACCTTTGACGTCGCCCCCTCTGAGTAATTAACGAGTGTTTAAGTGTCTCGAACGGAATTCGAGCACCTCGTTACCCCATTCCGTGTTCTGGCCAAGGTATTTCTATTGAAGGGGGTCTGGCTAGTTCGAGGCTCCAAAATTGATATTTCAGGTCCTCTTTAGGGGAGAATATTTTATTAGGCATTGGAGGTATCAATCCTTTGCACTCCTATGTCGAATGTGACTCGACAACAATTTTTATCTCAGAAGCTCCGTTGTCGAATCCCGCTCGACATTTTTTCACGTTCAAATCAATAGGGAAGGAAATTGTGTCGAGAGATGTCATACACTTGAAAATTACAAAATACCACAACAGTAAGAATAAGACTGGTATTTAAGTTAATTTGTTCCTTCCTTTGTTTACTAAAATTGTCTTATTCTTTAGGTAAAGTAAATTTCAAATAAAATATTTGAAAGCGCTGGGAGATGCTGGTAACGAAATTAAAATATAATTCGAAGTGCGAAGTATTAAACTTGGGGAATGGGGTTACTCGTGGTTTGGAATATTTTACGTTTTTAATCATTGATTCTGTTGGAGCGGTAGTTGTTCTGTCGTGTGTGGTAGTTGATGCAGATTTGATCATCCTGAACAAAAGAATGAAGAGAATTCTTAATTTGTACGAAGATAGATATACTACGAAGAAGAATGGGTTAAAAAATTTGCCATGTGAAAATATCGTAGCATATTAGTGAAGAAATTAGATTGTGTTTCCCTAAATGTTGTTCCTCCAAAATATAAGTCAATATCTACACAAGAATTGTAAAAAGTCCTCCAGTCTCCTTTACGATAATATAATACTAGGTTCGATCTTTGACGACACTTTTTCATTTTTATAATTTTCCAAAAATCCTTCGAACATAATATTTTTAAATTTTAAAACCAAACCGGCACAGCGATGGTTTTCTATTTTACATGCTTATAAACAAATGAAATACGAACTCCAGGCCATCTACACATTATATACCGCATAATGTACCATTTGATACACTCGTTTTGCACGCGGTTAAAAGCATGCACTACATTAAACAAAATTACTACGAACGTCTGTGGCTGATGGTCCGACAACTATTATAAATGGTGGTGGCGACCACATTAAGTTCGAAGCGGTGTTACCGTAAAATACCACGACTATTCTTTTCTCCCAGAATCGCGAACTTCATCATTCGAATTGGAAATCGTTACGTCCATCATAATTCTGTTGCTTTCACGAAGTTCTTGCGGTAACCGCAAAAATATAGTCCGGAGTCTCTGGAGTTCAGTTCGACGATGTTCCCAGCACGCTATTACCTCGTATATCCAGCAACGAGGGACAAAATACGTTTTCTCTGTCCTCTGGAAGGAACGTTCCACCGCCGCCAGGGAACACGTTTCATCGTTCAAGGAGTCAACGATATCGCTGGCCAAAGGATTACATGGACGGTGGGCTGAAAATCCCGCGGTGCGATTCGGATCACCGCGATCGAATTATCGGCTGGCGGTGTTAATGGGTTTGGTTTGCTGTCAGAGATGAGCAGAATTATAGTGAAATAATAGATGAGGAACATAAAATTTTAATTTATGATTTTAATTTATTATGATTTATTCGTAATATTTCGATAGTAACTCGAACGGTTGTTCGGATTAGCTTTCGAGTGATTCTCTTTTTAATATTTAATTTAAAAGAGTTTTCTGAATTATAGTTGTATTCTGATACGGTATTCGAAGAGTTATAAATGATACAAATATTTGTGAAGTTACATATATTCTATAAAAACTTGTTATGTATTCCTCTTCATGTAAAAGGTAATTTTCGCCCTAGTGACTTCGTCGATCCTTGGTTGAGAAATAAAAAGAAATCATTCTTAGCAATTAAAGAAGCTATTACAAATCCTCAGTCGATTATTTCGCTATTAACATCCGCAAAAGGGGTTTTCCTAATTCCACAAACTCTAATTGAAACCTTTTATGTTAATAAGCATCGACCATCCAACTCCCAGGTGCAGTTGTAATTGAAATTAAAATTTGTTGATACAAATTCAGCGCAAACGGCCTCGAGATTAACTCTTTATCCTCGTACTTTACTTTGATATAATCGCGAATCAAAGCCCCACTTGCGCCTCGTAAATGTTTCTGAAATTTCAGTAAACCGCGGCGTTCGCTCTAATTGAAATTATGTGTACGAATAACATTCAACTTGAACGATAAATTCTAACTGAAACTGAAAATTATTAACGCTATAACGAGTGCACGAAAATTGTACACCATTCGTCCGCTTTTCATTGAATTATACCCATGGAGAATAATATTCTATTAATGTTATCAGAACGTGACAGTTAAATGGTTCCGTATATAAATTTATAAACTTCATTCTCAGCTGTTCTTTTAAAGTAGGCAACTAATTGTTTCGCAGAAGCAAATACAATGAATTAAAACGATAACTCTGGAAGCTACTTTTAATTTCATTAATTTTTGAATAATCACACGTACGTCACGATATTTTCGAATTTTTGTATTTTTTGTTTAGTCTCTTTGAATTAACGATTAAATACACGTTGACGTTATTTTTTATCGTTTATTCTGTCACGAGATGAAAGTAGAGGTTGGGACGGTGACCGTTTAGGAAATCCGAACTCGATAACACGATACCAGCCGAAATCTGATTTATGGATCCACAAATTAAAATCGTATCAGGATTACCACGCCGCGGTCACCGGCTCGACTGTGGAGCAAAACTTTTCGAAATTTCGTGATATATTTCGCGAGTATCGTTTAATCGACCGGTACAACCAATCCAGTCAATGTAAACATTTTTTCGTACAGTAAATTATTCTGTATCCATCGCAACAGAAATGTAGGAAATGCACAATGAAATTGAATTTTTATTTTGCCCTACGAGTATAGTTAAAAAAAAAATTTTTATTCTTAAGAACAAGTTAACGTATGTAAATTGGTATTAGAACAGATTAATTCAGTGAATGAACGTTCTCCAATCAGCCATCTAAGAGTCATTAAAGAAAAATTCTGGACTGGTTATCGCAAGATAAGCTAGAATTAAATGATTTCGTTACTTGTTACGGTGAAAAAGGAAAAACATAAAGTTTATAGTACATAAGCTGTTCAATATGAAAATGATACAAGCTCATCTTCCCAATATCAAGAGATAACATAAAATCGTAAAATCTTGCGTAAAAAATTATATATATTATATCATACACTAAAAAGGTGATTTTATCGCGAATATGTCATCTTTGCACTAATTTGCAACGCTGTAGGCTCCGTCCTGCGTTTATCGACGCGAGCGAGAATCCGCCTCGTCGAATTTCCGGAAACGCTTTCGGAGCATCAGTCGTGCGTGTACTCGACTTCGTGTACGAATATCGTCAACCCCATTCCCGTTTATTCGAATGGAACGACAGAGACCTGGCCGGGGCGTCCGTCGAAGCTGGCGCTTGATCGTAAAGCATCGGAATCGGGACGATCGGGCTGGATTCCAGGAAACGATTCCCGGTCAGCGAACTTTCATTTCGTACGTAACGCAAACGAAATCAGTCGGTACCGTCGCGTTTGCATGACTAAACAACCGGTTCAATTTCCTTTCAATAGCGCGGGGCAACAAGGAGCCCTGTCCGGCAACTTTTTTCGTGGAACCGACAAAAGACTGCAAAGCATCGCAACACAATTCCGCGTGCGCCTTTCAATCCTACCGGAATGCTGTTGCCCTCCACCCTTGCTCCTCTCGTTGCTCTACATTCTCTTCGTTCCATCCCTTTTTCGCCTAATACCGTCCCTTTTATGGCGTGGACCGATGATCTGGCATTTGTTATCCTTTAGGGCGATTAACCATTTGATAGACGAAAAAAAAAAGGAAGAAAGATTATGATGGACCAGTTATACAAAATTGTGTATATAAAAGAGAAGTAGATGAAGCACTGGTAATTTATTTTGAATGTATATAAGCCTCACAATTTGCTGTAATTTTGTTAACTGTTAAAATTTTATACAAATTATTGTCGATGGTGATAGTTTGTTGCTTATCATACATCAAGAAATGTTTTAGTGATCATAGAATATAAAAAAAGACTAAAATAATAGTCTGTAAATTTCAGGCACATGATGTCCCTTTGTACCAAATAGGACCACCGGTATCTATTTCGCTAGATTGAATGTACTTCAATTATAACCTCAAAAAAGATGAAAAAATTTTTATTTTTGAAATACAAATAGAACGTACGTTTTGAATGCAAGTAAACAATTTCTCGCAAATGATTACTCTATATTGTGTATAGTGTGTATCAATTACAACCTCAAAGGCAATGAGGAAATCTTTAATTTAGAAATACGAATAGAACACACTTTGAAATGCTTTCAAGAATTCCCATCAAATCTCTTGTTTTTGCATAACAAAAATAATTCCTCCGCTGCAGCAGTTCGATAGGGTAACGGCATATCGATCCCAAGCTCGTCTAACGAGGAAAATGATGGGCAAATATTTATCGTCGATTCGTCTACCGCCATCCATTCCAAAGGAAAACATTATTTAATATTTTCCCGTTGGAATACCGTTTAGCCCAGGTTGAAGGAGGCGGCGGCTTGCGGGGAACCGACGAACGAAGAGCAAGACGAAAGAAGACTCGTTAAAGCAACTCGGGAACATTTTCCAAGATCGATCGACTTTCCAACGGAAGCGCAAGCGGCGAGCAAACGCGGAAGACACGGGCCATTGGCGAGCCTCGAATCATCGATGCCCCGATGGCGCGATAAACTCACCCCCACTATTCGAACGTCGTAAGTGCAAACTCAATTACACGCGGAATAAATGATATACAGTCAGTCTCATAAGTGTTCGCATTTCTACTTTCTACATTAAATTATAGGTTTAATGTTTTCGAATAAATGTTTCATTACGAGTATACACACGTGTAAAGTTTATTCATGTACATATTTATAATGAAACATTTATTTGGAAAGATCAAACCTATCATTTAATTTAGGCAAATTTCTTCAATAGAGGGTGCGAATATTTATAGGACTGACTGTAAATGAAATGAATTGCCAATAAGGTCAAAGTATACAGAAATTTATTCGCGACCTTTATTTGTTTCAACTTTTTTTTACCGCGGAACATGCAATGAAATAATTAAAATTCAAGTTTTCCGAATTTGGCGGTTATTCGAAATTTTGCTGCTACTTGGACGAGGCACTAGCAAAAAACATTCGTGAAACACTTTTGATTTTAATGGCACACTTTGAAGGATTCGTAGAGCGAGTGAAATTCAGAGATACGAATTTCTTTTACCTGCGCCAATTTAAATTTAAGGGGTGAAACTGCTCTTCAAAGTTTTACCTTTGAATGGCATTTTGGAAGTGATTAAAAGATGAGTTTGTTAATGAAATACTTTATGGGTTTTGACGAAAAGTAATTTTAGCACAAATTACTACAGCTACGAGATGTATAATCCTACCCCAATTAGAAATACAATCTTCCTATCAAAGTTTTAGATATTTAACTAAAAAAAAAAAGATCCTAACAAAGAGGCAAAAAATTCTAATCCAACCCAGACTAAGACTCATCCAGAACCATCATTTCTTAACATACGATTTATTGACAACCCTTTCCAAATAAAAATACAACCCTCCTAAAGAGACTCCACCAAACAGGTCCAAAAACATTTGAATTATAATTCAGCCAAAGTTTATAATAATAAGCATTTCAACGATACGGTTTAAATTCCCGGAAATAAGTCTCTGAATCGTGGAATGCATCAGGCCAGATAGAGGATCTCCGCGTTCCATGTCGTCATGGCACGACCGTTCGTGTGCACAGGCTCGTCCACGTGTACAAGAATTCCTTTTGTACGTCGAAGAGGCTGGAGACGTTCGATTGAGACAGATAACGTTGCTCGATCACCGCCGGCTATTTCTCGTCCAATTGCCCCAGCGAAAAACCGCCGCTGTCCTCGATGATAATACATTCTTCCTCATCCCATCTTCGTCCCCTTCCCGTCGCAAACCCTTATGCCTCATGTTCTTTTATCCTTTCCACGGTACCCGGCGTTCCACGGACATCGAGCTACTCGCGTCTTTGAGCGAACGGACGTCTCGATGGCGCGCTACTCGCGACAGCTTTCGATTTATTAGGGGACCGCGAACTCGGAAAATAAATCGCGGCGTTTCCGGATATTGGACCCTCGAATTATTGCGTCCCGCCTGCACCGGGCTTACCGATATATTTATTTTTACGTCGTCGGTGGGCTACTTAACGATCGGTTAATGGAGACGGGAAATACGAGCTCTCCCGGAGATTGCTAGTAATTGGTTTAAGTCTTCGAGGGACATCGCGCGAGGGTGGTACTTAAGGGACGCTGAGCCCTGGGAACGAGACACTAGACGCGCCTCGGGCAAAGGATATTTCTCGTTCTTCCATCGCCAATGGCGGTTCTGAAAGGATCCTGTTAATTGCTGTTTTGTGGAGAATACCGGGAGTCCTGATAATCGTGTAGCTATTAAAATTTCAATGGGAGACTGTTGTCAGGTTAAGGTTATGTCATTTTTAGTTGGGTGTTAAATTGTTTGGGGGATTGTGGTGGAAAATATTTTTTATATTTGTTTGAAACCATCGTCAAACTCTGGATACGAAGTTGTAAGAATTATAGTGGCAATTTAGAAATAGAAATGAAACTAATAGTCTCTAGTCAAATATACGCATGAAGAGAGTGGCAGTGTGGATTACAAATTACGTGAAGCATCGATACGTCAGCGTATTAAGTAATTAATTTCGTTACGTTAATAAGAACTATTTATATTCAATGTACCTGTTTCTGTCCGGGAACAGAAAGGTGTATGGAAATCCGTAATGTTTCCAGAGTTAATCAACATGATACGATTGTACAACGTAATTTCGAGTCTTTAAATAAGTGTCTGACAGTCGCAGGAACAATCTACTGTAACTGGCCCGGAGCAACTTCACCCGACTCTACTTGCTGCGAAAGTTTTCCGACTACCAGTTCTACAATCTAAAGTTAACCGTGAAATTTCAACATACAGCAAAGTGAGTTGCTTAAACGGACTACGGAAATTATTCGTAAGTTCAAACGTTGATTTCTAATTTTCACTTGAATTAAAAATTTCTTTTAGCACCGATTCTTGTTAATTCAAGTATGTATTTATATTTAATTACGATACGTTTCTATTTAGAAAAATCATAATATAAAATTACAAGATTAAAATGAAAAAATATAAGTATCTATCACAATGTAACTTTGTTATCTAAGGTTTTAATTAAATAAATTGCAATTTATAAAATATATTAAGGAAAATATTGATATTACCTGAAATATATTTGAACTAAACACAAACACTGTGCTCGTAGATATTTTTATTCGAAATTATTCTATTAAAGTATCTTAAATACTTTCAGTTTTAATATAAAACTAAATAAAATATTTTCCAAGGGGAAAAGGCAGCCTCAAACTGCAGCACTCGAATTGCGTTTATAAAATCAATATTCCAACCCGAGATACTTGCACTCCGTCGCTGTAGATCCACCTTTAGCGTATATCGTATATTTCAGCAAATATTTGGAGAAATTAAAGAACGATCGGGAGCGTTACTGAAAGCAAGCAGAGCCGATGGGTCTCGTGGAAAATACGCGGAGAAGCGACGAAAGATTCTCCCTTGACCGGGAAATTGTGTCAGCACCCTCGATGGGATTAGTTTTCTTTAATACTCGAAATATTTTCGATCGAGAAGCCAGGAGAATGAAAACAGCCCAACTTCGTTGGCTATCGACACTCGCGACACCTGCAGACGCGAATTCGTAGAATAAAAGACGAATGTTACTATATGCATTGTAAATATTCAATTAATTCGGAGATGTGTTCTTTAGGAATATTAAACATTGAACTAGTAAATCAATGAGAGTAGGAGCTAGTTAGAAGATTGTAGATTGTTGATGAATAGTCCAACGAGAAGAATAATTATCTAACTATAATATTGACGTATCATCCACGAATAAACTTCAGAAACAGAAAGACGAGCCATCTCAATCTTCAGAGTATATATCGCCGTCTACACGAACTTCTAATCTCGTTTGTTTGGTCAGTCTTTAGCCAGTGACACATCATCGGCAGCTCTTTGGATGAAGTTTCGACGTTATCCTGCTCGCGTGGAGAGGAAACTTTTTCGAATTTCGTCTTCGTCGTGCATTTGACACCCTCAGGCTATCGGTTTTCGGTATTCTTTACCGATAAAGAGGTTCACTCGCGGCAGCGTCGTTTTTAGGATCGTCGTTATCATGAAAGTGACGTGAAGATTGTCCTTAAATCTCGGTAGCGATTCGTCTCTGATAGTATTTTTGTACAAAAGAGACCGAGAGTAGTTCACCGATTAGATAAGGATTCAATGTGTCCTTTTCTTTTTTTAGCAAGAAAATACGTGGTTACATTTTTTTAGAATTGCAATTGCCTTGTGCAAGTGCAATGATGCAGTTAGAGAAAAAATTGTATACCTTCGAAAATGTTTCACATAAACAAAGAACGACCACGTCAAATACACGTCTCTAGATAAATTAATTTATTGAAACACAGAGACAACAGTCGCATAATAATCGCCCGATTTAAAATTGTACAAGCTCATTCCTCCACATATGTTAAAACACATTAATTCAGAGTGTTCGTTAAATACCAACCAACAATTCCCAATGCCAATCCGCAAAATACAAAACAAAATGTCTCAAGTAGTGCGATTTTATCACCGCTCCCATTATCTCGTCGAAACAACGATCTTCGCTGTAACTTCGCCACTCGAGGAAACAGCCTTTGATAAAACAATTCCCAAACAATTCCCTCCGTCTCTTTCCCTTCCGTTTGAAAGCGACGGAAAAGAGCAGCGTTGAAAAGATCGGTCTGTCCCCGTGGTTACGTTCAATCGAGGTTTCTCGCGAAACACCCGCCCTGTAAACAGAGTCTTCGTAAGTTTCGCTCCGGCAAAAAGCTCGAGTGGATCGAAAATAAGTTCCGCGGGGGTTGGAGGGCGGAGGCAGGGGAGGCTCTCGTGAATGTTTCACGACGAACTTTCTTTTCCCCGGGCATTTAGTCACGGGCCTCTAACTTCGCCCGAGGAAGGAAGTTATTAATCTGCGAGAAGTCAATCCCCCTCTCTCGCTTCTCGCGGCACTCACAGTCGACGCCATTGTACTCGTGCCCGTGCAATTACGCTTGCCAGTTGAATTCGTCCGCGACTTTCGTCCCCTTCGGGGGCCCAGGCTCGCGGAAATGGCCATCTGCGAGCCACTTGATCGCGTAATTTCACCTTTCGTGGTCTCGCCGCGGCGTTGTTTCGCCCGACAAGCGCGAAGCCCTGTTTCGGCCATCTTGCAGGATCAGGGATGCTACAATAGTGACTCAGATTGTGGTAAAATATCTTCTGGGAGGTAGTCAAATTCATTTAAGACTGACATAGAATCAGAGGTTTCTTAACCCTTTCAGACTTGAATTACTTTTTTTCTCGTACTACTGTAATTTAATTTTTAGGGTTACTCGGTCTAAAATTAGTATGGAAAAGATAAAAAAAAAATCCTTAAGTGTACCTTTCGAGGAAAATTGTTTTTTTTTTTTCATAATAAGGGTATTCGCTTTAAACGATAGTGTCGGTAATTTTTAAATTTTGTGTCCCCAATTGCTACCAGGTCTGAAAGGGTTTTAAAATACTTTGTTCTCTATGGTCTAATTCTGATCCTTGAGGATGTCTAAGATTTGAGGCGAATAATTAACATTCCATCTCACACGGTCCGAAATACAAAGATATCGCTCCATTTTCTTTCACCAAGGATTCGAGACCGAAAATGTATCCATTGTCAACGCTTTCAAAAATATTCCGTACCTACTTTAGATCGCTGCTTTCCAAACACTCCGATCGCGCCTTTCGAAAACCCTTCTTTCGAATGCAGGGGAGCAAAAAGCGTCGAGGCGACTCGGTCACGGGATTGTTTCTATTTTCGCTCGAGACAAAGCTGTCGCGCGCTCTCAAAGAAATTCCCAGTCAGCTGACAGGAACACTCTCCGAAAGGAGAACTCCTCTCCCCGAGGAATGATCGATTGAACGGAGAAAACGGGCCACCTCTCGCCGTTTTGATTGGCGTTTTTGGGGCAAACGCGGATGATGGAGCCCTCGATTCCCTTTCGCAGGGATGACGAACCCCTTGCCCTGTTTTCTCATTTATACGCGACCGACATCGGCGATGGGTGGGGAAGTCCTCGTAGAAATCGACGCAAACGAAAACCGATAGCTACTGGTTGCCGGTTAAGCTTATCGGCGGCGTGTCAGCGGCGTTGTTCATTGTTCGATGCTCCTCGTTCGTTCGATCGTTTGAATTTCTGCATCGAGGATTGCTTCGTGCCAAACGCGGATCGTTCATGCGCTTGACGCGAATCTGATGAATTGGTGCGTTGGTTTCCCCTCGCCCAGCTCGGTGGAGACTTTAACGCTGGGATTTGAATGTACGTTAAGGGTGTATTTAACCACGAAACAGAAGGAATGAGAAACTGGTAACGATCAAGAATTTACAATAACAATTTTAAAGGAATATTTCTCCACTCTTCGCTTCACGAGTCTAACCAATTCAAGTCCTGAGAGATAATATTAACAAAGTCATCGACGAAGTACATACACAATGTTTTAAATCTTTCGACCCCTAAAAATTAGTTTCTAATATTAACCCATTCACTGTCAACTACGAGATGTCTCGTAGTTGAAATTGAATGCAATTATTTAAGGTATAAGTTTATAGCCTTTTTAGTCACGAACTATTGCGAACGAAGATCGTAAATTTTCTATAAAAAAAAACTTACTATCACTTTTTATATATTTAAATAACAACCTAGATTAGACATCTGTATTACATCTTGACGCTCAAGGCAAAACGCTTTAAATTTGACTGGCAGTGAATGGGTTAACGTCAAATTTCCTCGTAACTGCTCACGAATATAAAAAATTACCCAAAGAGGATTCAGAAGGGGACGGAGAATGTGGAAATTTATTTATTCGAAAATCACAGGTCCTGCTGGAAGACTGATGAAAAATAAATTGCTTTCGATGACTAAGCGACAGCCAGCGAAGCGGTTCGATCGTTAGTCTTGGAAGTCGTCGTTGAACGTGTAAGAATTGGGGTTGAATCCGTTCGGAAACGTGGACGCCGCATAAATTCAGGAAGAGCAATGGTCCTCCGCGAAACGGCGCCACGATAACTTGGCGCGACGAGACTTAATAAGAAAGTTATCGGTTATCGGGCTCACTAAATCCAGCAGTTAGCGAGTGTCACGGCCCATATTGGCTCGTTTATCTTACATGCTCGATTGTCCCTCGCTATCGGTCTATTTGATATTCTGGCCGCGAGCGCGAGGCGTCGGTCCGTGCGGCTCCCTGAACGTTTAGAGGGTGGCTTGGAGACCGCCATCGCGGCATGCGAATTTCCTGCGTCGTTTCGCCTATCTGTCATACGATCAAATCACCTGTCATCTTATCGATTCACCCTTTTGAGACACCCTTTATGCTTTTAATTAATTATCTTAGCAAATATCTTGTCGCCTCTATCGTTTCTTTCTACCTTTCGTAGTATTACTTAACTAGTATTTGAACGAGGATGTTTTAGATTAGAAGACCCTCTGATGGTACAAAATAAAATGATACCAACTTCTTTCTACGATTGAGTGTACCTATGGCATGCGAGAGAATTTTAAACGTTCGCTTGAAGTGCACTTTCGTTACGATCAAATTTTGTGTTCTTAGGTAAACTCCAAGCACTTTTTAATATAACGTTATCGACTCACTTTTTTCCGGCCATCTTCAGTGTAAAAAAAGTTTGTTACACACCTGAAACATAATATCGGAGAATCGAGTTAGTTGGAGGAAAGAAGTACGTAAAGATTAGTTAAATACAAATAGATTATTGTAAATTGCGGTATTGCATTTGATTTTTAGATAGGAATAATGTGCAGATTATTTTCGTGAAATAAAAATATAAAAATAAAAATATAAAAATAAAAATATTTCTGGAGTTATGTAAATTATTATAGAATTTCCGAATGAGAGAGTATTGAGAAAGCCAATTGAAGAATGCTCGCGATTACAGTATTGGCACAATCTCAAGACGTTCGATCGCCAAACGAGTTCATCGAGAGCTTTTAATTATCCTTATTGGGTATCGGCCGAGAACAATTAACCGAGAGACCGCTTCGAATTACGGATCAGTGAATTCTCTGCAAGCTCTTTCAATAAGCAAAACGAAATCGCGAATCGAAATCTCGAGAACTTGAAGAAACAACTAAAATTGCAAACTAATTATTTAATAATTATTACAAGTTACATGACATTCAGTTTCTCACTTTTCGAGAAGGCTATTTTAATTATAATTCATTCCATGTTATTTCTTGTATTTTGGTCATAGAATATTGCTAATAAATTAAATAAAGCCTTATCTCTATAGCCAGAAGTAATGAGGTGTAAGTTAATATAAAGATTGGTTTAATACATGATTGTTAATATACCCTCCCAGTGTACACAACACCTCAAGGAAACTTACAATTATTCAAAGTCGATTAAAGATAACATAGACATAATCCGAGAATATCAGAATGTTCATTAAATATCAAATTAGCGGGAATTAGTCACGAAATAAATATGACATCGTCATAACAGCCATCCAGTGGCTAGGTAAGCCTTTCTAACGGTCTGTCTGTGTGGCATCCTTTTATACAAATCAGAGATAGGCTAGTAATCCCTGACAGAATAAATAACACAGCAAATACTCATAAAGACACACACCATACTACGGTGGATAAGATAGATTCGATGCAACAGAGGCAATCTGGAGTATCGGAGGCTTCATCAAAATTCCATATTGGCGAGAATCAGCCACCTTGCGGGCGACCACCTTGAACCAACACGCGAACGCAGGGAGCCGGCGAACAGGGAATAGCACTCACGGCGACGGTTTATTTATAGGCGGTGTGCACGGCTCCTCTGCTTATTTCTTCGCGGGTCCGAGGATTTGCCGTAGGGGATATAAGTTGACGAGAGTTGCTCGAACGACGTCGTGCACGCCATGACGAGTTCATTCCACGTATAATAAGATCATGCTTGTCTTCGAGAAACCGACGAGCTTGCGACGGTGATACAAGGAGACCTTGCATCTTCATGCTCTTTACGACTCGCAATCAGAGAATCGTTGATATTACTTTGAACAGGGACATCCTTGGAACAGAACTGAGTTCTTGTTTCGTCATTTAGGCGGAAATTTGTCTTCCAGTCGAACTCCATTTACACGAACATAGGGGAAATTGGAGACTTGGCGGAAATATCTTGGAAGTAAAATGATTCTAAGGAAGGCTGAACGATTAAGAGTTCGGATAGGTTCATGAGTTCTTGATTCGACATTTAGGCGGAAATTTTTCTTGCAGTCGAGCTCAATTTATTCGAGCACTAGAGATATTGGAAATTGTTAGTGGAAATATTTTGGAAGTAAAATGATTCTAAGGAAGGCTGAAGGACTAAGAGTTCGGGTAGGTTCATGTAATGGGAGTGAAGCTTGAAAGTAATAGGAGTTTAAATGGTAGATGCAAGAAACAAGCACTTCCCAAGTCCCCTACCCAAAGCTCCTATCGATTCCTGACCGAGGAAACGAGGATACGTTCCGTAGGATGAGAAGAGAAGGAGGAATCCTCCCAATCGCCTTTGCCCGAAATAAAAGAAAACGGTCCCCTTTCCGCGCGACGATTATACGCTCCAGGTCGTAATAATTAGCCGGTTCGCGACGGGTATCGTAACTGCACGTCGATACGGAAACGATTAGAGGCTGTCGGAAAATTTCCACCATCGGGGGATCAGCCTCTAATTATTCCTGCTAATTAGTCGCACTCGCCGGACCAGCTTCGTCCCGACCAGTCGCACGCGTCCGCTCTCCCTGCGCCCGATACTCTTATCGAGGATCGTCGATTATTCCCTCGACTTCCCAGCGACCGTCAAGACTCGCGTCGGTCTAAGGATCTCGCGCGTAATTACACGGCCAACGGGGGCCACAACGACTTAAACTTAATCGACCGTCGATGTTGCCTGTAATCCGAGAGGCCGTGGAGACGTCTAAAACCGAGGCTCGGGGGGGGGAGGGAATTATACGCGGTTCCTAGGTCCTGTGTACGTGGCGTCATTAATTAAAACACGCTACCGCGGTCCACCGGGTCGGAATGCCTTAATAGTTTGCCGCATTATACGGACAGTACCAACGGGCAAGATGTATTGCCACGCGGGCTCTATTATGCGACCTCGAGAGAGAGGGCTGCACGCCGATAAAAGCGGCAAGCCATTCAAGGAGCCATTGCCATGCACCGAGAGATTTTTGCGTCTCGAGACGAGTCAGACTGTGGGATTCGACGACCAGAGCCAAGCGTTAGAAGCTCTAACCCTTCTAAAATACTTTTATTTTATCAAATTAAAAAGCAAGAACTTTCAATGTTATTTCAAACGACATTGATACATTTGAGAATAAATATCACGGTATTTGATTAACCATCACGGTAAAATAACTCTACAGCACGAAAAGGCAACTGACTTTTCCATGAATGATTGTTCACGTTTTCGTCGATAAGGCACCGTCTCGGCCGGAGAATTTCAGGTTTGAATAAGCGAACTTGGGAGACGAATTCCGACGGAATGAGCATTCAAAGTAGCATACGGTTGTACGGTGAAATCGGCTTAGTTAGCAAATTACAGCAAGCGCTGGCAACTGCAATTATGAATGAGCTCTTGAATCAAAGTAGCTGTACTAAATGTCCCTCTTCCTCTCAATTGGAAGCGCAGAAGTGCATTTAGCTCGTCGCCACTTCAACAGCCGAGTGAATCAGAGACATTTTAATGCTTCCTTTCTAGTTCGTAGCGATACGCGGACGCGGACGATGCTCTATAAAACAATCTAAAATGGTGTTAGAAGAATCGTTTCGGTGTCGAGCCAGGAAATGTATTCGATTCTAGATTTTAGTTGCTAAATTCGAGTTGATACATTTTTAGTACTTTGAAATTCCGAAGGAAATGATAACAATAAAGAACAGATAAGTTAATAGTCATTAAAGAATTTTTAAGAACGCTATACAATTTAAGAGAGGTTGTATATTCCTGCTTTTGAAACAATACTCCCATCTAAACAGAGATTTACCTCAGTAACATAAATGTTTCAACATTGCAATAGAAATTATTCGGTTCACTTGCCTGAATATTTCAGTGATATAAACCAAATACTGAATTATCGAATATATTCACCTAATTATTATCATATTAAAATACATATGGCGTAAAAAGTATGGAATATGCCCAATAGTTCCAAAATATAAATTAAAGAATGCCCAATCTTCTCCATTACATATAAATCAATTCGTCAATATTCATAAAAAAAAAAAAATGTACCAACCACTTAAAAACCTCAAAACATACGTTCGGAAAAACAATACCTCGTCTCGACTCTACCCAGCGCCGTTTTATTCGGGAACAAGCATAGATCAAACATTTAATTCCACTATTATACTATATCGGAAATAAATAAATGCTACGGGTGACAATATTATCGCAGCCGCAGAGATATACGTGTTTTCGAGGGAATTCAAACGTGGCACGTCGATGGGAGACGAATGGCGCGGAATAATAACGTTTCGTCGGCCCAGGCTCGGTCTGACACGTTATGAACTGCGTCTACTTCGCGCGAGTTAGCGGCTGCCAAGCGGCTGCGCGTCATCGCATATTAAACGCGAAAATGACGACGCCGCGCGTCGAGATGCACGCTGGTGTGTTACCTGGAAAACCCACGGACTGAAGCGTTTCGAGTATTCGTCGAAACGCTTCGCTGGCTGCGGCTGACTGTTATCGAGTTCGTCTACCCGCGGATTCCACGGATTAACGTGTCCCATTCGGCACAGGATACTTCAAGGATGGCAATTTCTTCCTTTGTTGGTTCGCTTTGTTTATGTCTCGTCGAGCCACGGCTCAACTCTTTTCCAAACCGTAAACAAGAAACGAAAAACGCAATTAAGGCTCGCAGAGCATTGTCGATGAAGCTTCGTGTAAAAACTCGATAGATTGTCCTTGATGCGACGCGGTTGATCCTTTTATCGTGGTAGGATCCATTATGCCCTCGTTTTATATAAATGAATAGTAAAAAAGTGAGTAATTTCTCAGCTACTACTCGTTGAATATACAATAAAATTTGAATTGCGAAATGAAGTATCTCACAGTGGACAGATAACAATCTAAATAAATTCAACTAGGAGAAAACACGTACTAAAAGAACATGGGATTACACTTAAAACCCTCAAACAGTGTTAACTGCGCTGTGGATTGTAGCTAATGGTATTACTCGGGGCTAGACGTGCAGGATGTGTTGAGATAAGTGCAGCCTGAAATAACACCTAAAGGTCACAGTATAATAATAGGATGTCCCAGGAAGTTCGCACATTTTAGCCTTCTCTGCTTGCTGTTATTTTTAAACTATTCATCGGAACGAAGAGTATATTAGTATATGAGTATATTATATTCTTGGAGAGCTTCTCTTTTGCTAATTATGAGAATATTTAGGATGAGGCATCGACTAAGAGGCTTCGAATTTTTTCAAATTAAACATTATATGAGGAATTGCTACGTAAATTCGATCCAGCCAATGTTATCAATACCCTGGTTGATGGAATAATGGGATTCTTCGTCACTTTTAACTAAACATATGAATACTTTACAATGAAAACCCTCGATATTCAGCATCACATATGTCAGAATAAATGCCTGAAGCAGGCTATGTGTTTCTTCTTGGCGCGTTTCGCACTCTTAAAGAAGGTTTGGCAAGAAGACTTGGGCCGGACTATCGAGGGTGTCTTCACGGTCGTGATTTCCGACATGGACCAGAATTGTATCGACCATCTCTCTGTCGACACGTACAAAATACAGTGAACATTAAAAGGCAACACAACGCGCTATCATTAACACGCCCTATCGCCTATCCTGACCTTTGTATTCCGATCTTACACATAGAATGAAGTTGTGACACGTATAAAATATTCCGTACAATATAGACGTCTTTCATACACAACTGCTAACTGAACACAGGAGGTTTACAACGAAAATCCTCGATATTCAACGCATCCTCGTTTACTCCCTCATTTCGAATACTAGTCTACCACGTTTCGGACTGAGCAGCCCAGCTAACTCTTCCGGCGTCGGCAAACGGCGACAATCGGTTCCGCCGAAAACCGATCCCTATTCAGGGAGGAATGTCCCGTCAAAGCAACAAAGACGGACGGGATTTCGAGCACGGTTCCACTGGCACGGACATTTCGGGCGACACGTCTCGATACCGCCGCGGGACACTCGATAGTCGTTGCACGCACACCGAAGGATGGACATCCCGCAGCCCAGGCGGGACTGGGCTGGATGATGATGCCGTAGCAGCCGACGCCACGGCGGCGTCGTTAACGAGAGGCAGGGCCATTGTTTGCGGCCTAGTTCTGCCCATCCGCCAGCAGGCTTTCTATGCCAAAGGCCCAAGCGCGTCTGTCGATAGTGCCACACCACGTGGAGGCAATTTAAGTATTACCTCATTATGTCACGTTCTCCATTCGAGAAACTTGGAAACGGCTCCGCGTTGCAGCGGCTAATGGACAGCCACGGGAACGCCGGGACGTATTTGTTATGCCGATGGACGCGCCACCCCCTCGGGGTGGTTGACGTTAAAATGCACGAGGCAAGGGCGGATCGGAACTCGCCAAGGGATAGGGGGGACGCATCCGTGATACGTTGCCTCGTTCCCTTCTTTTGAGTTTAATTTTAGCCCGCGTACAGGATGCTAACGTTGTAAGTAAAATTGTTTCGCTCGCGGGTGGTAGAATCGATGTCCTGGTTTATGGAGCAAATGAGATTTCCCTTGGAGCATGGGAATTGGGTTGGGTCTACTTTGAACGCTTGGAAGTCTGATAACCGAGGTAAACTTGGTGTGATTTTTTGGAGATTAAATTTTTGGAGAATCTGAAACCGGTGGATCGAATGGTGGATGCGAATGGAATTGAGGGGCGAGGGAATCGATATCCTGGTTGTTGGAATAAATGAGGTTTGCTGGACTATGTTGTACGTATATGGGGTACTTTAAAGACCCTGAAAACTAATAATATCCACAGGAATTTTTGTAAAGTATCGAAATTCTTTTTAATTAAAAAACTGAACACTTCTTCATGAATCAGGGAAATCGTAACTGAAACGGTAAAAAGTGATAGCATCAATATCCTGGTTGATAGAATACGATTTTCTTACAATACAGAATATTGTAGCAGCTCTCTCGAAAGGCTAATCGCCTACGAACCCACATCAATACACGAAAAGAATAGAGTTTCGAAGAATTAGAACGCTAGAGAATTATGAGACTGTGTGGCGGCCTCAAAATGGTGTGGAGGAATCGATGTCGAGTTCAGTGAAGTAAATCAGGTTCCTTCGAGGGAGCGAGATATTCCGTGAAATTGGGAAATCAGCGATACAATGCAGAAGCGAGTTGATATTTAGGTTGGCCAGCCAAGTGTTTCCACGGAAGACTGAAAACTTCGAGCATCGGGAACCTAGAAAACCACGGGAAACTAAAATGAACGAACTTGGAACTAATAACGAAGTTAACTGGCAGATCGCGAGAGAAGGACTCCAGAACTATTCGAAAATTGTGGAGTACTTCGAAGGCCAGTCTAAGTTTGCCTTCGTTTAATATATGCATTGTCAGAACCAATCGTTCGATCTTCTCGAAGTGATCAATAAACGGAAAGATAGTGGACACTTTGTTCCAGTCCCGGGTGACAGAATTTGGGTCACCGATACGCTTGAGAGCAGGCTAGGTAACTAATTTTAAACGTATTCTTTAACCATATTTCCAAATACAGTCAGTCTTATAAGTATTCGTATCCTTTATGTCTCTATGAAGAAAGTTATCTATATTAAATAATATGTTGTATAAATAAATGGTTCATTATAAATATGTACATGAATCAATTTTACACGTGTTTATATGTATAATGAAAAATTCATTTGTAAACACGAAGCTCATTATTAATTCCGACAAATTTCGTCATGCAGATATAAGGGTAACAGTCACATTGTATAACTATACACTTAAATAAAGAAAAAGAGAGACATCGAGGATACGAATACTTAAGGAATTGACTATAGATCTGCAAGACTTCTTCAAAATTTAAACTGTAGTCAAGATAATCATTGATTATAAATATTTAATATTCTGTTATACCATGCTACAAACTACCGTCTAATATAAAGTATAATACCATCCTAATAGGAGTAGAAATATATTTCTCCGCGACGCAAGTCAAAGTAGGAGCATATTGACGTCTCCTAAGTGTTCAGCCTATCGAACGTACGCTCCCTTCGACGCAGACATGGCGACTGTTCCCTTGCACGCCAGTATGCATCAAAGTCGAGGGCACGATTGCGAGTTTTAACGCTCGAGAAAGGAAAGCTGCGAAGGTCGGGTGCGTGAAGGGCCATTTCCTCTTAGAGCTTCTGGAACGCGGCCCCGTCGCGTCGCCTTCAACCACTACAAGCCCTTCTCGTGCAACCCTTCAGGCCCCATTCTTCGCGATGACGCGATCTGCGTCACTCCGAAAACATTTTTCGTGTCCTCTACGTTGGAAACTTCGTTGAAATGTGGACGGCTTCGTAAGCGAGGGATTGTCGAGGATTGTGTTCTGCTGGGCCATTAACAATAAATTTCCAGAGTTGCGAGCTCTTACAGTTCTTTTTTTTTTTATTATCTCCACGTATGATTACAATTTGTCCAATAACGGACATTTGGCAACCTGTGTTAGCAGGTGTGAACAAACATTATCACGTAGATGACTCTTCCTAGAATTCACCTGCTGTAACATGATAGGACATGTTAGGATAATACGTCCTTCGAATGCTTTTTGTCTAATCTTGTTTTATACTTAGTGCTTACCCAAGTTATTTCGTCTGCTAATCTTATAGTTAGATGACTATCACTGTGAATGTCTATTTATGGAAGAAGCATCCTTTTATAGTAATTTATTTTTACAAAATAACTCAAGCAGCCTTCTTACTCTGCTGACATTAGGCTTTCCAGGAAGATACCACTGTAAAGCTTTGATAATTATCTAAATCAAAGAGGATCAGAATTCATAGGTCTTACTCCCGATAGAAATCACCCTAATGATAAAATCGGATACTTCCTATGTCTCCTGCTAGTGTCTTCTCTGTCAGAAACGAATGCCAGAACTCGTCCGGTCACGCGAAACCAATTATGCCAACCACTTCCAATGCACAACAGTTGCTTAAACTGCTCATAATACCCGGCCGTCTTCAAGTCAGGATTGAATCCCAAAGGTCACAATCATTCAACCAGTCGCGGAGCAGAAAGGTTCGGGGAACGACGGGCGTCTCGAGAAGACGTCTCGAGACACACCCTCCTTCCTTCGGGGAACCAGCGATTTCCACGGTTTTATTTGGTCTCAAAACACTCTTCGACGAGCCGACTCGTCCTCTTTGCATTTCCATTGAGCCTTCAGCCACCCTCACCTGTGGCCCGTCTTTCGCCCCAACACCTTTTCCTTGCTCACTCCATCTTTCGCCAGCCCCAGTTTTGGTTCTCTCCTTATTCCGCGGTAACAAGTTGCACGTAGCTCGTGTATCTCCCTTTGTGTACCGAATTTATGTATTTCAGGAGAGAGAGGCCGGCAGGCAAGTTTTCGCCGCAGCGGCAGCTGCCGTGAACGCGATTCTTCGCTACGCGAGGCAAATGGGGCGCGATGATGTCGAGCGAACAGTCTGCATCCGGAGAATCCGCCGAACGATGCGCAACATTGCTTCCGGGGGGCCCGTTAACGACGCTTCTAGAGACGCGCGTGCTGTTCCCGAGCGTGTTTTTGCGAGAGGGTGGCTTGGGAACGCGTGCGTCTCCTCGATTCGACTTTGGTACGAATTAATATCACCGGCGTCTTGATGAGCAACGACACGCGAACACCACTTTAGGGGCGGTTCGAAGGCACTAGGGCACAGAGAGGGATATGGCAATGGAATTATGCTATGATTACAACGCAGAGCAAAACTGAACACACTTTAGGAACACGATGTTGATTAATGCTTGCGCTGGAGAACATTTTGGTGGTTCCTTTTGTCGGTTCAAGCGTTTTTGTTTGGGAAGATGTGTTGTTTTTGATTAGTGGAATTTGAATCATTTTTTATGGATTTGCTGAAGTCTGAGAAAGAATTGTTTAAAATGAAGGCAGCAAGAAAGCCTTTCAACGCGTTTACTGCCAAATTATTCGCGAAAATTTATATGAGCCTAACACTTTGTTTATGTACAATTGAAACTTATGTTTACTGAATTTAAACTAGTACTTATTTTTACAATTTCGCCAAATTCATGAAGCCTGTGCTGATTTATTTTCTTCACCATTTTATCTTCAGAATTCCTTTATTTAATTTCTTAATGAAAAGTCCTGATACCCGTATATGGATGACGTTGCGATGAACGTCTTAAAATGGAATATAAGTGATGTAAATAAATGTAGTCTATAAAGAAGTTATAAATATTGTGGCCTAAATAAATAGATAAAGGAATACATAATAAAAGTACACAGATGCTATTTCAAACCTTAGGCGTCCATCATGCTGGACAGGGGAATAAACAAGTTCGAAATAAAATGCATTTCTCCAATATTCGTGCCCTATAAGTATCTGAAAAGTGTATGGGTGTTCGAAATCGATTTTGTAGAAATGCTGGAACCACCTGGGCTATTGTTACGCGTAACGTCTGTTGAATCACTGAATGTTTGGAAGAAAAGAGTAGGGAAAAAGAACGAGTTCCGTCTGCGAGAATACACGGGAAGAATGCGTTTAGTCATTTTCGTGCTTGAAAGAAATTTTGCTCCCAGGAGGTTCAGGAATAGCGGAAAATGGTGTCCAAGACCGGAGCGAGCCACGAGTTCTCGGAGATGAATGATATCACTGTTTTTCAAGCAACTTGCCACGCTTCTGCGCTGTTATTCCGCGTTTCTGTTAATCTCTCGTCTATTTCCGAGACAACAAGAGGTAATTAACGCTGCACTGCGCCACTGTTCCCCTCCTCCCATTGAAAAATGTTTAACAACTGCCACTGTTATACGACCGTTGTTCGCCACTCTGTAATTTGCCTTCAAAAAGGAAGGGGAATAAATTCTAAACACGAGTAACGAAGTTTCTTTAGAAGCTGTATTGTACGTCATTCTAAGCTTTGGAATTTCACGACGTGTAACTTCGTATTCAAGATACTATTTTAGCAAAAAATACAAGAAGTTCTGAGATGCTGTGAATATCGCAAGGAAAGAGAAAGTCAATAAGAAATATAATTAGAGGAGATACAGAAAGAGAAAAGGGAGGAAAAATTCAATAAGAATAAGGTAACCTTAGGTTGTGGATTTTGCCTGTTATTCTTTGCAATAATCTTGGATCAAATTGGTAAGTTATGTGCAATGATGATTATTTTTTAACAGCATCGATGTTTCTATTGTAGAGTTAATAGACAAATAGCCTATCAATTTTTTCAACGATGGAAATAAAATTTTTATATTCTACAGAGGATTGGTTGAAAAAGCTCTTCCATTAAGATATTTTAGTTTCGTATCAAATTCCAAATATCCTTCTACAATTATAATTTATACAGATAGACGACTTCTCCCGATGCTCAATTTAGTATATTCTCACAAAAACATATCCTCTTGATCTACAAATAAATTTACAATATAAACTCAATTGCCTGATATATCCCAGATACCTTTTCTTTCTACCAAAGCCTTCAATCCGCATAATTTCTCAACGCATTCACATCATGGACCCCTGAAAATTTACTTTTCCCTGAAATGCCTATCAACAAACACGCAAAGTTACAAGAAGCTACCACCAACCACTACTTCAGTTGAAAAATCCTAAAGAAAATCCAGTTTAAAGCATCACAGAATAAAACTGGAAAATCTGAGGGATTCGACGGAGTCGCGATGCGTCACAACAAAATGTTAAAAATTCGCCGCAGATAGCAGCGCGTATTTGCGTCACTACCGCGAAGATATACGCGGGACAGAACGTCTCTCATACCCGTTCCGCGGATGCCCGTATATTACGGATTTTCGAAGCGGCGCGTCTGCACGCGGATACGCGCGCGACACGATCGTTAAACGAAAGTGAATATCGATCTGGCACCCGGTATCGTACCAGAAACTCGGATAACGAATTCTGGGATACAGCACGGCCGCTGTGTATTTTCCCTATCTCTCTCGCCCTTTTTCCCCTCTCTCTATTTTTTTTTCGATTTTTTTTTCCATTCAACGGACCGCGTCTAAATCAATTTTTATGCAAATAAGGGCGCACCGCGCCGGAGCTTTTCGAACGTCGTGCTTCGAGGATTTTTCGTTCATTGATTTACACTCGTTTACACACGTTTAAAGCTGCGCCCGTTGAATCCCCGTTGATTTTTCACCGCCGAATCCGCGCCGCCATTCGCTCGCTTGTTACCTGTATACGTATCGTTAAACCTGCGGAAAGGTATTGATTTCATTTCGACAGATACACCACCGTTGCCACCTATGATCGTCGAAACGAAGAACTTGTCTACTTTCTTCTCCATTTTAAATCTAGTTGTGTTCGTGTTCTAAGTACAGGAAATTTAGGATGTGCCATTTTTGGGATTCAGAAATCAAGTACATTAATATCTGAAAATAAAGTGCATAGAATAAATACTAGCCATTCGTTCAACTAATCTAAAAGAAGAGAAAATATAAAACCAAAATAGTAAAGAAGTAATCGATGATGAAATTAGATAAGCATCAAATCTTAATATTCCAAATCGAATTATACACACTTTAATTTTTAAATATTATTGTATTTATTGTTTGAAGACACCATAAAAGGAAGAGTAGAATCAAACTAATAATCAGTTTGGATAGTAATTCTAACTCACTTTGGATACTTGATGCTCCCTACCCTAGTCAACGGTAAAGAAGACATTTCCCAAGGAACCTATTTACAAATCTCATTCATTAATGGTTAATTTCGTTCCCCACGGCCCACCAAGTGTTGCACTATCTGGCACTGGTTCAGCGTGGCAGCTTGCGACGCCACTTTAGAATTTCACGAAATTTGCCAACGAAACGCGCGCCGTGCAAATACCCTCGAACGTCGCGTCGTCAATGAGTATGAGTGCTCCGAAGTCGTCGACTTCCATTCGGAAATTCAAAGACCATAATCGCTTTTCAACGCAGCCCGCTGTGACACGAACGAAAGTGAATCCGTGGTCGACGATTTCTGTCGAATTTTGCTGCTAATCTTAAGTCGATTTCAGAATTAGTTCTATCGAGTTTGACTTTTGAAATCGTGCAAGACTTCTGTACCGATGTCAATTACGTCAGAAGTGACAGTTCAACTAATTGGTATTAGACGATTTCGTGGCATTAACACTTTACAAACAAAATGTTTGCACAAGTGCCCAGGAAAAATCCTAAGACCCGCGTAGTATCGTCCACGTTCATCGAGACCAACGACCAGTGCTCTAAATCATCGTCGCAATCAACGATCCCGAATGGCCGAAAATCCAGCAAGAAAATCATAATTGCGCGAGCACGTTCGTCGTTCCATTAATCCTAATTAGTTCCATTCATCGGTTCGCAATAATCTCCGCGAGCGTTTCACGCAACGCGATCGAGCGTCCAATCCCAGTCGAAACTGACCAACAAAAGAGCTGATACACGCCCATCGGGCGACGCTTCAGCGACAGCCGCGTGCGTTTCTGCGCGCAACGGCGCGAAAGAAAAAGGACCAAAGGATGCGAACAGAATCGAAGGCAATAATCGTATCACACGCGCCGGCCAGCCTCGATAGCGCGTCGCGATAAATACGAGTCGCGATAAATCCTCGACCATAAATACCTATCGAAATTATGCAACCGCGACGGAGCCGCTTAAAGCGTCGTCTGTCCAGAAGCCCGTAGCCGGTGGCTCGTTAAAACGTGTCCAGCAGCGTTGATTTGCAATTTCCTGTTCGAGTCGGCTCCTCCGGGGATGCGCGATGCACTTCCTCAGTATGTTTCGCATGGGATCTTCGAGAGTTTCGTTTGTGAGTATTCGAGAAGGTTGAGATTGTGGAGTTTTGGGTTTATTTTTGACTTTTGGATGAGGCTTGATTGTCTTGAGTTGCCGGAGTAACTAGACTCACTTGGACAACTTGACTCACTTGAATAACTTGAGAGTCATCAGAAACTTCAGTGACGATATCTGGGGCTTGAGTAACTTGGATGCCTTGAATGGCTTGGATGGCAGAACTGAGTTGAATGATACAAGCATCTTAACTGACTTGATTGACTTGACTGCCTTCGATGGCTTAGATGACTTCAATGACTTGAGTATGTTTAGCATCTTGCACGACTTGAGTGATTTGAGTACCACGAAACTTATCAAGCACTTAAATGTCCCAAATCCAAGGAGACCAAGGAGTCTCGAGTCAATTTCTCCCTGTATGCAACTACAGGTCACAAACCTGAAAATCTCGACTGTCACGATCAATCTTCATCAAATCAACATCCCGACTGAGTCCCAATCGTTACACGCCTCGCAACAATTTTTCTCCCAGGTAGCGATTGTCTCTTATTGGTCGACTCGGTCGCTTATTGGAAGGAGAATATATCGCCGGTTCCGCGCCTGGACAGACCGAACCCTGGTACGCCGACCAGCGCTCTATCGTAAAACGATTACTATACCTCAGTCCGGGGCCCCGGCGTACAATGGCTTTTGTTATAATGGAACGTTTGTTTCGCGCATTCGAGCGACCGCAGGATGGTGGAGGGGAGGAGACACTTGGATTTTTCGCCTGCCATAATTCATCGCGGCCCACGCGGCATTCTTTTAAAGGAGAGATCTACGGTCAACTCGCTCGCCATAGCTCGCTCCCGCTATGAACGTTCCGCGAGAGCGTAACAATTTGTTGCGGATCGCTTTTTCCTTCTATGCCCTCTTCCAGCCCCCCTGGCGGTAGTCCCGGCGATTTATGACTATGTTTGACCGCTTTTCTAATGGATACGAGGATTCCATGTCCCCCCCCCCCCCCTCCCCCATTGACGGGGGGAGAAGGTTATCGTATCACGACGACGGGACTGGACGCGACTAGATGTCGATGATCCGAGCAATTTGATATTGAAGTTGTCAGATAATGCGGGTACTTCGCAAGAATAATTACGCGTGTCTAATGAAACAAGAAAGAAATATTTCATTAAAAGCTTGCCCATCTAATACCAAGATATTTGTTGTTTGAAATAAGTCGTAAGTAGAAGATTCGATCGGGTTACCGCGCAGCAAACGAGCAGGATTTGTATCCGGATTTTTCGTTCGGCGAACGACTCCCCTAATCAACTGAGCTATCCAGATCCAGAACGGATTACCTCTCTTTAAGCCTACTCGAAACTCCCTGTTAGACTAACTTCACTTCAGACTTTCTTTCGGTCGGAGTGACCTCAACTTAAAGAAGAATTGTATCGTTTTATAGGAACGCCGGCTTCCAACGACGATCTCGCAACCGTACTTCGATAATTCCGAGCGGGTCGAAATGCCGTGTACGTTTCTCCTAGCCATCGACAACAGAGGCTCGGATCTCCGCTTGGAAACTCTCCAAGATCCGCGACACGCGACTTTCCTACTTCCACCTACGCGAGAGGAGGACTCAACGTACGGGGAACGTGTCATGTTCGCGGTCGTACGGCGGTTACAAAAGAACCGAAGTTTGCGTTGAATACACGGTGTCGAGGAGCGCGTGAAATGTTTTGCGCTTCGTGCACGTACATTCAATAAGCTGGAATCCACTTCTAATTGACGTTGGTTATTATTTGGATTCGAATGGATTACGTTCTGTAGTAGAAGCAGTCCTTTTATTTCGTTTGAAGAACATTTGAAGAAGGAGAATTTGTTCAAGATTAAATTATTTCAATTCCTTCACAAGGTGATGTATACGCCTTATTTATATAATGTCTCTGGTAACCAATAACAATATTAATAACGATTTGCAGCACCATCAACTTGAAATATCAAAGTAAATGCCTTGCAAGTTGCTGCAGAAAAAAAAAGTTCGGCCCATAGAGGATTAAATAGATGATTTAGTTCGAAACAAAGGGGACTTTCACAGTGCAAGCATTGTACTTGATATATACATTTTTTTAATAGGGTATAGGTATTTGAAATTGGCCAAGATGCTGCAATGATGTTCTCTAATAACATTTTCTTTGTAGGTGTTGCTGATGACTCGAGAATTGAAGTTTGACTATAAATTACTTGGCAAATGATCGGGAAACAATTTCTCCCTGGAAGAATGAAATGGAATTTATACAAAGAGGGGGTTAACGAGGGTCGAGATAGCTGAATTTGCTCGAAGACTGTAAGATTTCGGTGCAGCGAGTTTCCCAGCGCGCCAATGTGAAACGTCGTAGGTTCTTCGGGCCCCCTATCAGCAGGAGCTGCAACGAGTAGACACAGTAACGCAATTACGGTCGTTTACGGTTTTGTCACGGCCATTCATCCAGGGATTGCTCTGCAATGAGTTGACGAGCTCCGCGTATTCGTAGCGGAGCAATGATTTCTCATGGGAGTCCAAGCTCGACGACGAGGTATCCCAGAGTGTCTCTGTCTCTCCCCCTCTGACCGTCTAACAGGGTTTCACTGCCCCTTTCGCTTGGGGGGAGCCGAGCACAGCGAGACAAATCGAGTTCAAACCACCGCTGCAGGTGCAGAGGGGATATCACTGCTTTGCTTGTCGAATTAATAGGGGAGAAGCGGAAGAGCGACGGAAAAGCGACCCTATCGTAACGATCCTATCCGCGGCTGTGCTCGTCGAGCGGAACGCTTACATACCCTCATCGGCAAAAAATTCCAACGGGATTAGAGATCGTCCCTTTCGTACTTCCAGCCAACCTCGTCTCGCAATTAATCTCGCGTTTATTTAAAGTATATCGTTTTCGCGGGATACCGCCGAGCGTTAAACGTTTTCAGATTCTGATTCGAAACCACGCTTTGGGATTTGATGTCAGAATTAAAATTGATAGAGGGAGTGGAATATACAGGGTGTCCCAAAAATGTTGTAACACCTTGAAAGGGGTGATTCGGGAGGTGATTTGAAACAACTTTTTCCTTAGCGAAAATGTTGTCCGAGGCTTCGTTGAGGAGATATTAAGAGAAGACCCCGACCAATCAGAGCGCGCGTATACCGTTGGAGCGGCCGCGACGGCGAAGGTTACGAGCTAAGTGGCCGCGCTTGTACACGAACAAGTGACTCGACGTGCACCGAAGGACATTGACGCGGCCGCCTAGCTCGTAGCCTTCGCTACCACGCCCGCTCTAACGGTATACGCGCGCTCTGATTGGTCGGGGTTTTCTCTTAATTTCTCCTTAACGAAGCTTCGGACAACATTTTCGCTAAGGAAAAAGTTGTTTCAAATCACCTCCCGAATCACCCCTTTCAAGTTGTTACAACATTTTTGGGTCACCCTGTATACGAAATGATGTATGTTATAGGAATCATGTATCAGGATCAAGTATTCGTAAAAGTGAAGTATTACTTTTGTATGAATTATTGAAATTTATGGACGATAGAAATGTATCCAATCCACCTCAGTCACCACTTAACGAGCCAACCAAATTCTTATTTAATAAACAATCATGAAATGATACTATTATGTCAACTATTGATATCAATGTACACCAGAAATGTATGAAATTCTCATTCGTCACTTGACAAATCAACGAGATTCTTCTTTTATAAACAACTATGAAACAATACTATTATGTGAACTATTGATGTAAACGTACACCAGAAACGCATACAATCCTCACTCACCACTTAACAACCCAACCAAATCATCTCTAGCAAACAGCAACAAAGTAACAACATCATATCTATTACAAAAATCTATATACTCCATGAGTGGATCAAATTCTCACTCGCAACTTAACAATCCGACAAAAATTCTTCTCTAACAAGCACCGCTCAAGTCGATCTTTCTTTTCGCTTCTGCAACCTACGCGTCTACGAGCTACAAATGGTTAACCAACCATAAAAACACAATGGTTAAGCAAAACCTGGAGCGAAGGAAAAACGGAGTCGTGGTAGAGCACAAACGTGGAACGAAATCAATGAGAAGCTGGGAACGGGGGACGTTCAAGCGACGTTTCTCGCGCAACGGTTCCTTTGTGCCGTGTTCTTCTCCTTATCTCCCTAGGTTGTCCGACGGCGCAGCGGGGGGTCCTGCAAGGACGAAGGGCAACGCGAGAGAGGTCTCCGACGGTCCGCGTGTCCCTTTTATGCGGAACGAGTAAAGTTGTCCAGCGTCTTTGTCCGCCTACGTCAGCTGTCTGCCGGCCGTTTGTACCGGGATAAATAAAAAGGTGGTCTGCCTTCTCGCGAAACGAAGACGATCGTTTGTTTCCGGTACCCGTTCCCGAGGAAAGGGTGAAAAACGGCTGCTGGGGACGGCGTCTGGTCGCTGGGAACTAGAACGATTGTATCTACCCCGTAGGTACTTTGCATCGGGGACCGGTCATTACGCGTATCGGAAAAGCGATCTGTCTGGGGGAAGAAGAATCTTGTTTCACGACCACGTTTCCTAGATTCGTCCTAGACCTAGTTTCCACGATTCGTCGAGAATATAGTAATTATTTAAATAATTGGAAATTATTGGAAAACAAATATTGGAAAACAAATATTGGAAAAAAAATATTGAAACTAGACCAAACATTTCTTTGTTTCGAGCTTTCACATTTGTTTCTACGCCGAAGTCATTTACGCGGTGTCTCTCGAATACCAAACAAATAACGAACAATGCGGGATTAAAGGATTTCTCGGCAATGGTACGGGTACTCCAAATACGTGGAGAGTAGGGAATGACGCATTGTCAATAGTAACAGGGGATTTTTCTCGAATCACTGAAAAACGAGACCAGTTACATGCTTCTATTACAAAAGAACGTTACTTGCAGCTCGTTACTGCGGCGTATCTGGCGTTGTGATCGGTCATTAACTATCGAAAAAAGCAATCTGTCGGTAGAAATGGAAAGAAAGGCCTATAAACCCGCCGTTTTATGCATGCTGGTTATTATGGGTCTTGCGTTAGTGAATTATTTTTACTTGAATTTAATTAAACTCAAATTTAATGGTTAATATGGACACGTATACACAACACATATTAACACTTATATGCGCGAGGATTTTTATCAGATTTTTCCGACATGTATAAACAATGAAATATTTGGAAAAGAGTTTCAGATATTAAATAACGACAACAGATAAAATTATCTTGTATTTTTTATCGGGCAAACGAATGATATTTTTAATATACCGAAGGTTCAGTTCTATCGCATCGACACACTCGCACGTAGTTAAATCTCCAGTGACCAATATGTTTGCCCGATCAAGATAACAGTATCTATAATTATAATCTGCTTCGTCATTATCGTCATTAAATATTCATGAGATGTTTCAGAAGGGCTTATACACGATACGAAAAATCTGACATAAATTTTACCGAGTGCAGTTCGTAAACAAAAGTACGTTTTACTATGAGATTATTAAATTTCTTATAATACGTGCTTTCTAATCGCAAGAATTCAGTACGAATGATAATAAAAACAGCGATATTGTGATAATCCATCCATAAATTCAAGAATAAAAATTTCATGTTTATTAAAATGGTCACTGAAATTATCTTACAATTCCTAGACTCACCTCTCCAAAGAGGTAAATGAAGGTGGTACAAACTTTAAATCAAATGCTTCATCAAGCTACGTACATTTCCAACTATTATCTTCAGTCCTTCGTGCTATCAATTCACAAGCACAACCTGCAATTTTGTCTATCGTTCGCCTATCCTCACTTCCGTAACCATTATTCCCATCGTTTCGCTCCAAACACGAAACGAAACTCACGGAAGCGTTTCTATTATCCGAAAATTCTCCCAACGGATTTCGTCTTCCTATTAGTTCGTATCGCGGGTGATTCTGCCGTAATCCTCACTTACAAAATTCCATCCAAAAACTTTCCATAATTCGAGGGCGAAGAAAACCGCAACACCGGGCCACGCGATCCGCAGCTTAACCCGCGGGGCAACGGCTGGTCGATTCCGTCCTCGACATTGTGCCAGAGACGATACCCACGAAATTACATCGTTATCGAGACCTCTTATTGCTGGAACGGGGATTACTTTACCGCGAAATCTGCTCGCTTTAACCCGAATCTCCTCTTTATACTACGCTCTAGGACCGTCGGCGTCGACGACGCCAAACGTGGACAGAAATCCGGGGAAAACTCATTCGGAGACGTCGTCTCACCGCTGCACGCATGGAATCGAGACATTCGATACGTCGTCCGCGCACCCACGCACGAGCACAGTCGCTCGATACCCGCAGACACTCGAGAAACCAGCCTTTCCTTCGCCGTGAAACGGGAAAAACACTCGTTCGCGAGCCCTTCCCGACCTCTTCCCATTTTACGGCTTTCTACTTTCCCACGGATATTAATTATTGTTCGTAAAGTAGAGGTACATTTATTCTTCTAAGAAAATTTCAACGATATATTTTTACGGGAAAGAGGGTTTCTCAGTGGACGAAGCCAGGTAGCAACGAGAGGTGGCTTCATTGCTAAGAATTCTGAGGTGAGATTCTGAGCGTTTAAATGTAGTTATACACACTTGAAGAGGAATCAGGTAATCAGCAAACAAAATATATCTACAAGGGATCCATATTGGCATCCATCTGAATGAATTTCTATCCCATGGAAATTCAGATCCATCATGACGGACGATGCAACCAGAAACTCCGCTAGGAGATAAATGGAATAGATTTTTAATGGCCTCGTTTTCTTATGTATGCAGTGGCATGTTCTACCCATACGTGTTACGGTTATATGGCGAATGAAAGGACGAATACAATTTCTCTTTGTGATCCCTCCACCGCGGATAACGTCCTTTTTTTATTGGGCGATCTAGACGCTCGTCGGTGGCTCTCGAGAATCTTTTCTTTTCGTTTCGCACGCCCGTTCACGGTTTAACGACCCTTATTACGCGTGGAAGCCATAAATTATTCATCGGTGGTTACGGCCGCGCTGTCAATTGCGATGCGTCTAGACAACGCAGCTGTTAAGAGTAATAGCTGCCGTGCCCTTCAGGCCGGATGTTAATACAGTTGTCCTGGCGCACTTAACGGGACCCAGTTCACCAAGAATGGAGAATCGCGATGTCTTTTCTTTGCCAAGATGGCCGAGAGTCGCATTTGTAGCCTCATTATGAAATGGCAGAGACAGCTGACAGGGTCTCAAATTAAATACCATACGTATTTATGTGCAAGGTGAGGCAGACTAATCGCCTGAAGAACTCATTTATTTCTATCGAATTCATCCAACATTTTTCCAAAGGAAATTGTGATTTGGAATCGTTTCAGTTACGTCCCACTGCCGGTTCTTACACTAACTCTGGGACACCCTGTATATATATTAAAACTGATAGTTTTCGAGATGTCGGGCAACAAAATAATTACATTATATTATAATCTTTGACCTCGTACAATTGATTGGGCAAGAAGCTCGTTAATCATTCATTAACACAGTTGCAAAAATAATCTCAACAATCTCCAATTTCTATCAAATATAATGCGACATTGTGCATGATTGGGCATGACATCGTTTAATAGGACGAAAAGGATATAGATCGTAAGCAAATGTGATCGTTCGAGACCTATTCGATTATCTTCCAGGAGAGTTTCATTGCTACCGTCTATCGGAACTGATCTGCATCTAAATATAATCAGAATTCAATAACCCAACGCGTCACCACCTTTGCATACTTTACTCATACATAGCTCAAAATGAGTTACATGTCCTATCGATCGGAACAGCATGTTCAAGCTTCAACTTCAGGATCCAATTCTACCCACAATGCAATTTCCAATTGAACTAGCGTCTCTAGTTCTTGGAATAACTCTGACACACACTCTAGCCCGGAAGCTCTCAGAACGAGGCTCGATCCCACTTCTCGTCTTTGGTTAGCGGTACTGTGTCAACGAAAATTATATCCGGAATTTGATTATACTTCGTACGATACCTCGGTAAGATACACTTTGATTGCACAGGATAACAGATGATGACAACATTTTTTATTTCAATTTCTACTCTCATTTATAGTTCTTAAATATACCTTAACGTATTATAAAGAAATCATTTAATATTATTATCTTTGATTCTTCAATTCTCAATTTATAATATTCATATAAAAATAGAAGACTCTTTCTATATTAATATTTTACGTATAAACGAATCCAATCATTTCGGAAATTCTTCACCTTCGAATATCAAAAACATAACAGTTTTCTGTATTTACTACAAGTGTACACCTTTTCTATTCACTGTTTTGTTTGATAGAAAAACATTATTTACCGTGGAAGGACATCGATCACCGAGAAAATTACAACGATTCGTCCTTCGACGAGGCCATATTGAAACCGTGGATTATCGCCACGCGATGCAAGGTGACGCGTCGATCCGACGGTGCGTACAAATTGTTTTCAGGCACGGCCATGAGAATAATGGAATTATCTGTCGTTGGTACAATGTTCCCAGTGGTTTCTTTCATTACGAAACACGGATTGCGGAAGCGGTTACGTAAAGGTGTGTACGTGCACGCGATGCTGTTATCGACGGTTCGATGACTACCGACGCATTGTTGTCGAAACTTCAGTCATTTCGGTAACAATCGCATTCATATTCATTTCTGATGTTAATTAGAGGTAAATCGGCTGTCCCTAGAGTGTCCAATATTTTGAATATTAATTAGAATTTATTGCGCGCTGATGAAACGTACGCGAACCCATAGACCGCTATTGGCGAAGTAAATTGTTAGATTCGAGAATGACAATTTGGGAATAAATTGCGTTTCGACGCAGTTTAATGTCAACAGAACTTTAACATTAATATGTTAGAAACGTCTTCTTCATTCAGACGAACGATAACGATAACGATAATCAAGTCTTGAATAATTGAAACGAAGGGAATGTACATAGAAAATGAAGTAACAATATTTTTAAATTAATGTTTCAAATCAATAGAATGTGAAGCAATGACAATTTCCTGAAGCCGTTGTTTAATCATGGGTCACTCTTTGCGCGCGAAGGATTATGTTAGGTGATATCGATGGATTCCTGTGTACTGTTTATTAATGCAGCTTTCATTGAGGATATTCAGAATATGGATGATGGGAATGGTTGCGTGCAACTCATTCTGTCGAGCTTTTCCGAGAATTTTCTCTCGCACGAAGAACTTGTTGTATTAACACGTCGAGGCGCGTGAAATACTGGCCAGGTGAGATCTCGACGGAACGAAGGAAAATCACGCAAGAAAATGTTCACCGCATCGTCACGGGGTGTATAATTTCTGTTGGGGGTAACGACAACGGTCATTACGAGAAAATTACACATTTTGAATCATCGGTCTACCTTCGAGTGTCAAAATTTCCGCGGGAAGACAATTAATTAAACCAATTTGCATCAAAAACTCTAACAAACGTTTACTATGCTCTGCTGTTTAAATAGAAATACAGTTGTAATAAGCGTGGAAAAATGAACAATTTTGTTGGAATTCGGAAATTAATAACGAAAATATCGTCAGCACGAAACAATGAGAGAAGAATAACGAAATCGGATTTTCCGCGAACACTTACGACAAATAAAAATGTGAAAGCATAATACCGCTGCATATTCCAATGTGATGGTAAATATGTATCTATGAATAATTCGGGGTTAAAATAGGAAAGAGTAAATACAGGGACAAAATGCACTTGGGTAATCTCTCGTATTTGCACGGTACACAGGTAATTTTCGAAACTGGCTTTCCACGAAAATGGCCAGCTCTACGTAATTACGAACATGTAAGCATCATGGAATTTATTTTACAATAATTAAATTAACCTCATTTATTTTAAATTGGAAGAATATATTTATAAACATCAACATACCTCATCGCTCTTTTATCATTCTTTTAATATACAGTTTTTTCGTTTTTGTGTAATTAACATTTTTCTCGAAAAAACTCTGATATGTGTGAACACGAATTCCATGGTAAATCGATTAACAGGTATAACGATAAAGTGAAGATACCGCAACTTCCAGAAATCCACAAGCTTAAAATATCAAATAAAGATACAGAATAGTAAATTCAAACAGGATATCAGACCTTCCTCCAAACATAAACTCCCTTCGAACTAACCAAGTATCAACCCTCCCCCTCCAAAAACTTCAATTACACAGTACTCCTCAAGTACAGTCGAACTTACAGAAATCAAAATACCAAACGAAAACGCGGAATAGGAAACGCAAACAAGATATCGGACCCTCCTCTAAAAATAAACTCCATCCTAAACGACCAAGAGTCAATACTCCCTCCTCTAGGCGGCGCGAATTCATATTTCATCCAGCCGTTGGCTCCGCAAGATTTCCTTCCTGAGACTCGAGAACCGGAGGGGCGCTTCCGCTTCCGAAACCGATTTACAAACTGCATATTCAATTCCCAAATAATACCTTTGTGCCGGCCGCCGCCCCCCCTCTCTCCCCCCCTCCCCACCCCGCGTAGAAAGCAAGCCTGTTCCACGCAAAAAGAGAAGAAACGCCTGGAAGGCAAATATCCTGGGCGTCTATTCGGTTTCCAATCTTTATCGCGGCTTGTCGAGCCGTTACCCCCGGAGACAGAGTTCGGCTCCCAACCCCTGGGTTGTCTCGGTGTCTCGTCGTCGGATGTGGTTCTTTGCCGCGCGTTCCACTCTTTAAAAGAAAAAAAAAAAAAAAAAAAAAAAGAGGGAAAAAACACGAAATAAAAAAAAAACAAAAAGCCAGCCGCGGAACAGAGAGGGTTGGCGCCTGCATTCTGCCACGGTGCACGAAATATCGATCGAGTTCTTTTTAGACCGCAACGTCGACACTCTGCCTTCCCCCTCTTTCTTTGTCATCCTTCAACCCTGCCCTTCGTACCCCTCCGTTCCTTCTTTTCCAGCTTTCCTCTCACCCCGATGTTCCTCGCTGTCTGGTTTACGCGGATGTCCTTTTCTCCCCCTCTTTCCTGTTTATATCCCCCGACTTCCTGCGGTTCTCACCTCCGCCGTCGACCAGGCGTACGCACCCTCAGACGTGCACGTGGTTTCGACATCAAAGAAAGCTATTTGTTAATGAGGCATAATTATCTCTCCCCGTGCACAATGCCAGACACGGTGTCGTCCGTCGGGAACCAGGGGTAGCGAAAACACCGTGTATGAGAGATTTGGACCGGTGGTGGAACACGGTTACCAGGTGGAGGAAGGGGATGCACGGAGAGAATGAGCCAGACGATTTCTTAACGATCACCGCGCGCGTCGCACCGACGCCGACGTCTGCCGTTTCAGGCTCACCGCGCCGGTGAACTTGAATCCGATGCCGCTCGCGCTCATTCGCGAACACAGACGGGTCCCGATTAAGTGTACCCAACTCTCTGGAGTGTGAATTTTTTTCCATCTTGAGGGAAAGAAATTATTTTAAGATTGAAAATATTTTTATTTTCCAACAGCCGAAATTCATGTCCCGTTATATGGTGAAAAATGCTGTGAGAGGATGAAATGGGTGGGTGGTAACAGAATAAATATGTCCCGTTAGACAGCTTGTCGCGAGATATTTTTCTATATATTAATACCTATTGATTGGAACAATTAAAAAACTGAATCCGACATAATTAAACATTTATGATGCGTACAGTATCATCCAGTGTTCGATTAAATATTAATAACGATTACTGTTCGGAATAAGTATTCATTCCAGACATTAATCGTGAAAAATTTGTCGATATTTTAATATCTATTGATTGGACCAACTAAATATTTAAATTTTTGTACGGTTCAGTTCAGGGAGAAATTTATGTGTTTAAAGAAAAGAAAATTTTCTCTCCAATTTCCCCAAAATGCACTAAACATTTATTGCTAAATATAAATAATTACGAATCATCGATGTTTGAATTTAAATCAGAAAGAGTACGATCTCGTCAGGGTCGAATTAACCGTTCGAATGGCGTTCCGCCGCGTTATATAATAACGAGAATGTCAGGTTGGTTTGGGCCGCAGGTGATCATCAGGCGATAATAGTATTAATACATCATCGCCGTGAATACTATGCCTCGCCGCTCTCTGATTGCACGGCGGGCACCGCTGCAATATGCGTTTTATCAACGGGAACCAGGCCGATAAATAAACGGGAGGAGACGGATGACCGGCGTCGATGGAAAGATTAAGATATTACAGCTTATGACAGAGCGCAATCATCGCGATCGATACGCGCGAAACCAACGAGTTCGACGATTTTATCCTCGCTGCGAACGCGACACGCTATATTTCTCCATGGAAAGGCTTGTTCCGTCGTTCGCAATACAGACAATCACGGCGAGGAATACAAAATTATATTTAACATATTTCATATTTTTTTTTTTAATGCGCGACTATCCATTTTTAAATTTCAAAGTATAAGTTCCAGAATATTTGTTTAATGCGTGACACATTACTTGAGAGGGGTGACGTGGTTTAGGACCAATTAGAAGAAACGATGTTTTTTTTTTTAAATGATACAGTTTTAAAATATGATCTCTCAAAGATTTATTTTGGAAGTTGACGAAATGATCAAATTGTCATTGATACAGTAGAAAATTGAATTTATTATTATTATTTCTAAAACATTCTAGAAATTCTTGCAAGAAATTGAATTTAATATTTATGAACTTCTCTTCATTCTCAAACTGAAAAATAAATTGGAAAATGAATGAAAATAAGCTACAGAGGTATTAAAATAAACCCTACTTCCCGGACCCGGGACACTGGTTATCCCCCCTAATATCCTTCAAGCCCGTTGTACCACGCGTATAATGATTTTTACGTAACGCAATTATCGCTGGGCGGACGTTACGTCGTTACTGCGTGTGCGCGAGGTTCGATATTCAATTGGACGGATTTCTATTATCAGCGACTTTAATTGACACATTGGATTACAAGTAATAACGCGGCGCATTCATGAAGTCCTTGTCACGAAAATAACGCGTTCATCCGTGGGCATAACTGGCTTATAAAGTTGTCATTATCGCGGGATTACTCTATGACGCTGACCGTTCAGGAGGGTCTACAACCGGCGGACGATTAATAACTGGAATAAACAACATCGCTATTTCGAGCTTTTCGAATTCCGCGGCGACGGTATTGATTGATGGGACGCGATGAAAATAATCGAGGACTGATCGAGGTCGTAAAATTCATCTGTCAATGGGACACGATCTCGTTTGTCTTGGTTAATTTAATGATTTGCAAAAATACTAAAATATACAATATTACAAGAAAGATATAAATATAGACTACATCCCTAGAGATTCACAAATGAGCCGTACACTGCACAAATCGATTCACATTTTGAAAAATCTTTAATTTAAGTGTCAATGCACTTGGTATAATCAACTATTTATGTTTAGAATAACTTTCCCGAAGACACCAAAGTTTTGGTCTCCGTTTTCTCATACTTGGAAGTCTCCCATCGACACATTCCCATGACTGGAAAACTTCCCGAAGCATTGTTCGATTTTACAAGACACCCGTTGTAACCGAGGCCAGATTGCACCGCGGTTAACGCGGTCAGGGGAGCAGTATCGTATTTGATATCGAAGAATCGAAACGGACCAGCAAAACCTGTCACCAGGGTCTGGTATCTCGCGGCGAGAATCAAGATTCCGTTGCTACCTTTTCTTTGGTGTCTCTCTCCCTGATCCCCCCCGACGATTCACCTTGTAAATATTTAAGGAAACGGAAAAGTGGCGGGTATTGTCTCTTCATCGTGTGCACACAGGTCCACACGTATCGTAGAAAGAATAACTCATACGATGACGAGGTGCAGCCGGAGGCTGTTCTTAAACCTAACCACAAATATTGTCACAAGTGTGCCAGAAGAGGTGAAAATTCCCAGATCTGATCTGTCCACTGTTTGGCTCTGGTAGCCAAAGAGACTTGTGTCTGTCCTGTAGGAAGGGGCTTTCAAGTTCAAATGTGTTTCAATTGACACATTGGGACTGCAGCCAATGGTTAGATTACTGAACTTCACACTGTGGTTAAGTGTCTTCAAGGTTTACTTTTTCGTTTAATTTGTAGTGTCCGCGCCTTACATACCCAACAATAAGGAGTCAAATAAGAACACGAAACGTAGGCTACGGGATTGATCGCGTAGGTAAAGCGGTCGACTGTGGATCCGAGGATCGTGGCTTCGAATCCCCGTGCCTTATTTTTCGTTTAGACTCCTACAAATTTAACTCTCCACAGGTTTACTAAATTTATGATTTTTCGTTAGTGAATATTTGAGCTGATGCACTCTTTATGACCACTGCTGTGTGTATCATCTTATTTCACTATTTCTAAATTTTAGTGAAAATTTAACGATTAGAAAGAATATACTCTCCTCGGTATTACAGGGATATTTCATTCCATCCTGTAGTAAAAAGAAGGTAGAAATAAAAATACTACATTAAAAGAAAGATAAAACACTTTCAAGATAATTCAAAAAAGCACAGATAAAACAGCAACAAATGGCTTGTTACGACTGGTGCCTGGTTATCAAATCGCGATAGATAGTCCAGCCGTAAAAGTACCGCCTACGTGACAAAGGCCAATTTATTTTCGCGTCGCCAGTCTAATAAAACAGCCAAATTACTCTCAGAATGATACTATACCCCGAGCGGCGGTGTGTTTACGTTCGATCGGTGGATTATCAGATACAGATCGACGATGATCGTCCCACGTCTAGACGGACCGGTCGAGAGGCTCTGAGAAACGCGACGACCATAATTTCCAGGGATCCGTTTCTTCCATTTCGCGTGGCGATCGTTACTTGCCAATCCTTTGCGCTCGACTCGAGATTTCTTGGAACGGAGAGCTTTAAAATAAAAAAAAAAAAGATCTAACGGAGGTTTGATTTCACGCCTGGAAGGATCGTGTCAGTGCCAACAGGGAAGATCGATGGATCTCTTTAACGATTGGGTCCGCTGTATCAACGCGTTGCTTCGTTTGTTATTTATCGACGTGTCCTTAGGGAGGCTGAACGCGATAGATCTAGAAGATCACTGATCGTTAACTCGCTTTATTATCCTGTCGTGTTATCACTTTTGTTCAGCGTTAGAAAACAATTTCTTGAATGGACATTGCGTTTCAGCTTCTCTTTGCTGATATATTAATCCTTGGATATTAGGAGAAATTTTAATTTTTTTTTGTATTGAACGACTCGTTGTACTAAAATAAGTTAGAATAATACAGTATTTTTTGTTGGAATGGAGCTCCGTTTTCAAAAAAGCGTGATTTTAATTCACCATTATTGAAGACGATGGCAATCGTGAAAATTAATATTAAGGTTACCTTACGCTAGAAGTTTTTATCCCCGGGGCACGAGAAATCATTTCACAGCGACACTAGTGGAAACGAATTTGCCAGGAGTGAGGTGGTCGCCTAAGAGCGACGAAGACCTCTAAGAGAGTCGTTAATTAATTGCCAGGTGAGAGTTAATTTCGTTAAGGAGAGAGTCCTTTGGTGGGGAACAGTTAGTTTTGAATGACGTTTCTGACTGGCTTAGGAACGACTCGTCAAAGGATTAATCTTCAATCCTCAGTGAATTATTCCAATATTTAAACTGTTTATTACTAACGACACTTGGGACACTGCTTCTTAAGTAAAAATAATAAGAACAATCATCTACACGCTCTATATGTCTTCACCTAATTTTTAGGTCTCCCTTGGCAAGTGTGCACATGTTATACATATGAAACTGATTAAAATAAATTTTAAAAAATTAAGTGAATTGTATTATTCATCTTATATACTCAATACAATCGTGCAAAGCTTCTGTTCAGAAAATAAGATATACTTTTTCCTGAAATTTCAGTCCACCATCTGTACCCGTAAAAATATGAATTTGCATAAATATAGTCAGTCGATTAATGAATTTCCTTTCCCAACAAGTTTCCCAGCAACCAAAATTGTCCACTTTCGAGTATGGTCCTGAAAAGCGGAATCGACTCGCCTAGAATCTGAGATCCCCCTATTCGAAGGATATCAATTTCCCAGCCACGAGAACACGTAGCCTCGCATGAATTGCTGTCCCGTGCAGATTCGTTACCATACAACCGTTCGTGTCGTTTGATATTTATACTTCACAAAGCGTCACGAGATACGTGTCTGGCCTGCATTCATTAGCGTTCAAAGGCCTGGCTCGTGTACGCGACAGACATTCTTTTCCTCAGACGTCGCGCGCCTCGATCGCTCGACGATTGTTTGGACAGAATTTCGCACCTTATTCTGCAACGTCCGTGCGTTAGATTCTGTTTTTTTTTTTTCGAGTTTAACGTCCCCGAGAATCAGGTCGACGCGCGTCGACGATTCAACGAGACGCGAGATCGAAGAGTCGGTGGAAGTGGTCTGGTCAATGTCAGACACGAGCAGAACGGCCGCTTGGAAAGAGTCTGATGTATTTTTTCGTGGGATCAAAGAACTCAAACTGATGTGTTACGAAAATAGGCGGGGAGCTTTGCCCTGCGCCATCTGTGATATTTAATTATTTATTTGATCTGTTCTCGTTAAACGGAATTTAAAAAGATTTAATATAATATGAAACTCGTCTTCTTGTTAACTAATATGACTTTAATATATCCAAATAAAAATACCGTTAAAGTAAGGAAATATGGAAAACACAGAAAATATATTTTAATTTATGTTGAATAAATCACACTTAGCTAACTCTTATTACCAACCACTCTGATATGGATTAATAAAGATAAAAAGCATCACATTTTATGCCTGTAACATTTCAAGACCATGAACCATCTATGAAGTATAAAAATACAGTGAAATGCAGTAGACAATTAAAAAATGAATACCATGTGTACACAAATACTTTTGTTGGCTAGAGTCTATAAGTAATTAAAAGAGAAACCATACCATGTGTATACCTCTTTCCACTATATTTCGTACATTCATCTTACGCTTCCTACCGTTATTATATCTCAAATGCTCATTTAAAATAAATGACACGGGTTTTAATGTTCATCGAAATTGAACTCTGCGAACCACCGAGTATTATCAAAACGCTCAGCGAAAATAGAACGAGCATTATCCTAACGCTGCTTTAACGAAAGCACGAGTATTACTATGCAAATGCTCATTACGAAATAATAAATACGAATTATGAAAGGGACGGTAACTCGTTCGGGCCGGCGAGAGCCGTAAAATATCATCTCCCCTGCAGGAATTCCCTTTTTTCCCCATGTAATTGTGGACACGCACGGAATTCTCGCGTATCGGTGGAGTTTATTTAAATTTTACAGGGAAGTGGATTGCCATTCGATTCCCCTCGTATCGAAATCCGAAAATGTTGGGAGAATATTACTGTCGCAAAAAAGGAGAGGATGGGTACGCGACTCGAAACGCAGCCGTAGAGGACAATTCGCACGGTAAACCATATTTGGATCGAGTTAATTCGTCCAATCGGCTTAGCATTCGTTGCGATCGAAACATAATGCAGGTAATTGTCTCTCAATTTCGATCGTTTAATTCCATTCCATGCAAAAAGTCGATCGAGTCGTGTCGACCGCAAAAAGATTTCCCTCGGAAATAAAGTTTGCAGTATATATTGAGCGGAAAAACGAATTTCTCTGTCGAACACGCCCACGTCCCTAAGCATGAATAAACATTAAAAACTAGCGTTTCCAATGGGAAACGTTCTCGTTGGAATATTTAACGATATATCGTTTCGAGAATATACATTTATTTTCGTTAAGCCAAATCTTTTCTAAATTTCTAAACGGGAAATTTAATTAAAAATTCAAGGTACGGCGTGGTTATTTACTTTTTGATCAAAAGTAATTTGTCGATGGTCTGCTGGCTAATTTGAAATTAATAATTTATCGTTAAATTGAATTTAACTACTTTTGTCTACAATATCAAGACCCTTAAGAACAACCCTCTTAGATCGTCAACAAATCAAATCACCAGGAGGTCGTAGCTTGTTACAAGCTGCGCCCGAAGCTCGTCTCGAAGCTTTCTTAGAAACTGATTAGCGATTAAAAAGCTCACCGACTCGGTCAGAAAGTTTCCCATGGCTGTTCCCGACGTATCCGAAAGCCCAAACTCTTCGGGCAGATTCGGGATTATCGGTCGGGTATTTGGAAAAGTTTTAAACCATTCCTAACAAGACCCGTGTGTCCAAAAAGAGGAAAGCTAGAGACGAGAGTCTAGGATCTCCCCGGAGTCATTTAGAAATTCCAAACGGCTCGCGAGGAGAAAAATTTGTTTACGAGCCAACTAACGAGGAAAATTGAGTTTGTCGTGAGAGAAACAAGGAAAAAAAATATGAGAGAAACAACCGTAGAAGAACACTTTTCTTTAAGAAAAGATAGCATCAAAATTTGAATAAAGAAAATTATAATTAGACTGCGGCTTTCATGCATTTATGGTGTACATGGAGAACATACAAAAAATATACATAATGCATGTTCAACATATTCTACAATTACTATAATAATACTGATATTTCATTTTCCATAAGTCCATATATTTTTCCACATATCTTTTGGTTATGTTTAGCATGTATTTATTATATTAGCTTGTATCGTAAATGTATAAAATCGACAGTCTAATTATAGTTTACTTATCGTTAGTCAAATGTGAAGGATCTTAATATAAAAAAAACTGAAAACTGTCACTTTATAATTCTGCTTTCGTCTAGCCAGTGTTCCAACAGTAAAAACAAAGCAGAGGAGAAGGAAGTAAAATTGAAATTGTGTGTGTGTGTGTGGGTCTGAATGAAGATTCGGAATGGAGTCGAAAGAGTCCAGTTTCGATCGGCGTAGGAAAGTTCTCGGGCAGCAGGTATTGCTGATCCGAGGACCGTTCGATTACGGTGTACCGAGCCGTAACCACCACGACGAAGTTTGGCTTCGACGATCACTGATTGCGTGGGCGACTGTTGATTACTCTCGTCGCGCTCTCCTCGTGCAATCGATTGCGAAACTTTAATTAAAGCCTGCACCGTGACCGAAACGACGAAAGCCCGCCGATAACGCGACTCCGCTCCTTATATACATATATCGCGTCTCTCGCACGGCTCGCCGAGTTTCGCGCGAATCGCGCCAATCGAAAGCGACAGTTCGATTGTCTGTCCCAATACTTTCACTCGCGGCATTCGTTCCTAGAATCGCTGGGAAAGAGGTTAGGGCTGGAATCGATACGTTCGTCTCGATGGAACTTGTCTGCAAACTCGAGTCTTCCTGCATTAGATTCTGGGGAAGTTGGGGGAAGTTTACCGAAGTTAACGAGAAGTATTGACTGCAGCTTTTATGCATATCTAGGTTTAGAAATTGTAATTTTATTTAGAGCCAGAGAAAGCCTGACTATGATACGTTTTTGATTTCTGTATTTACTGACATTTTTCAAATGAAAATTGTGACAAATATTGCTCGGAAATAAGACAAATTAGAATATACAGACCATGTAAGCATATTCAAATATAAATTAATTTATATGCAATTGCAGGGCAGGTGCCCTCGACCATGTCTCAATTCAGACAGAAGTTTCTTCCAAACTAAATTTCCAGGTATTTTTGAACGCATCGCTCCTATTTCACAGCCAACGGTTGACTGCATCCACCATTATGACAGGAATATTAATTATAATTTTCTATACGGAGCGCAATATGGGTCGTTTATCATAATAGGAGCTTCGAGCAATTTTCAGCTGAATGTAAATTGCATTATATCGCGAACAATTAACATTTCAATGTAATTTCTACTCTGCACTCCATTCTCATTCATTGCAGCTGCTATTGCGATACAGAATTCTTAATTTTCACGAAGGAACGCTCCACGTTCATTTTCCACTTCGTTCTCGTTTCTTTTGCAATTTGTGAAAAACAGTATTTCGATTTAGGAGGACCTGCCACTGAAAATGAACGATTTCCAGGCTTTTTAAAGGAAATTGGGAAACAAGTTTAATTTATACAAAATGTTTATATTTAAACTAATTAAATTAAAATTATGTTTCGTTTATCTATTTTCATTGATTAAAATTCTTTGGTCAACGGATATAAATATCTAAACAGAATAATTCTCTTCGACTATAATTTGGAAAGGCGAGTATTTATGCCTATAATATTTCTTAGTATAATAATATAAAGATATATTTTACTGGACTTCCAAAGGATAAGTATTTATTAAACAAATTTCTCCACATCGACATAATTTTCAAACCGAAACAGTCGCAGCTGCCCCCCATTCCTTGCAATTCACTCTATAGACTCGTGAAAATTAATTGCAAGTAACGCTCCATAATGTAGCGTAAAAAATTACTTCAACGATGCAAAACGATTTCGAACCGCCGTACAAATTGTATTGTTACGCGTCGTAGACATATTGTCGACGACCCAGCGTTGTAATTCCCTCTCCCCTCACTTGGTGTGCAATTGATTCAAGTTTTATTAACGATAGAAAAAATTCGCCATTCTCCGTTTAAACGCTCCGCGCAATTCTGGAAATGCGGTCGGGTCACTGAAAGCTCGCAACAAATTATTATATTAAAGGTGAGGCGAAAAGGAACAATGGAGCTGGCGTAATAAATTCCGGGCGCACGTTTATATACGATTCGTTACACGAGGGGAGCGAAACGAAAAAAGAAACGGTAACAGCTACGCAAGAGGGAGAAGAGAAGGGGTTGCGCAAAATTAATCATTGAACTCTATCGCTGAGCAATGGCTACGTAGTAGTTAAACGAGCAAGACACGAATAAATAAAATTAGAAGCTTCAATTTTGTTGCGTAGGAATGTTTATTGCATGGTCCTCTTCAGAGATTTAGTACATATTAAATTAACATCCACAAAACTAATCACGAAAATAATCCATTCTTATTCCAGGCCTTTACTTATAAGCATTGCGTACAAGATAAATCCAAATTGCAACAAATTTTTAACGTTAAAAATTAAAGCTGTCAAACTTTGAAGAACGTCTTGATGCAGTCTAGACGTCATCAATATATTCCTTGCTGCGAAACGTTTAATATAAATTCCTGGTCGTGTCTATCAATGAAAACTCGCCAGAAACTGATTTATTCGTACCCTGGATTAATTACAAAGATTCCTTCACGCCGCGAATTCTATTTGCACGCGACGAAGTATTATAGAATGCGCTCGGTTAGTTGGTCGACGTGGGGTGACGAGGGGGCCGAGGTGGCCGGAGATGGCAAGTTACACTGAAAAGTTCTCGGCTGAAAGTTTCATCAGCTTCTTAGTTCCCTGGCCTCTTTACTATTAACTAGCTCGCCGGGGTGTAAACTTTAATAGGTGATCAGTAATAATGAAGACAAATCCCTTCGCGAAACGCCACGGTTAGGCCAACTTTTACGTCGCCGACCCGAAAAAGTTTCCCCTCGTTTGGGCCGGCGCTGGCCCTCGCGGGATGATCTTCGCAGGGCTGTAAAATTTTTAGCAAAGACCCCTGATTACGCGAGACTCGTACCTAATTCAGTGTTACTGTCTTCTAATCTCGCCAGCCGTCCCGTAACACCCTCCGAGGACGGAGCGTCCCGTGGAACGTACCTGGTGTTCGTGTTAAAATTAAGTCGTAACCGAGTCGGTTTCCAAGCGGTGCAGAGGGTGCTTTAAAATGAAAATTGAATTTGAGATTTTCATGTAATTTCTTTGGAATCGTTTGTCAGCTACGAGTTACCTGGGAGGGTTGTGGATGGCCTCTGGTAGTTTCAATTTTGCATTTGATAATTTTATAGGAATGATTCTAAAAATATCGATTAGATGAAATTATGAGGAGTTTGTAAAAGATCAATGTTTGACAGTCTCAACGAAAAAACTATTAATCAAGCTTCGAGTCATTATTAAAACCTGCAAATATAAATATTAAATTTCAATTTTTATTCGAGCTGATGTAGTTGATTATATTTATCTATGTAATTTTGTAGACATATATGTCGAATTATTAATCGATATTATTCAATGAATTATAAAGAAAACGTATAGAGAATATTATAAAGAAAATATGCGAATAAATATGTCAATTGCTAACTGGCCATTTAGATGTGTTTGTTATTCAGATATGAATAACAAACCTTGAGCCTTGTCACGTCGAAGTCATGACTGGGTTTAAGATCGTAGACAGTGTTTAAAATGGAAATTGAATTTCAGATTTCCGTCGATGAAATTTCTCGGTTTGTAAGATGCAAATGCCTCGGGAGTTTTAAACGTGAACGTCTTTGGTCATTTAAATTTCATCTGATAAACGTCGAATAGTTAATAGAAAAAAATGTATCGGATAAATTTGCTTTAGAAGAATGTTTCTTTGGCACCGTTAAGCATAGCCACGTGAAATGAAGTTTGAAATTAAATATTGGTCGCACAAGGAGGACATATTTTACTTGCAGCCTACTAATTTTAAACTTCTTAACGAGCGCCAGCTAAAGTATTCAAAAAGTAATTAGCCTCTTCTTCTTTTCCCATTGCTCGCTCGTGGTAAAGTATGGCAATTTTATTTTAATCAGGACAAAAGTTATTCAAGCTAAGGCAAAAGAACGACAATCTTTGAATAAAAAAAAAAAAAAAAGATAGAAAATAATATCAATATCGAGCTCTAGTTTCATTCAGGTATTCAGATTATTAGATTATAAATTGTTGAATGCATGGAACAGATTATAATTGAAAAAATATATGAAAATGTACATACGATGAGAACCAATAATTAAAACTGCTAGCGGGTGTTGATGAAATGGTCGTTCTATAATCAATTTCATTCAATTTGTAAAACAATCGCTTGCCCTCGTCAGAAAAGAGGTAGCGTTTAACTCGACGGCTTGTAGATTGACAAATGAAAATTGATTTCAATGGCTTGCGTGTCTGCTATCATAGAGTGTTATTATTTAACTTCTATATACCTGCATTTAAACGTAATCGTTAAACGTTTTCGACACTTAGTATGCATTTCGATAGTTTCAATGTTAAGCATTTAATTTTCTTAAATGTTGAGGATGCACAGAGGGAGCCAAAACTTGAACATTAACTTATTTCAGTTGATTCCAGAATCCAAAAAAAATTGAGAATATCAAAGGTAACGCAGATGACACGAATATACATCAAAGAATTTCGACGAAGCCAACGTTTAGCGATAAATTCCTCCGCAAAAACAATCAAGGGCGGCCACGTGTTCGCCAGCAAAAGTTAAATCCTCATCGTCGAACGATAAACTCTGGACACCGCGTACCAAAATTTTTTTTTATGACGAAACGTCAGCCATGCCTCTGGCTGGGAAGAGACATTATCCGTGGCGATTCGATAAAACGCGGCAGAGAACCGCGGGCTACAACGGAGACAGAATTTTCAACGTCGGAACTCGTGGGCACGATAAAATCGCGGAGTTACTGGCGGGCTAATGCGTCCGAGGCATTTTTAATTCGCAAACAGGTAACGGCCGGTGTCAACTTCTTACGTAATTCAAGAGACGATAGTCGCACGCGGTCGCCTTTAATCATGGCTGGCAACATTACGGTGCTGGAAGTTATAGACTTGTAATTTAATAGGCGAGCACCTGCGGCACGATTAACCTTGCGAAAAATGCGATACGCTCCCATCGATGGAAGCGGATACGCGAGAGCGCACGCTGTGCTACCGTTGAAAGTGCGCGATTTGCGGTCTCGATTAAATATGACGCGTTTCCACGTCGTCGTTCGCTATCCTGGTGTCGATCATGCTCCTTATTTACGTGTACACAACTGCGACCAGACGATTCGATCGCCTATCTTTGCTGGATACGAATTTTTCGTTGCAGGAAACGTTCCTCGTTTCTTGAAAAATTAAAATGATTCTGGATGTGCTTTGTGATAGATTTATTGAGAAACTATTAGGATTAGCAATCTTTGTACGAAAGAATTTCAAGGAATGAGGGAAATGTTAACACTTTGATGAAGAGGAATTAAAATGTTGTTGGTTTTATTCGGGATTTCGAGCTATTAGACATAGGTATCTCAAGTTTCCGTAGTAGAAAAGAATTTTGGTGGCGAGCACACACATCAAATAGAAATTGAAAATATTTCAAGCAATATAAATTAAGAAAATGAAAGTACTGTAAGTATCCTGGATTAAATCTGTAGAGGACAAGGTAATTCTCTTTAATGAAACTCCATATTTTAATTACCCCCTCGATCTGCAACTTGCAGACGCTCGGGAACGAAGGGGAGAATGATATGAGCCGTCGAAGAGAATCGATCGAAACGGATTCCGATAGACGAGATACGGGGTTAATAAACCCCCTCACAGGGTCATCGTTCTGATCCAAAATGGGGATGTGTGCAGGACACAGAAAATACAGGCGAATCTTCTTCGATGAAGGCGAAGTAACACGGTTTTTCTCCATCAGAGAACTTTCTCAACTTTCAAACAAATTAGGAATTTATCGCTCCGAATTAGTCACTGCAAGAATGATTGCCAACGATATAGTATAATTGGCGTTCGTCAGTCGTGATAAATGGTGCAAACAGGGTCGCGAAGGACGACTGTCCGTCAAGTTTCATTAGAACTGACCAACTGAACTAATTGAAAATTATGTGTCGATTAGAATTGATATATAATTGAGAATCGATCATGGTTGATGTCAATGTCGAACAATTCGAATCTGGATTGTACAAGTATTTATGACAACATGTACAGTAATACTTTATTTCTTTTATATAAATGCAGTTTGTATCGCTTTCTGTAAACATCTATCTATGTTGTTGCTATTATTATACATATATATTATCTTATGTATTTAACCAATCGCTGCGGTGTCCCGCAAATTGGGTAAAACCCAATTTCTATCATTCAAAGAGTAATAACTGTAGTCGAAACGTTCTGATGAAGAATACTTGTTGTTTTCCTAAATACCACATGCATCCAAGTCCCTGAATTTACTCGCTACCTAATACAGAACGGAATTTCGTAGGAATTTTGTAGAGAAGATCGCGCGATCGGTGCGGTTATCGAGGATGAGTTAAGTAGAAGATATGCCAGGAATGATATAAATTCGCTCATGAGAGAACTGGCAGTCCTTAGATCGACCGATACGCCGTGTTAACTTAATGACCACGGTGCCTGCCAAGACGAATGGCTTTCCCGGTATCTGGAAGATTCTTGAATGCAGGTACCTGCCCGCCGACTAAATAGCTCGCGAGCCATCGCTAATTCCGCCTCTATTCGCCATTTTCCCGATTAATCGAGACCCGAGTCTGAGCCTAGTCGATTACCTTGAATCGGCTAAATTACTAGCCGATTATGGTGAATCGCGCACCGTGCTCATGTATGCGTGAGGAAATTGTCCGAGACTGCGATAGTTGCAAATTAATCGCATTCCTTAAGCGAAACAATATTCATACTTTTTGAATAACAGTCGTCCACTCTTCTGAGAGATTTAATTGCAAACATTCCATGTAACCTGTTTCTTTTATTATATTAGATCTGGCACGTATTTCTTCGTTCTATTAGTGCAAATATAATGAATCGCATCCCCCTATTCTTTTTCAATTTCAAGTGCAATGCACATAGAGGTAATTTATTGTATTTCATACACACATTTCTCTATATACTGTACTACTATAATATTTGTATTTCACTTATATTTAAAAGGAACATGTATCAAACTATTCTAAAAAAAATCCTAAAGGGTTGAAGCGTTACGTTTCAATTCGAACATCGTCAGTAATACTTGGAACACACTGTTCTTTAATAAATACCTTAATATTTAATTGATAATAAACATACTCGAATCGGGAATTAACCTAAAAACTAGCAATTACCCCTATCGATCGTTCGACGAGATCATCGCGAGGCGTGCATTTTCGTTGCTTTAATACGTTACCAATCGAAGAAAACAGGCGATTCGTATCCACAGCTAATATTACTCACTGCACGAGACACTGATGACACTAACAGGCACACCGCGCTCGAGCGACCGTGAAGATTGTCGCGCGACACAGATCGTTTTCAAGATCGTTAGATCGAGGACGCACGCGCGCAATATAACGTTTGACGACTGGTAGCGTAAATAGACACCTTCCAGAGATAGGCAAAATTAATCTACGTAGAAATTTGTAATGAAACCTAAGAGTAGCTATTATTATTATTATTATTACTGAATTTTGATGTGTTATTTTCAATTGTACAAATCAAGTGCGTATCAAATTTATAGAAATCCAACAAGTAGAAATTTTCCTCTTGCAAGTAAATTAAGTAATAATTAAATATTATGATAAACACCGAACAACATAAAAATTGAACCGTTCAGGCGTATGATTTGACGAATAAAAGAGTGTTTGACTCGAATAAACCCCGACCGATTTTTCTAACCTTCCCACAAATCCCTATTAGAGAATAAAAATCATAAACACAAACTATATCAATAAACACATAAAAACTCATTTCGCCAAATAAGTCACACCACGCCGATTCGAGTCACGTATTACTCCAGTGCAAAATTTTCCCATCTCTCTGGTGTCTTCATCGCAGACACACGAGCTCTTCCATGAGCTGGATTTAATTTCCTCGAGAACGACCACAGGCTGATGATTAACCATGGATAACTCGAAGACACTGAGCACACTGTTCGCACTGTTCACATTCGCGTTCCGCTAATTAGCGCGCTGCCACGCGTGTGCGCCCCGCCGTTTTTCGACACCGTGCACCGAACGACTACGCGGGTCGAGCTTTTTCCGCTTCGACTCGAATATTTCTACTAACACTCGTACCGAGAGGAACCTGTCTACTTAGTCCACGTCCCCCTCTCTACCCGCCATCGACATTGGCGTCTTCCGGTACTCGACATTGTACATACGAATGTCTGTTGTGTTTGCGCGCACCTGAGTGACTCGTGTTTTGATGGCAACGGGACGGTAGGCGACGATGCTTTCATACCTGGTAGAATCTTGCTGCCTTTGGCGCAATCAATAGTAAATATCCTGGCAATTCACTAGAAGTTTCAAACGAAGGTAATCCGAATAGTTCGGTAGTTGCGTATGAGGAACGTGGATTCCTTTAGCACTGCAGGAGTATTATTTTATCGTTCAGAAAGGGGATTTTGTCTTGGTTATTTATGGCTCCTTGAATTGCACTCTATTCATGTGTCCATGAATATTCAAAGGAAACAATAAGTGACAGATGTTGCAGTGTTTCATGAGAAAACGTGGAACATTTTCTTCGAATTGTTTTCATTTTGATACCAGTCGAGCAGGATTATGTAAGAGACCTTGAGGAATGTATCAATGTTATCAAATTTAATAATGTGTCCAGTTATGGTATTTTGTATTTCATTATCCTCCATCCCTGATTTCATAGAAACCTTTATGCTGTTTTATTCACATAAACGAATGACTGACACTGTTTCTCATTGTGATGTCACTTGTAGTCCACCATAAGCTTCCTTAGGTCTGGAAGCTTAACCAGAAACCAACAATTCGCTAGTACCTAGTTTCCCGACCAGTCAGCTTCTTGTCATTCAGAGAGCAACTTTCTAGTTCATGGTAGCAGTTACAGAGAGTGACAGACAACATATGATTTACCGTTTCATTCACATGTGTAGATGACTGACACTGTTTCTCATTGTGAAGTCACTCTGACTCCATAGCAATTCCCACAAACTCATTTCAAAATTGTCTTGCAGTTGAAATCAGGCTTCGTTTACTCTTATTCTTACTACAGTCGAAGAACATTATACGCAGCATTATAGTGACCTCTGCCTACTCTTGGGATAATCGATCAAGGATACAAATCTCTTTTAATACTCTTTCAGTCAACTTCTTCGCACTCGGAAAGATTTTCCAAATCATTTTGAAGACTATATATGCTAATATATTGGTAGCTGATTAACACTAAATTATTCCAACGAATTTAAGTTCACTGACATGAAGGCAAAGTCACGGTTGATTTAATATTATAATGACGATGAAAGAACACTAGACCATCCCTTCATTGCTATCTGCCAAGTTCACTACTCTTCTCCAGAGCAATCCTGTGAATCGACTTGACATCCCAGGTGTAGACGAACAATCTAACTCACTCAAAAATCACTACCAGACGAACTCGCACCAGACCTACTTCTTCGACAATAAGACCACCGTAAGTCCCATCAGTCTCTTATCCACCCACTCCTGCGGTAAACAATCCAGGAACTAAATCCAAGGACTCCGCTAACCAAACGGTTCACTGTTGCGTTCCCGAGTCACCGCCACCCTCGCAGCAGGAAAGTCACTCCCCCAGTTTGCAGTACCACTCAGGCGATTCCCCAAACCGCGAGGCGTATCATCCACCCTCGTCGGAGCCCCTCGTTCTTTGGACACCGCGACATCGCTCGGCCAGGGGCGCACAGCTCGCGATTCCAACCCCTTGAGCTCGTCGCTTCCGGTTCAAGGGATCAGCTGATCGTCGCGACAGGTCGTCGAAACACGCGTGGGTGGACGACCGATGGCGTAGATCCGATGTAAATATCGGATCGAAGCTACTAGCAGAGGCCGAAGGGAATTTTCAGCGATCTCTTCGGCCAGTTACACCGATCGTCTGAATTCCCTGGTTCCAGGACCCGTCGGAGGACCGTGTCCTGGCTCGTTCCTCGACGACGACAAGCCAGAGGCGGTGTCGAGTCTCTCTATCGAGGAACGGAGATGCCAGCGGGCGATCTATCGCGGGAGAACGCAAGGCATGAGTGCGGAACGCTGTGGTGTGTACGCGGCACTGTCGTCCGTACCCTCGCAGGCTCCGTTGGGTTCCACACTCCAGCCACCGTGGCGGTTGTTCCATGGCAGTGGTTCTTAACCACTGTCCTTGTGCGGTAGACTACTTTGTTTCGCGAGTGTTTGGCGATAAATCGTATAGAAATAAACATGAACTATATGTATATGCAATAATCAATCAATCCAGAGTCAATCGCATACATGCGTACAACGATGTATAAAGAAAAAAAACACTATCGAACGTGAGATGTGCGATGGAGAGGCCAGTTCGGGCAGTCTGAGTTAAGAAGGAAAAGGGAGAACATACCAAAAGCATACCCATAGGAGTACCAACAGATCAGAGTTTGGGTCGATGAACTATGACTCGATTGGGTGGCCTGAGCATTTTTGCTTTGGTAAGCCACGAGGTAATTTCGATGGAATCGTATATTTACTCATTTATGGGATGAAATTTGTGCAATTTTTGTAGAAATGTGAAGAGTATATTGAAGGATGGATGTCTCGATGAAACTTTCAATGACCATAGTATTACTCGAAATAATATTTGTAAATGAAAATATATGATCCAGAATATTGTGTATACTCTCAGCATTTTTGGGGGAGGCTACTGTGTGGTTCATTGTGACACTAAAAGAAATTTTTGTAGAATTATTTTCTAATAGAATTCTTTCCATGATACTATTAGAGTTCTATCCACGTAATCCTCTTGATTAGAGTTCAGGAATTAGTGTTCTCCATCATCATAATCGACTGCAAATATTTATCAAATGAGTCAAGTAATCATATTAATCGACGTAAGAAAAAACCGTTTTATATTTCTATGGATATTGAAACAGAACATACAATAATGAATATCAAGCCACAGGAGAATATTCTAAGGAAACATTTCAAATGTATTAGACATTAAAATGTTCCAAATAAGAAACTTCAAATACATCTACCTAAAACTAAGAACACAACAATATTTTACTATTAATTCACTATTTTTAAAATGGTCACTACAATCGCTCCAATTTACCACCCCCTCCCCATTCCAAGTTGCTTTCTGCCTGAACAATATCACGATACTTGCAACTCTAACACGAGCTTAACAGGATTAAGAACCACTGTTTCACGGACACGCGCGTGTCCATGTGTGCACATGTGTGCACGTGACCGTCTCCGTGTGGCGGCGGTACACCCACGTGCGAGGTAGGCGCGTTCGTGTGCTCGAGAAGAGGAGGAGGGGAGGAACTCCAGAGAGGCTGGAAGGATGAAGGGAGAGACGCCAGGCGATAAGAGATAGAGAGATCCGGAAGAGACAGGTAAATGGCGACCTGGAGTGGAAGAGAATACAACGCTACGAGACGATCGTAGTTGAACAGAGTAGGAGAACACCTTGAAGAGGGAGAGTGGACACTGGCGAGGGAACGACGGAAGGAAATTAGAGGGACAGAGAAGGATTACGGTGAGGTGAATAGAAGGGATTGTCCTGCTCCGAGGAGACCAGGAAGACAGTACGAGGGGAATATGAGCAATTCTGGAACGCCAGGAATTGTGTTCCTGTTCTGCGAATCGGGAGGACTGTGAATCGGTTCGCTGCGATGCTGACCGATAGTGAAAGCGATGTTCGGAAACATATGCTCACGCGGGGCTTAGGGTAATCATTCATATCGTGGATGCTGCTTGTACCGAGAGTCAATGGAAGCAGGACAATGGTAGACGCAACCGTGGATTACAAAGTATTATCCACGTAACTATCGTTTTGTTCCGACATTTGCCTTTCTGATGATGGTCTCAAATTAGAAGATTAACTCGCCATGTTACCCAGAAATGGGTGACAGGACTTTTCATTACGGAACCATAAAAATTGATTTTGTAGATGAGACATGATTCGTAAATTCGATGAGATTGGGAAATTAACCCTTTTAGACCTGTCGTCCACAATTCAGGATACAACATTTTTTAATTACCGATACTATCTCTTTCCTCGGAAACTACAGTATTAGGATTTTTTTTTAATTTTTTTGCCATACTAATTTTAGACCAGGTTAACCCTAAAAATAAAAGAGCTGAATACTACAACAGACGTTGAATTATTTAATCATCAATTTCAATTCCAACAAAATTTCAAGTTTGTGAAAATTTTGTCTAGATTCAGTCCGGCATTCAATATGTCTAGGTACACCTTCGCATTCCATCCGTCAAATCCAAATCGAACAGTCCCCGATCGCTCAAGCCTCGCTTTAGCAAACAATGGGAATAATCGCTGGACAACTAAACGGATAAATAAATCCGCTCAAGATTTAGCCCGGCGACAACGCGCATTCGTCACTGTCTCCGATCGGAAATGGTCATTTTTTCCGAGGTTCGACCCGCCGAAGAAAAAAATCAGGAATCAGGCAAATGGTCGACTCGCAGCGCGGCGTAATTGTACCGGCGTCGAACGTCGCGACGCGATAAATAATTGCAAAAGGGAAACTTCAATCGCGTTTCGCCCAGATTGAACCGCCATTGTTCTGTCGGCGATATTTAAGATAACTCGAGATAAGTTGAACAGCACGGTTGTATTTACTCGTTCGGGAGAAGCAAACGACGGTGCCCCGGGACTGGGTTGGAAAGGGAACACATCCGAGGGGGATCCGTTTGGCGAACAAGGGTGGGGGGCTAAGAGGGTACGGAAGAATGATGATGGCGCGTAGAATACAGAAGGAACCAAAGTGGAGAGGAGTGGAATGCCTGGAGAAAGAGAAACGGGAAGAGAGAGTATGCACCGAGTAACCCTGGCTCGCGTGCTCAAAGCGATCTTACAAATCGAGAGTGGATTCTCCTCAACGGATGTTAGCTTTTGAGACGAGCACCTTGATTCCCGTTGCTTTCACGGCGCAACTGTCGCGTGAAACTTATCCGTGAATTCTTTTGTGAATCCGGAAATCTCCGAAGGAAATGAAGAAACATATTTCCGAGTTGTGTCGCGGACCGTGGGCCGTGGGACGAGAGTAATGCACTCGACGGGACGTGAAACGTGAAAGGAAAATAATAAAGGGGAAAAATTGAGTGCGGGGGTGGGCTTAGAGGTGCACCTTCAATTACAGGAATTGAATTGGCGTCCAGATAAAATTGCGATCGATACGATCGAATGGAGAAGAGTCTGACGGAACTTGAACGGTAAATTGGGAGGGTAATTCGTCCGTGGATTTGTTAGGGTAGAATTCAGTTCTATTTTCCAAATTGTGTATTGTCTATTAACGATTGAGGGGTGGGTTGCAATGAGGAGGCAGCTCCATTTTGTTATGGTTTTGAGGTTAGAACATAATAACGGATTTAAAAAATTCCTTTTTTTTGTCGTGGTGCAATAAGGAGACAGCTCAAGTCGCTAGAAAAACTGATGGTGTCGATTTGACGGAGACAGAGCAGGAGACAGAATAAATTTTGCAGTAATTTTACGATTTTTTGTTTCTATTGCCAATTGTTTTAAAAATAAAATAAATATTTTATCAACAACGTTTTATCGAAGATATACTTCCTCAAAAAAAAAACTCTAAAAGAAAATTAAGCTCGTGTATAAATAAATGTGCATCTTGTAATACATTCAGAATGATAAACAAAAGAGTCATGAATTAATCGAAATTTAAATTTGCTTTCCTGAAATACGTACACGAAGATGTGCAGAACTGCAGGTAAACACGAGGGCATTGTGTATCAATTGGGAGTAGCTGAAGAAGAATTAGACCGATCGGCGCCAGAGACAGTTGGGAATGAAAACATACAGACAGAATGATTTATTGGGCGAAGGTAGACGATACAAAGGAGACCCGAGCAGAATGAGTACGTGACAAAGAATGAGTAAGTGGAACATGGAAGTAACGATACTGGTTCGCGTGTACAAACAGAGCCTACGTATCAGAGATGGTGGAGTCTCCCCTCCCCCCTTCACTTCTCGTGCTTGCTTTCCCCCCTGTTTCAATCTTTGCTCTGACTCCGTAGCTGTGCTCGAATTAACTTAACTTCAACTTGTAGTGGTGTACGCGCATAGTTCAACCAGAAGATCCGCGTCACTTCGTTCCATCGAGATCATCCTGCGACATTCTTGTCACGTATATAAAAATGGTAAAGTTGACATACGACAACATTCTCCTTCGTAATTTTATTTGAAGCAGACATTGTGCGGAGTAGTACACAAGTGTGGATTTAATTTATTTGATTTTGAAATTGCGAAAGAAAATATTTAATATTATCCTTTCGATCATTGGCTACAGCTTTTTTCGGAGGGAAAAATATTTGATAAATCAAATTGAATTCCTAAAGAGCAGATATATACAATGAAAAGCCAATTTAACTTGAAAACGAATGCACAATAAGCAATTCCAAAACTGTTTATTAATGCTCACGTTGAAAAATACATAACAGCAAATGTATAGGAATCTCATGAAAAGGAATAACATATTGAGGGTAGTTTTATTTTGGAAGAAAGTGGGTGTGTGGTATGCCGCGTGTTAAAAGTGTAACAGTGAAACAATGATTTTGTCATCACGAGTCTATAATATCATTTCTCGAATACCTTTTAGTAACTGAAAGTTGGATAAAGAGTAACGAACTTAATTATTTTAGTAAATTAATTAATTTTATTTCTTATATTATTTAAATACACCGAGGAATGGTACTGAGAATAATTCGAGAAAGTGATTTTCAATTACAGTCAAATAGAGGTGACACGGATCTTCTGTAATTAACGCGTACACGCAGGCAATAAGCGGTTTACGAGATCAACGATTCACTGATCAAATTACGCACCCGCATTAACTGACATAGGGAATTAGGAGATCATCGAGGCATTATGTAACATCGAATTAATCTCCGTTAAAGCTCTGCATCCCCAGGCAATACGAATAAAATTGTTATACACGAGTTTCATTTTCCAACGAAACCGCGCTGACTACTCGGGCTCAAAAAATAAGCTTACAATCCCTTCTACTAAAAAGTACGATGAGCTCTACAAACGCGTCGAAAATGATAAGCATTTTGCTTCGTCAAATTTCGAAAATGCAAACATTCTTTAGCTGGTTATACAAATTCTCGAATAATCCGGCGCAGTGAATGCGCCAAAAGAGCTTAAAACTCTAAAATATGTATTCGAACCGATTAAATTTAATATTTGAAGATTATAATGACAGATATTTTTGGTCCATTGAATATCAGCCGATAAAGTGTTCCTCCAAGTGAAATGAACGAGCCAAAAGACCGTGGAAAACCGAAACATGCGTTTCAATTTTTAATGGTTCCAAACAATAATGGAATATATTGCAGATCTGTTGGATGTGAATCGACAAACGAAGTATTTTTACAAATTGAATGTATTTTGAATTCCCAGAGCAGTTGATGCAAGAATGCAGATGAAATAAAAATGAAAAATTGTACATCTAGTTACTTAAATCCAGATCCTGATTGGGAAGTGAATAAATTAATTATGTTTTCATGTAAAGTGTCGAAGTTAATTATTATTTTGTTAAAAAAAAAAAAAAAAAATATGTCTCAAAACAGCTAAATAATTACCAAAACATCTTCCCTATGGTTTCACCGAACTAATTCCTCGCGTAAAGGAATCTGTATCGAAGGCCAAGACAACCTACAAATAAAGCCAAAGGGTAAAATTCGCGGCATACACCATTAGAGAATTAGCATAAATTTCCTTGAAAACCAGGGGTCAGGTAATTAAAGGTGCCCAAGTTCCCGGCGATTTTAACGCGAAAGTACGCACGTGCGCGATATCTACCGTGCGGTTTCTCGGTAACGAATTCCGCCGCATCTCCTCTGCCTCCCAGGGATGCGCAATTGCACTCGGCGAGAACGTGCAGTAAAAATGCAAATGCCCGCGATAATAACGAGGCGACTGTCGCGCGAGAGCCGAAGCCATCGACGCGAGCGAATCACCTTACAGTGTTTGCAGCAACCGCTTGGTTTCTTCTACGCGAAGGGAGAATAAGAGTAGACGGACTTTGTCCGAAAAGTGGAAGAGGGTCCCGCGCTTGAAAAAGGAACGGAAACAAAAGAAGGATCCGACGCTCCAAAGGGGATTGGGAGAGAGACGAAAAGGATCCACCGAAATAATAAACCTTCTCCGACGCGAAAATGTATTCTTTCCGTGCCTGCTGGCATCGCGAGAAAAAAGAATCCATTGCCCCCTCCTTCCACTGCAGCCCCCAGCCCTTGCGCGCCTCTTCTTTCCGTCCCTCTTCAGGCTTTCATGTATCTGTGCTTCGTACTACCTCTCGTTTTTTCTATTCTTTATTAACTGTTGGGTTAAGTAGGCAACAATCGCGACGAGATCCATTCACGTCGATTCTTTTTGTTGTTTAACGAAAATTGAGAGACGTGGGGGGACTTGGTGGTAAATATCGTTGCTGTGGATAATCATAGAAATATTGTTTTAGTGCGATGTACAAGAAAATGTTATGTGTTGGATCCTTATGGTTCAGGATATTTTAGATATTCAGAAGTTATTTAAATAATATTTATTTCATTCACTGATCTATTTAGAAACAGTCTACAGTTTAAAAAAAGGGTTTTACGTTAGTATGTTGATCTAGGCTAACATTAATTTCTGCATTCTAAGTAAATAAAAAATTTGGCCTGGTTCCTCTAACTTAATATTGTACATAGGTAAATAAGAATACAATTAATAGGTTTCTATGGGCATTTACTACAATTGAATAGTCTAGAAATAAATTTCCGGTAGATAATGTGTTAAAAATATATAAAATTTGGAACAAAAAATTAATACATTATATGATTTAAGCACACGATTAAACAAAATTTAAGTACTGTTCATTTTAATGACATTGACCAGACAAAGCAGGTACTCAAGAGTAATTTCTTCTTTGACGTGACAATTTTTATCCCAAGCAATCTTTATTGCCATACTTAAAATTTCTGTGTTCTTGTCATGTGATACGGGGGACCATTTTAGAGGCAAGGAAATGTTCACGTAATAATATTTTATTATTTGCGACATTAACTATCTTGTACTCGTAGAAAGATAACAGAGATATTATTAATGCAAACGAAGCAAGGAAAATGAGAAAGTATGGAGACAGAGAAATGCTTTCCTGGCTACATAGGTGTTGCGCTCTAAACCATCCTCATCTCTGAAGTTTCGAAAGCTTTAAAATGCGGAAGCACGACAACGTCGTCGTTACTTTCGTGCCCCATTTCATTATTCAAAGCACGTGCATATCATTTCACTGAAATTATCATTTTTCTCCAAACTAAACTGTGCGCGCCCCTATGGCGTCAGATTTTTACGGAATTGTGCAGACCTCTGCACAAAAATTCATGTAATGTTTCCATTTTAAGACGAGGCAAAATACGATACAAATTGCAGCAGGAGAGGAGCGACGATGGTAAAATATTTAATTACAAACTTTCAGTGTTTGTTTTCAGAGGTAAGAGGAAAGATAAAAGAGAAGACGAGACTATATCGAGATTGATTACATGATATTGATGATAAAATACTCTAAGCAGTTTTGGAAATTAAGGGATTAACACGTTGATCGCCATGCCAGCCATATGTGGGTAACAGTACTTTTCACTAAAATTTAAATAAATCAATTCTGAAGGTGAGATGTTAAAGAAAATAGATCTGCATACGATTAATGAATTTGGCGAAATTGCAACAATAAATATTAGTTTAAATTCGACAGAAATAAGTTCCAGTTGCATAGAAACAAAATGTTAGGCTGATATATATTTCCACGAGTAGTTGGGTAACCAACGTATTAAAGAAATGATGATCAAACGATTCAATAAATTTAAAAAATACATAAATAAAAATAGATGAAACGTATTCAATAAAATGCTTGAAAAGGCACCATTAAAGATTGTAATAATGTAAGAAAAAATGTCTTTTACAAAAGTAGACATCGAACCTGTCCACATTTTGCTACAAGAAACGTTTGCTTTCGCACCTCCCTAGGGCGCCTCGTGCTTCAGAAAACACCACTCTAGATCAATGTTTTATTGTCAGTAGTTCGCTATAACTGCTTTATTATCTCGGATCGTTGTTTTGTTCCCAACATCCCCGGGCAAAAAGGCTTCATGAAAATGCTAGGTAACGTTCAGAATCTTATCTTCATTCGTGATCTTAACGCCGAACGCCGTCGTTACAGTTTAGATTTCTTCCTGATCTCGCGCTGTATCGTCGGAATGAGCATCGTTGGAACAACCCATTCCGGGACGGAACGATTTTTCCTAGAGCGCCAGGAAGAACCGTAACAACGATCCAGGAAAACAAAGAAGACGAAAAGAAGCTGCGCGATTCCACGATGCTTCGAACTCCGCCGTTAATTTACCCAACCTTGGCAAAATCGCGCGAGAAGTTTGCGCCGGGCGCTTTCCAAACTGTAATCCTACTTCCGTTGAAATCATTTAATTCGTCGCTGTGTTTCGACGAATGTACTCCGAAGTGCCAATAAACTGAAGAACTTCGTGGTTTTTCAGATACGTGTTTTGGAGAGCGCAAAATCACGGTGAAAAGCACTTTGCAGGGGAATAAAGTCTGGTTCCGAGTGGAATTATGCAAGGAGAAGGGAAACAAACGGATGGAAGAAGAAACGTTAGGGAATATCTAATTTCATGATTTTCGTAGAAATATATTTCATGTTCGCAATGGAATTGTAGTTACGTGATAGATTAATTGGTCGGTGATTGACTTGTAGTAAATAGAATATTCATACATATATTTCAGTGATATTTTATCGTAATATTAAAAAATGAAAGAACTTTATAGAACTTTTAAAACTGAAGAAAGGACGGTAATACAGGTGATTATTTCACTTTTGTGATTGTTAGTCTGATTATTGTGTATTGTCCAGTTTGAAAAGCTTGACAAAATGGTATTTTCATTTTTTAATTTCATGATAAAATGTCACTATGGAATGAATTCATAAGTATACTATTCTAATACTAATATTAGTGGAGGTATGAGTGATAACGTGGTAAATATTTGAGTGATGCAATAAATATTTCTAAGTACTGTACTTCCTGTTGGCTTAGTTTATAAAGGGAGTTCGGTATTTGGACAATGAACAAAGGTTCTCGGAGAACAATAGTGTAGGGTCAGTCTATATCTGGCTATAAAAGGGTATATTATTACATGGTGCCTTTTCAACCATTTCATTAAAGACGTTTCGACTATTTATACTTACGATCCTCGTGAGATCCTCATTTTGTTCAGCTGTAGTCCACATAATTTCGTATGAAATTTAAAAAAAAAGTAGAAATGAACATACAGATTATCAAATAAGTGTCGTCAAGGAAAAGAGGATACAGCAATTGTTTTATTTCAACAAGTACCTCGCTAAAAATATTCAAATTGGTGCTGAAATTTACATACACTCTAAAGTACAATAGTTGTAATATTCCAACAAGTATCTCATTGAAAATATTCAAATTTCTACTGCAACTTCCATGGCACTTTAGGATACAGCAATTATCATATTTCAACAAGTGGCTCACTGAAAATGTTCAGAGTTATGCTGCAATTTCCATGCACTTTAAAATACAGTAATTTCCACATTCCAAGAAGTAGGTCCATGACAATTTTCATACTCGTGCTGCAGCTTCTATGTACATCGAGATAGATAAATAGCAATATTCCAACAAGTAGCTTCCTAAACATTTTTAGCTTCGTCGAGCAACCACGATGCACTACAAGTTTGGCGATGGCTGCCATGAATGAACGTCATGGCGAATATTGACGCTTGTAGCTCGGACTCAAAACGCCGTAACCAGTTTAAGGCCCCAAAACTTGGCTTGATATATCGCGAACCGTAACTCGTGACACCGTCGTAAACGACGAACGACGTTTATGGGACCCCAGATTTCGTTCTACAACCATAACTTGAAACAGCGCTGAAACTACGGGGGCGAGGGTCGCCGACGCTCGTGACCATCGTGAAAGTTTCGAAAACGCGCGACATCCGGTGGGTAATGAAAATAAAATTACCCGAGCGTTGTCAAAACGCGAATTTGTTGAGAGTGCTTCGCCGGTGGTCGGGCAAATATTGGATTTGGCGTGTCGCGGGCCACTTAAAGCATTACGGTCCGCATGAAATATTGCGGCGAATGTGGAGCGCTTCTTTGAGTGACGTTTAATCACAGATAAAATTCAACGCGGGAAAAACGTGCCGGCGGAGCTTGCGAGAACACGAGTGGACGGAAATTTTACAGCTAATCCGAGAAGAAATTACGGATAGAGGTGGTGGAGTGCAGTTTTGAAAGTATGTCGTTTCTCGCCAGAGGTGGGCGACATTCTTATTATCTTGATAAACATTTCGAATGGAGAATGATCTCTTTTTTGAGCTTTTTTTTTGAAGGGGGGATGGTATAGAGATAGTTTATTTAAAATTTCAACATTTCGTGTGTTGACGGAACTCTTCAATGGATGGTAAATGCATGTAGTCTCTGAAAGGATCTACGTATAATTAATACAAATAGAAATTTGTAGAGGATCAAATACAAAAATTGGGGAGTGCATTTAAAAGTTAATTGAACAGTAATTATTTCGATTTTCCAGGAGGGTTTAAGATTCAGCATTATTATGTGTGCGAGTATTGGACATTATTAGCTGCTCAGGATGAGAGGTAATTATATAAAATAACCTAAGAAAGCCAACATATATATAAATGATATAAAAAAAATGTATACGTAGTTTCTCCTCTTTTGTAATTTATACCGTGCAGGTATATTAATAATGCACGGTGTCTATTAATCATTCATCAGTCGAATAAAATTCCATCCATCTGTGATTCACAGTCACGATGTTCGAGGCAAAGAAAATGCAAGTTTCTTACATATCCAGGTGCAGATTCAGAGAGTGAGACTGCTAGATTTGAGAATTATTCATTAGAAACTACAATCTACATACCAACTTTCCGTCTTTCATCTTGCCCTTGAAATGACAATTTCAGTCGATATTGCGTCTACGATACATGACGTTTTCGACTTGAACATTCGGAGTCTAAAATAATACCGTAGAGTAACTCCAGCATAATACTCTGTAGGAATTTTTGAGTAAACTCTGCTATAATTGTAGAGTAATAATGGAGAGAAGAAATTAATCTAGTAAATGGCACTAAAATAGAACAAAATAAAGGAAACCCAGTATTAATTAAAATAGTCAAATAAATTATAGCATTCTATACTCGTGCACAATTTTCCGTATTTCCATCTTTCTCTTGTACTTATCGTGCACAATTTTCCGTATTTCCATCTTTCTCTTGTCTTAGTCAAGTGTCATAAAAATCTAGTCTACAATGGAAAACGTCTCCAGGAAACAACGATTGTCAATTGATTGTGAAAAATAGTTTCACGAAGGGCAGGAAACCGGAAGTTTGCAGCTGGGCGCCAGTAAACAGGACGTATTAAATAATCCAATTTATGCCGCGCTCAGGGACAAGAGGTATGCACGACCATTGAATATGATAATGATAATACTATTTCGTTCCGCCATGGGCTCGCGACGCGATAATAAAAATGATCGCATAAATTACTTACTTTACACTGACTGGCTATGGGTAAGTGTTTCCTCTCGGTTTACGTACCTGAAACAGTAAAGTATCGTCTGTGAGCCACGGCTGTCCAAATCCCTGGACAGCGTTAATTATAATTTACATCGCTTTTCTCGTATTCTAACCATGCCTCTCCGATGCGTGAGGTGTTTCCGAACAAGTATCAGATAATTAATGTGTGATACGTGTTCCATACACAAAATTACGTGACAAATGCGAGTCTATAAATCATCAGTTCTAAACATACAATCTCAAACTTATCTTTGAATGTTATAATATTATAATATGGGCATCATACATAATAATATTATAATGGTTATAGGTACGTTTAACAGGTATATGAAAACATTTTTGTACCTTCGATAGTGAGACAAAACGTAATAATGGAAAAGAATTTATGATTTATGGTGAATCATATTTTAAAGAATAATGAGAAAGAAAGAAGTGAAACAGACAATCCTAACTATTGTTTTCAACGTTTTTCCAAAACCACCAAAAAAGAACGTATCTCCTGCAACCTTTTCCTTTGCCTCCAAATATATACTCGCCTTTCGATAGATCGAAAATCAGTTCGCGATCGGAAACAAAAGAGGAACAAAGGACGGTTGCTTGAATAGAACGCACAGAAAGAAAAATGGAGTGGAATAAACGCAATAACAAAGGGACATCTCTTTAAACTTCTCTTATCTCCCTCGTTCCCCTGAAAATCATGAAACGTTTAACTGAATCTTCCACAGTGTGCTTTCAATCCGAGCGCAACCTCAAGAAAGGTTCAAGACACTGTGTTATCCTTTTCTGTCCTCCGTTACGCCAAGTATTACACGCGCAATTGCCAGAGAATCGAAAACGAGATGCAGCCAGCTCGCAACGCTGGTTCAGGTGTAGCATCTCATCCCCTTGGGAAGGGGGCGAGGATTAGAGCTGGTGACTTCCTCAGGAACCTAATAAAAAGTACTGCCACTTTTATTTTTACTTCTGTGTGTTTATATCTAATCTACCGCAATGCATTAGCGTCTAAAGACGAATAAGAACAGAGATCGTTTCTGCTTTTATCTATTCTCTCAAGACTCTGTATGTATGTTTGGAAAACACATGAAAATGATTTCTGTAATATTTCGAGTTCCATATCATCATTTTATGGCAACCCTTTTGGAACTTTGAGATCAATTAGTCTGGAGAGATTAAGCCGATACACGTGAATTTTCTCCTTGAGGAATTCACTCTCCGCGTGAAAGGTCCTAAAATCACTGAAATTCTTGTATCTCAAACAGTTTGACCTACGAACAACATTCTATTACCAAGCCTATCGACAAAAACTGAAAAATAAAATAAATTGCTGCATGCTCCAAAACCACAACTGATACTCACTGGAAACAGTACAAAACGCCATCTCTAAAAGATAAACAAAAGATACCCAATTCAGACCTACGCTGTCTGGGGTCAGGTCTCCTAGAGAAGATTAATACACTCCCTCCATATTAAGCCAACTTTTCAATCCACCCTTGCGGAGCATTCGAGCATCGGAAGCTCAAATAAAGAAGCCACCGCCGTAATCCACTTAACAGGTTAGGACAACTTTCTTCGAGAGCAGCTTCGATCGTCCCAGCTGAAACGGATCGATCGACGTTACAATGTCGCCCATTCCATCCCAGACTCTTTTGTTGTTTTACTCGCGGTTGTTTCGCCCAGGTTACCGTCCTCGAGAATTGTTCCCCCCGCCTGGGGCTTAATTGTCCGACTCGCGACGAGGCTCGTCCCCAGAGCGATTAAGTTGCCAGACATATGACGGGTACCACCCCTTCGATTTTCTATTTTATCCGACTGGAATATCTCGAACCAGTGATCCCTCGACCGGTGCTCGCCTCGAGGAACTCTTAATTGAAGTTCCGACCCCCCGAAGCGACGACACGAATTCTCCAAGAAGCTTTCGCCCCGTCGACTTTATTAAGGACACCCTAGTATCGCGTTGGGCGTCGAGGGCGCAGGACAATGCTGGGTCGTCTTTTCACCCATCTTTCTTTCCCCTTTTCTCGCCTATTTTTTCTTTTTCATCCTTCTTCCCGAGAGCGCCTCTCGCCGCTATTTTCACGAATATGACAAAGAATCACGGCGACGCGATGACGGACTAGAATGGGAGTCGCGAGGAAAACCTGGAAAATGGCAGTGGGTCAGGTGGCGGCTCTGATTAAAAGAGAGGCCAGCGGAGACGTCCGAGACGAAGGGGGAACCTGGATCCTGGAGGAACCTCGACGCGAAACGTCTTGGTGGCTTCAATTGTCGCGTCACCAGGAGTTAACTGGGGAATGTGATTACTCGGACAATGTAATGGCTGGAAGTTGGAATGCTTTACGGATAATTGGATGAATGGATAGACGGGGCTACATAACGGGGTGTGTGGTTCCAGTGGTTTTAATTAATGTGAGACTCGTTAGAGAGGTGTATTGTTGGGGTCGTGGCATTCGAGATTGTTAAAGTGGCTGCCAATGGGGGTGTATTTTTAGTTGTTCGAATTTAAACAGTTCTTGGGGTGTTTCGAGGTACCTAGGGGGCGTATTTTAATCAGAGTAATGAACAGGTGCATATAGCTTTTAAAATATTTCAGATTGTAGGTGTGTAAACTTTATAAATTTATGACGTTTTGATGGTAATGTGGAAGTGTTCTAATTGGAACTCTTATACGAGATTCTTTTTACTTAAAATTCTTATATAAATTCTTATATTATTGTATAAATGATCACTCTCAAATTATACTCTTAAAGCTAATTAATTCCGTCAACGAACAGAAAAGACAATGATTAACGAGATTATTCGTTCCTACAACAGAGTTATCGTCGAACTAACGTTTCCGAAAGGCCGCGAAAGGAGCTTTGTTTCTCGCCGTGACGATTTAGAACTCCGCGTGCCTCGTTACGTAGCGTTTGCGCGAATATTCACGCAGCCGTACGACGAATTCTATCCCTCCTCTTCTCGAGCACCGGAAACCACGTAAAAAAAGAAGAAGAAAAAACAGAGGCAAAAAGGGAAAAAATATAAAAAGTACAGAGAGAGAAAGAGAGAGGAAAGGAGAAGACCGGTGCCATTACCACTTGACTCGAATTGCAAAGAACTCCTTCGTTACTCGGGATTCCACTTGACCTAGTAACGAAAGGTAACGATCCCCGATTCCTTCCCGCCAGCCAGACCACGTTTTTTTTCCCGTTTATTCAATATCTAGCCGCGCTCGCCAATCATGTGCCGCGAATCGACGATATAACGGGCGTGGCTAACATGTAGACACGGTTCTATATAGACAGAAAAAATTGATACTTATTTCTTTATTCTGGAAGCTGTGTTTAAATAGAAATAAATAATTTATATTTTTTAAATTGCTATTAGAACAGTTGCACAGGTCTATTTTTATTATAGGAACCCTCTAGTTGTCGCTAAACAAAATATCCACTCCAATTACACAAAATGTTCTATTTTCATCCTTTATGTACTCTATCTAGTAACTCGAAATGTAACTTCGTTGTTCGATTGATGTTCCTGTGAATTACTAAAGTAATCAAGGAATTCCAAGCATTTATTTTGGGAGTAGTGCGCAAGGCAAATAATTTACTCAATCGATCTCGTTAAAAGATTAAAACAATTATTTCACCAGAATAGCAGGAATAGATAAAAGGAGTAATAAGTTTAGGTCATTTTCAATGAAATATCACTCGATGGATTCAGCATAGGCGTTATTATACGCAAACGGTTGAACTCGGTAAATAAAAAGAAAGAAAAAAAGAGGGATCAATATATGATAACAATTAGTAGGTCTCTGATGCTGTTTTATGCAATTTTCCATCTGGCAGATACAGCGACTATCTCCAGAGACCTCGAGGCATTAATTAATCCGCAAGAGTGTCGAGATACGACAGACCGACCGTGCCTATAGTCTGAACAAATTGCCAGGCCAGCGTATCGCGAGTGTACAATGGTAATTAATTAGGAATGAAATAATGATCCAACCAGAGGGAAGGTGAATGACTGATCGAGTTTCCAATTGGGTCGAGACGTGCCGGGCAGATACGAGCTTTCGTATTGTCGATGGAGCCCGCGATGTTTAAAATTCCAAACGGATGACAGCAGAATGATCGTTTCGATCCTTCTCGATCGATACAATGATACTCTACAATGATATTGTAGTTTCTGGACTACTTATCGTGACGTGTAGAATCGTTCGGAATATTTAAAATTAAACATCTTTCCATCACAAGTTTATTTCGTAATTTAATATAATTAATTTAAATACTACGCACTAATATTAGTTCCTCAAGTAACTCAAACTTGTTTAAACTAGAATTTCTCAAGTTCAGATAAATTTCAATAAGCTTACACCGAAAGTAAACAAGGGAAAAACACATATGTTACTATTAAATAATACAGAACAACCCAGTTAACGTATTATAATTCTTACTAAGTGTCCAACATTACACATTACTTCCAAACTTTTACAGAACACCAAGCCGTTCGTCTGATTATTTCGTGCCGCGTGTCTAATTAACGTAATGGAGGGCTCGTGTAACAATGTTTTGTTGATCCAAAGTTGGATAACATAGTTTCAATGCTCGTGGCTGGGTATTAAGCAGTCCGGAGCCAAGTTTGAACTGTTTACGGGAGCGTGTAGTAAAATAGAACAATGTGTCAAGTGTTTAATGGGGGATCAATAAAACGAAAGTCTGAAATTCCCTGGGACGAGGGGAACCGATCCGACAATAGCCTTTCTTTGAGGTAACGCACAGAATTCCATTAATATGTATCAGCTGGTTTGAAGCAATTTAAGATGCGAAAGCCACTTTGCATACCAATTCGGTCGCGAAACGGGTTATTCGTATCCTTAGCCAGTGAACATGCATCCGTGGAAAATTAAAACAACAACGTTGCTGATCTAATTACGAAATTAGAAAATGTGCGTAAAATCAAACCTGCTCTTAATGTCACTTTCAATTCTCATTGATATCAGGTTCAAGATTACATTGCTTCACTTCATTTCATTTCATATTTACTGTATTTTATTTGAATTAATTTTTTTTTATTGAATAATTACTACCTTTTATATAAATTATTTAATTTCATCAAATAATTACTGCATTTCTAATTCATGTGATTTCTCTACATGCAACGTGTAAACTCAAGGTTACCTTATCACAGTCTCACCTTGATGTCTGTGGAAAATTCTCGAACTGTGTTCAGAATCTCGCATCGTAGAATCGCGTGCTCTTTAAGAAATCCTTGGTTTCGTACAGATCACTTGACAGAGATATTTCTGTATAACTCTGTATGTATATTCGAGGCTCCCTTCGGATTTTCAAGTATATTCGAAGCTTCTTTAAGACTTTCGACTATACTGGTGGTTTCTTTACGAGAACAGCAACGTTGGTTGCCTTCCTTTCGGATTACTAAGAGCATGTTAATCCATTTGCAGCGGGAAACCTAATGGTACTCGTTTCTCATTCTAGAGGAAAACGTATTATAAGGGTGGAGAAATTGAATATGTACGAGATGAATAATATAGAACGTACAAAGTAATGCTCTTACGATTGACGTATAGCGCGAGGTATCGCGAATGTACTACTTCGAATCATTATTTTGAATTTTTCTTATATCGTCTCCAGCAACCCTTTAAAATTTTTTATGAACTATTACGTTAATTCTTTATTTCTAATCTGAAAAATTATTAAAAACCATGGAAGTATACTGAATAGGAAATGTCTACTTATTGTCACGTATCAAAATAATTGTTACTTCGATAATCACTCCAGTCACTCACTGGTCATCGTGCTAGCTTGTCCGACAAACACGAAACAATGCCTACGCAGACGTCATCATGGTACTCGTCAAGACTATAGATCCAAACTCCACGCTGTACATGAAATCGAGCGAACTGGGCAGATAATAGCGATCAAATTCCATTTGCCTGGCTCTAAGGCTGTTTGAGCCCGGTCCTATATTTGTGTGTAAACTGTATGTACAGCGCTCTGCACACAAAGTTAAAAGCTTCTCTCGACTATTAGAAGTTACTCTCAACATTATACATTCCCCACGCAGTACCATGATATAGGATTCGATAAAAAGCCATTGAACATAAAGTAGTTGGAAATATTTCGCTTTGGGAACTATCATCGCCTGCGAAAGAGATTATCCTATTTAGGAAACTAGTTGTTGATTGTGCATAGATTTATTTAAGATGCACCGCTTGCTCTTGTAAATGGATATTGGTTAGTAATTGTTTTCCAGTTGTTATCTCCAACTCTGTATATGTACACCCTCATGTATCCTATACATATAAATACGCCTGTATTCTCGATATGCATACTAATGTCCATATTGTTAAAAACCTTCTAAAGTGTTCCATATAACACCTAGAAAACATTTGGTTCCTTAAGTAAATCAAACTTTTCTTAAACTAGAATCTCTCAAGTTCAGATAAATTTTAACAAGCTTACACTGAAAGTAAACAAATGAGAAACATTATTAGTATCTAGAAAAACAGATCTTCTTTTAGAATTACCTACAACTTCAACACACGTTTCTTTTGATTACGGAGCCTGTCATTTGCATATTTAGAAAATCTACGTAAAGTGACCAATAAGATGAAACATAAACCTCGGTACAGTTTCGACAAATGTCCTCAAGTCCCCAACTGAAATTGGACTATACATAACACGATGTTCTCCTGCAGGAGTCTCAAACAAAACCTCTATTAGTATAGGAAAATCTGTCTCTGCTCAGATGTTCACCCTTTCTACGTATCCCTCATTTTGTGAACACGCGGCGGACTGTGTTAGAAAATTGTGCAATCAAAATGATACGATAAAATCGCGCTCGCGTCCCGCTTCCCTTGTATATCCTTAATAAGTTACTCAGTTCGTTGTGGTCAGGTATCCAGAGACGTAGCGCGCGCGTCCAACCCCCTAGACCAAAGGGGTTGATTACAATGTATGAATATTCAGTGGGAAGCCCGCCCTCGGTGTTTCCCGTTCCTTGTTTTCATTTTTTTTTTCATCTCTCTTTTAAGCGAAACGCGGGAGACGGTGGTCTGGGACTCCCCAGGTTGGCCTAACTACGTACCCGGCCGCCCCGTTCGGGCAGCGAACTTTGGAAACCGGCTTAATGAATTCCCGCGGACGTAAAATCTTCGTTAACGCCAGTTTGCGCTAATTAGGACAAATTAAGGGAGCCCGTGGCCGAAGCACGCGCCCTCCTTTCCGTCGGGCGGCCATTGTTGTTGATTATTTTCAGTCTCAAGTGCTGGCAATTAAGGAGAAATCCGCACCTCTTCCGGGGTGCAACGATCGGGTTACGTATTATTGCGGGAATAATCGATGGAACGACGTGTAAATTAATGAAGAAAGAAGTCGACGGTGGATTGAGACGAGTGAGGAAGTTTGAGCTTGTTTGTGGTAGATAGGAAGCGTTGCTTGGTCGATAAATCACAATTTGTTGATTAAGTAAGCAATTAATAGAGACTAGGTTATCTTTAGGCTCCGACATTATCAAATCTGATTACGGAATGAAAACCGGAAACTGACCTATCAGAAACTCTTTTATTTCTTATTGATGGAGAATCGTGGAGCAAGAAAAGAAACGTACCCAACCTCGAAAAGGTTAAACGGCATCATGTAATATCCAGCGCCTCGACTCTGATTCTGACAACTCTCCAAGGTACCTTTTCTCACCTCTCGAGCTATAATCGAATTCCAGCAACACGCCAGTTGCCAAATTTCTTCGAAGACGACCACCGACAACGAAACATCAAGAGTCTCGCGAAATTCTCAACAGTTATTAGAATTTGCCGTATTGTTTGATCTCTTAAACCATGGTAGCCGTGAGTATACGGAGAAAACAAGAGAAATTGTTCGGGAGCCATGTTTCTTCCTCATCCGACATTCCTCCCCGAGCGAGTTATACGCGTACATGCACCGTTGCATATACCGCGTGTAACGTATTCCAGGCAAAATCCGAAGAATCCGTCAAGTCGACTACGGCGCGCCGGTAAAGCAGAAAAATCTGAGTGAACTATTTTAACATACTCTCTCGTAGACGGTGGGCTTTATAAAATTCTCCTCGAGCTCCGTTGCTACATACATGAAGTACGAGCTAACGCCGGCAAGAGAGAACCCCGGAGGAGGGGGGCAGTTTCAAAAATACCAGTCGAATTTTACCATTCAACCGACGGTGAAATTCTCGAACTAATACTGCGCAGGAATCTCCGTTTTCTACCATGGACTAGGCGATGCACGACGGAGCAGACGCATGCTAAACAGAGAGAAGTGTGCCGTCGACAAACGGAAGTTCGGAATTCGCTCAACCTTTGACGATGGGAACGCGTTCGATGAACCTTTGACCAGATGGTTGTTCGTGCAAACAGCCTTGATTCACGCAGCGTAAACGATTCCGCGATGATAAATTCATGTTATACGGAGATAGAGACGTGCAAATCAACTTACGGTTCGTCGTAGGCGTGGGTTTCTTTAAGTGCAGACTGTGTTATGTGCTTTAAGGTTTGGTGTTGTTGACGTAGACTTCGACAGTAATATAGAACCTAAGAGCAACACTCCTTGCAATTGCTCGTAACTAGAGTTTTACGGGGACTCCAAGTACTTGGCTCGATGAAACGTAAACATGGAGAGGGCTTGTTTTTCCATTCCCTTTCTTGGTTGACTTATGCCGGGTTCGTTATGTTATACAATTATAGTAAATATTTTCCCTTACTCATTTCTGGCTCGTTTCAAATCTTTACTTTAACCAAATCACCAACTTTCACCGTTACTCATTCCTGACCCTTCAGCTTCCGAATTCTCCTTTCTTTCCTATACACTCATAGCACTGTTTTCACCGTTGCATAATGTACTGTTTTCCGTGAACGCCGGTCTTTAGTTAGAACCAGGAAAATTGAATTTTCGCTAATTAAACATAATCAAACATAGAAAAGATTCTTGACTACGGTGTCAAATCGTGGACGACCTGCATCGTACGATGTGATCCAGTTTGAACTTGAAACGCGTTTTCAGCAACGGTAAAAATGAGGACCGGTTTGGGAAGAAGCAACGTTGATTGAGACGTCAAATGGAATTTAACCGTGCCCGGTACTCGCTCGAGGGCTGCAGGAGAAAGTTTAAAGAAGACGGAGACTCTCGAAACTTCTTATTAAGCCAGCGGGGTGGACGCAACTGAATTTTCCACTCGTATATTCTGTTATCGCGTGACAGAGACGACCTGACGGTCCTTTCAAGTGGAATCGCGTTCGAAGGATTTCTTATTTCTCGCTCGTTGTCTCATCTAATGAAGCTGAGGATCGAGGATCGAGGAAAGGGACGTTTCTGCTATAAAGATCAATCTTGATATCCATTGATGCATTTATCTTCGTTTTTAGATTTCCACGGTCTTACAAGTTTGAGGCAATTTTTTTAATCGTGTAACCGATGGAGAGGAACATTTTAAATAGACGGTAAATCCATTTAGAAGTGACGATATATTTTTTCTAGTGACGAAATAATGACAAAATGCTCGACGATCGGAATAAGGACAGCGATGGTCGGTTTTCGTCTCGTGAAATCAACTTAACGGAAATCAAATCGATCGGGGGCGGGCGCAAGCGGGAATTTTTTAAAGCGACACCGACCACGGGCCAGGCCCGATTTTCGATAACTCACTTTCGGATCTGGCACGTTAATTGTTGCAATGTAATCAACCCGTTCGCCGCGTGTTGGCTCTACGCCTCTCTCATCTGTGTAATCGTCTGTTCTATTGATGGACGAACGCCCCGCTGAATTGCACTTTGTTAAATTTGCACGGGACGCTTTGTTCCCGGGGCCGTTACCGCTTGTCAACGGACTTCTCCAAAATATGATCACCATAAAAACCTTCAAACAGAGGTATGAACGGGATTACCGTTTTCGCGCGCACGACTGAACCTGATGGGTTTATTCTCTGTTTATCCAACAGAAAATATTAATAGGTGGCCAATAAATGTTTCGCCACTGCTGGATGAGTGCAAGCTAATGTTATTTTAGAAGTATGCGCATACTTAATCAATTGGAATAGAATTCTAAAAAAAGAGTCACGAATCTATTAACGAATATTACTTACAGTCATAGAAATATTCGTACCCGCTGCGTTTACCAAAGAAGTTTGTCTAAATTAAATAACTGATTTGATGTTACCAAATAAATTTTTCATTACAGCTACATGTAAAATTTATTTATGTACATATTTATTATAGAAAATTTATTTGGTAACATCAAACCTATCATTTAATTTACATAGAGGGTACGAATATATATGGGACTGAGTGTATGGTTCTGTATTTAGATTGTGTTGTGAGCCATCCACCAGTGATAATATAAAAAAATGCAATAATCTTGTCATTACTCTATGCACTGTGTGCTCTTAAACCTCTTTTACAGAACACATTCTTAACCTTTTAACG
>NW_026534348.1:10180584-10266366 GCF_026225885.1 Hylaeus anthracinus
CGTTAAAAGGTTAACATGTCCTTCTTTTCAGCACATCAAATCCTCCTATCAATATCCTCCTTACACATATCCTCCTATGTCACGATCATCCCCCAATTAAAATTCTCCCATCAAACTCAAGCCCTCAAGGAAAAAAGAAAATAACAAAAATCATCGTTATTTCAAATCCTCCAAGAAACCCCAGCAACCACCCCTCCACCCATCGCCTACAGCGTTTCTCACTCGGCTCAGCCTGGATCATCCTCCACCCCTCAAGGTTCCTCCTCTCCATTACCGTCATCCAAATAATTATCGCTCTTGTAGCAGACCAAACGACGAAAGGCACTGGTCTGCTCCAACCGTTCCTGTCCCCTTTTCCCGACTCTCTGTCCATCTACTCCAGTTCATCCTCCCTTTATCCGTCGCTGGTAAGCGGGTAAAAGCTCGCAAAGCAGCCAACGAAAATCATAATTCGAAGTTCGTGACCTGACTGGGTCCTAGACTCGCGGAACTATCGGCTACAGAGCCCAAAAGCTTTAGGAGTCCTAAACCGTGGTGGCCAACCAACCCTGGCCAAACCGTGGCACAAGGCGAGAGGGGGGTATAAGGGGGAGGGATACGGAAGAGGCCCTTTGATTGCCTTGGGCGAAACTCCGTCGGCCGTGTGTGCTCATTTGCATAGGTCGGCCCCCCAGCTCCGCGCTCGTTTTCGACCCGTAGACTTCAGGCTCGCGTCGATGCGCATTAGCTCCCAGCCGCTTGCCCGGGAATAGGTTATTGCGCCGCGGATTTAACATTCCCGAAGCGTGTATCGGAACGCAGCCGGTTACACAGAACGCGGCGGATATAAAGGTAATCAAAGGCCGAGGATCCGGTGTTGGAAACGATTGATTGCATTCCACGACCGAAACCAGCAATCCCCCTCTTTCCCGCCCCTGAGCCTGGATATTTCAGAGTTCGTTATTGGAAATCACTGTCCGTCTCCTCGCGCTTGGCCCACGGCTGGCTGTTTTATTGCAACGTCGACCCCTAGACGCGGCGCGAAACAACGGGCGGGCCTTTTAATCTGTTTTGCCACGGAGCTGGAAAATAATCGACGCGCGGAACGCGTTCCTGCGAAAGTTTCCCTTTGGTCGGGGGTTGAAGATGGGAGATCTAGAGGTTCGGGGTCTGCGGTAGGAAGGCATGGAGGATGGGGGTGCGAGTGAAGAGGTACCGTGAACAGACGGCGATAATTTATGGAGCGGTTGTAATAATTCTATGTAGAATTGACGGTTTTTTTTGGGGGGGGGGGGGGGGGGGACATGTCAGGGGGATTTTGGTGAAACTAGAGAATGATGTAGTTTATAGATGTTTGAGTGATAACAACGGGACGTCGAGGTGGAAATAAAATAAAATTAGAAATTAATTTGAAATTAATTCGTGATAGGGTTAGAGTTAATATGTAAAACATACCCTTAAATGTTACAAAGAAAAAGTAATTTCTCTCGTTTTTCAATATTTTCCGGCATTTCAGACAAAGTCATTATACTATTTACATTATACGTCACTATAAAATTTCTATAGTATTTTTATTAAATATTGTCACAGTCTGCGGTACGAACTTGTAGAATGACCCAATAATTTGTGGCCTTTAGTCTTCAAACGCCCTGATAACCAATGGACCTGTATCTATTTTATTTTATGCATATTAATCCAGGCTCTAACTAAAGAATTTGAATATTTAGAAAACCTCTGATCTAGAGTGCCTCTTCATACTAATCCTTTATGTCTCTTCACTAATTCCTGAATTTCGAATGCCAACTGGTAGTGAGTATGCAATTATATATATCCAAACGTCTGTTACGAGCTTTCGGAAAGCATCCTACTAATGGGAAAAACCAAAAAGACTCCCATTTTCAGAAAAACCGTGTCACCATCAAAATAGTTGCCTCGATACACATACCTTACACCGCTGTCAGTCATCGACAAATATGCATGGTCGATCAATCACCGACTATACCCTGTACAAATATCATTTCCGATAGTAAACACGAATATCCACGCATGGAGGCGGAAAACAAACAGGGGCTAAATTTTAGCCGTTAATTTGATGAGGCAACGTTCTCGCTTCCATTCTTCTCTTTTCACGTATCTCGCCTATCAACATTTTCAAATTTCCGCTCGACTGCAAATGCAAATTTGTCCCGTCGAGTTTTTTTTTTCCGTTCGAGGGACACGGCTAAATTCTGTTTATGCAACGATTCGCGATAAATCGCTCCACGGTTTCACGCCGAAAATCGCGCGACTATAATTAATCGCGTCCCGACGATTGTTCCCAGCCTGGATATTTAGCAGTTTGTTATTGGTAATTGTTACCAATCGACGTTTCCGCTATGCAGCGCGAGATGTCCATTTTAATGCGCGAGCTGTTTCATACGAATTTCATACGAATAATAGATAATGAACGATAACTGTTCTGTGATATATTTGTGACGTTAATTAGACTGGATAGACGTTAAAATAAATTTTGGAAATGTTATCAATAGTCTGCGGATGTTTATGCAAATTCATATTTGTACAGGTACATTATGATGAATTGAAATTAAAAGAAAAATATTTTTTTATTTCGTAAACGATGTAACATGTACTTTATTGTTGATATTTTATATAGTTTTTGCAATCGTGGATATTCTCATACATTTTAATGTGTTGTAATGTGTATTAGGAATGACTACCTGCTTTTGTGAAAAATGGAGTTCCATTTTGCAACTGTATTTTAAACCAACACAGATTACCCAAAAAGAGTCCACGATTCTTTCTCTCAGTCAATATTATGCGACGTGACAACACACAAAGTAAACGAACCAAAAGGAAACTCATCCTCCATCACTCATTCCCAATCTTTGATCACAGAGACAATCAGTGTAAAGTGGAAACGAAAACTTACAAGGAGTCCTCTCCTTTATTCCCTTCCAAGTTTCCAGCAACTTTCGTCCCAAGAAAAGCCTTTCACCTCGAGGAGACCGAAGGAGAGAAAACAAGAACCAGGAATCTCTTTTTTTCATCGACTAGACTAGTACTGAAAATTTATCCACTACAATTGGTATAAATAAATTGTAGGACGAGGTATCATCCATTAATATTACTTACAGCCAGTCCCATAAATATTCGTACCCTCTGTGTTTATTGAAGGAATTTGTTTAAATTAAATGATAGGTTTCGTGTTGCCGAACAAACTTTTCTTTATACAGGGTGGAGCAATAACTATTACCACCTCGGATATCTTCGAAACCATAACTTTCACAGAGATATTTGCTGAGATAAAATTGCACAGGACGAAGGGGGCCATCCGGTTGCGATAATAGTTTTCGTTGCAGATGGAGGTACTTCGGACATTCGAAGGTCACCTCCATGTTTTTTAAATGGATCTGAGGTATTCATCGAGCGTTGCATTTCTGCGCCAGGTATCTGAATAAAATACACCAACTGTCCTCGATTCGGCGCGTAATCAGAATTCTATTTATTAAAATCCACGCGCGATCTTTTTCCCCCACAATCCCCTTTTTGGCGGGAAGCAATCTCGTTTCCCAATCCTTGAATAAAGAACCAGCTTTCGGCCCGATATCGAATTTCTTCGTCGTCGCGACCGATGTCGGGGGCTGTGCTGAATCATGCACGAGCGGAAGGTGCAAAAGGAAAAGGAAGGACGCGGACAATATCGAGGAAACGGGAACGTCGGTGGAAAAAAAAAACTCTTATACGCGGGATCTGGACCCGGTGGGCGGTCAACAGAGGGTTCCTCGAGGGTCCTGCGGGAAACGATACGCTCGAGCAGTCCAGAGGAAGGACGGGGTTGTTCCAGGAGAGCCTGTATCTAATTGCCAGATCCAGACCGTACCTTTTACGATTCATCTTCGACGCCTTGGCGACGCGGAAACGGGTAGACGGAAGAAAGACTGCGACGGAATTGAAAGAAGAGCGAAGGGAGAACTCAAATGGGCGCGTAAAAGTCGAGGACGCAGAACCCAAAGAAGCTTCGTACGGGGCGTAAAACATGGAAGAACACAAATAAGGAATGGCGGTTCGAGTTTAACGGAACACTGGAAAGACGAATGCTACGACGGACAAATCGAATTTACGTTTTTATAGGAGAAAGGGGGAGACTGGTGGTTGCTCTAGTGGACCCAACGGTGTCCTAAGCACGGAGGACAACCAAGGACAATACAAGAAGCGGAGAAGTAAACGGAAGGAGCTTCCATAAAGGTAACTTCTTCTGGCTCGTTCAAACGAACCAGTAACTGGTCGAGTGTCTATTGTACTTGAAGTGTCATTCTCGAACGATAATTGGACATAACTAGGGCTTTTTCGCTAAATGTGACATTCTAACATTTTTTCGTTTCGAAATATTAGAAAATTTTCCTACACAAAATGATACAGTATTTTATAAAATTAACAAGGCCATATATGAAATTCAAATTCGAGATGAACCGAAGGTGAGGCTATTCTAATTTGCAATTTCTTATTCAAACACTTAACTTGACACTTAACACGGAAACTTTCAAGGCACATCTGCGAAGAGCATTTGCCTTATTTTTTAAAAAACTTTGCAGGTTTGTAGCGCGGCGAAAAATATGGCACACTTCTTCGCTTTTTTAGCCACAGCAACTGAAGTTTAAGAGGCGAAACTATCATCCGAAGTTTCAAACAGTAATGATATTTTGGAAACTATTGACGATACAAGGATGTTTTTAACAAAATTATGGCTTTAGGCGGGAAATAAAAAACCTTCATTGGCGTTTTCACGTTCTCAGCTTCGATTACAAATTTTCCAACATCCATAAAACGCGTAATATATTTTAAATCTACGGTGGAATCTTTTGTCATATATAATTCATTAAAATTGTTCAATTTTCTAGTATACTCGTATATTAATTACTAGCTAAGGGAGGAATTCATTATTGGCTTTGCCGATCACGTCTAAATATTCCATAAATAGGAGGATTTCATTTCAGCATTTTTACTTAATTTAATGTAGAAAAGGACCCGACGCGAGGTTGAGGCATTTAATAATTATATTTAGGAAGGAATATAGTCGCTGAGTAAATTGGCTTTTCTGGCATCACGAAGAAGAAAATTAAATTTTGTATCAAACTGCATAACGATCCTACGAAGCAAAAGAAAGATTATATTTAATTACTCAATTTAACTCATTAAATTCTCTAGCGACGTTTTGACCTAGCTTTTCAGTTCCTCGTCCGGAAATTATTAAGGGAATACTCTTTTACTTTGGATAAAGAGATACATTCTTTTTTCACTATCCTTGTTGTTGTCTTTGTCTAATAAATACACATACATTGTTAGTGTCGAGCGAAGCATTGACAAATTAATCGAAAGTAATATTTCTAAAATGTTCATCGCTTTGAAGTACATAGATATCGGTGAGGTGCCATATTAATTTCAGAACAGAGGAAAGCTTACGAATAGATATATTTTTGGTGAAATCGTTCGGTGTAGTTGACAGAAGGAACGAGAAAAGTTGTTTCACAAGAGGTCACAATTAAGACAGTGGACTAACGGCGTCGATAGGTCGGGCGGAATCGTTGAAATAAAAACGAACAAGGCTGCTGGTCCGGGGATTTAAGGAAGAGCAAACGGTCAACAAAGGATTCCCCGAACAATTCCCGACGTAACAATACACCCTCGAAAACTGGGAGAAAAGGAAGAGACGTTGTCAGAGAGACAGGCTTGAATGAGGATGGAGAGGGTTTCCTCCTCCGTCGGAACGAGGAGGAAATGCGCTCGAGTGTCCTGTTCGAGGAGCGAAATAAATCACGATCCTACGGGCCACCTATCTCAGTCGCAACCTAGGCGAGATGATACATCGCTGCGTGCAACGTTCGCTTAAAAGTCGATTTCAAGTGTCTCGTGAAAGTGTTTTTCTTCTTAAGGGATGCAAGTGGCACCGTTCAAGGTAAGAACATAAATTAACTCCTCGACGAGGAAGTAACTCTTTTTAGAGGCGTTCGCTTAGCAAGAGTATTCTATTTCGGAACGTTCGACTATAGACGTTTTCGATCATCGTATAAAAATACGACGGATACATCCCGAGGATTTAATAAGAGAGATGTTTTCGGTTCTTCGAGAGTCATCGACGGATCCTTTAAATTTTCAGGTTGCTCGTAGTAGGGTTTTTTTTGACGGGAATTAATATTTTGTGCGTTTTTTTGTTTGTTTCAAGAGCTGAGAATTGCTTCGATTCAGGGATTAACGTGGAATATTTAAATCTACATTAAGACTCGTAGGCATTGAGAAATTTATATGGGTCTGAAAACTAGACATTGTTTGGATTAACAAATTCTATTTAATACGAAGAAAACGTAGAGGCGTCCAGAGATTATTGAAGAATATTTAAATCTACGTTAAGACTCCATTATTGGGTTTGTGAATTTGATGTAAGGAATCCTTGTGATTTTTCGTATAGAACAAAATCTTATATAAATAATTATAATACTGGTAGCAAATGGTAACACTCATTGAAAATTAAAAAAAAATCTGCAACATATCAGAATATAATGATAGTATATTAAAGAGTCTGAAGTATCGTCACCAATTTACGATCAGAAATTTTCTGTTCAAATTAGACAACTGCCGCATCAATTTTTAAATTATTGTAACTAGAAAATCAAAAACGAAATTCGATAGAAAAGAATTCTCTGAATACAGAGAAAGACTGTAGATCAGAAACACGTGTAGTGGAGGTTTGCAACAGGAGAATATTCGACCTCGAATCGACGTCGATTCAAATGGCATAAAAGCTGATTACAACGAACAAGTACGATAGGAGATCGCGGTCGTCGAGGTGCTCGACAGTTTCCTTTACGAGTTCGGGCACTTTGCCTTGCGTGTATCGTCTAGTTCTTCCCCCCAAACTCGGGGGAACTTCGTAATGACGGGTATCGGATTTCTAATTGTAAGCGCGCAGTGCTTGAATGATCAATAATGCGTAATGTTTTAACGACGTTGTAATTCAATTATAACGAGATCGCCGGTGAGGATGCTTATTACAGTTAACTGTTTGCCGAGAGCAAAAGTGCCCGTCTGCGAAGCAGCCAGGGAACTCGTTGGGAAACTCAGAATCGCTAGACCAACCAATGCTAACTTGGGGCTCCGAATGTAAAGTACGAATCGTTTCATAGACGAGTTTAAAGTGTGAAATAAATCTACAAACTATATCAAATTGATGGATCATTTAGGGTCCTCGAATGCTTTGACATTCATGTAGAAAATTATAGAATGATTAGTATATTTACATAGTTTGGAAGCCCTTGAGTACTATGTCCTGCGTTTAAAGGAAACTAGGATAATTAGTTCCTTAGATTAGGGATCCTTGGATTCTTTATCCTTAGTTTAGGAGGCTTATGATAATTAGTTCCTTAGTTTAGGGACCCTTGGATTCCCTGTCCTTAGTCTAGAGGGCCTAGGATTCTCTGTCCTTAGTTTAGGGACCCTTGGATTCTCAGTCCTTAGTTGCAAAAATTCTAAGATAATCAGTCCTTCAGTTCAGAAGCCACTGAAATTTTATACTTCCATTTAAAAGGAAGTTCAAAATTCTAGAGTAATTAATCCTTAAGGTTAGAAGCCAATTCACCTACTGTAAATGAATGAACCATCACCTTGTACCACCAAAAAAGTAAAGAAGAAACGACCAAAGTCGTCTAGAATTACGGCCAACATGTTCAACACAAAGTGTGGGTACCTGAAACTGAAAGAAGCTTAACACTTTCTCATCTGATGTAGCAAGTATGACTTGACTGGTAAGCTGAAAAGATTCGTTAACTCATTTTTTGTCCATATTCGCGGGAAGAATTCTTTCCCAACCTTCCATTAACCCTGATTTATTACCACTTTCTTGTAATCCCACACTTCATCGCCTCGGGAACATTCTTCGAATTTTCACAAGGGTATATTCCGCCAGACTGAACTATACACCGAGCAGATTATTATTTTCCATGTCACGGTGATTTTTCTAATTAATAGTTCGGATAATTTGTCAGCCGCCGAGAAAGCTCGACGGGACGTGGAAAAATTGCGATTCCAGGTTTATCGCGCGCGTTAATGGGACTTATTACTGCCTGATCGGGGCGCATTAATTACCGGGCCACGTTGGTCGTGATTTAATCGATCAATCGTGGCTGGAATACGCCCAACGTGTCGCCAAGATGTATCACCGTTTGGGAATTCGATCGGATGAGCCTTCGACAAATTAAAGCACACCTACCTCATGGACGAACTTCAAATTACGTTCCTCGTCTGGAAATGGAGCGCGAGTACCAAACAAAAGGACAGAAACAATTGAAAGCTGTTTTTCAGGAAAATGTGTGTTAATTACCTTGGCCGACGGAGGGTCGTGTAATTTCATCAACCATAAATGCATAACTGCAGTAAAACAAAACAAAAAGAATATAAAAAAGGTATCTGCAACTGCAGCTTCCAAGTGCATATGGTCGTGCACGAGAAAGCTACGGGAATTTAATGAATATGAATCTCGTTAAGCAGCTGAAGTCCCTGTGGTCCTTTTTTATCTTCAGTTGGAGAAAAAGATATGTATGTGATTCGTTATGTACGTGCTCGGACAAAATGGTTATTCTTGCTTTAGAAAAGCGGTTTGTGTACATTGGCGGTTCAATTCAATGCGAATTCAGAGACGTTAGATGACTACTAGATAGTGAAAAGTATTCAGACTGCTGTACTTGTACTGTATTTTAATTATACTTCTTTTTCCTTCGCCATCTTTATTATTTCGATGTTGTGCTGTTTATTTTATTCATTCATTCGAGTTCGTATGATTGATCGTCATTCGTGCGTTCAGCTTCCATAGTGTAACTATAGCATCATATTTTTAAATGTTTCAAAGCTTTGAGTAAGAATGAAACATCTCTCTGAAGTTGCTTCTCATACGATACAATTGATTTTATTTTATCTCGACTAGAAAGTTCCAAAACTTAAAAATACGGGTGGTACTATAGTATGATACTGTCCACGGTTAGAGTGCCGCATGAAGCTTAATTCTCCCCTCTCCCCCAAAAATGCCGTATTGTGTTTGTATGTGACGCAGCCAGGGTTCCTATAGTATGTTAACGGAGACACAGTGGGGGGAAGAGTCCTTAAGCTCGGAAGCTTACATTGGACAGCACTGATCTAGAACAAAGGCACACGCAAAGTTTTGGTATTCTGCGAATCTCGGATGACCTGTGAGTTTCTGGATCTTCTTGAGACTCTGGACCCTTCTGGGGTCTCTACTTCTTGGGATGCAAAAGACCAAGAGATCCTACGAAATCCTAGGATCTGTGAAACTTCTACCTATTCGTGGAGTTCTACTAGTCTGGGTGTAGTCGCTATTAGATTTCACAGGTCCAGGATAGATCGCACTGGATTCCATGTGTTGTGGCATTAACATCGAACCTCATAGATTCTACAATCATAAGATTTTTGCATCTATTCTCACAGATTTAGAGTTAATTAGATGGTATCGTGACCATTGTGTGAAACTAAGGGTTCCAAGAGGCTGCAGGACTTTGGAATTATCAATATCAGATCACACAAATCTAGAGTCACAGTGTTAATTTCTACACCTAATACATTCCACAAGTATTCGTACCCTCTACGTCAATTTAAGAAATTTGTCTAAATCAAATGGTAGGTTCGATGTTTCCAAATAAAATTTATATTATATAAAATATATACAAGTTATAATGAAACATTTATTTGAAAACATCGTATCTGTATTTAATTTAGACAAACTTCTTTAATAGACATAGAAGAGTACGAATATTTACGAGACTGACAGTAAGTAGTGTTAACATTCACAACCGGCAGATATTTTACGTTTGTAATACCGAGTACTGACGAAAATAATAAAATTCTGAAACTGGACATCGCAAATTTGTATCGTTAGGACGAAGACAAAAATGATAAAATATGTCTTGAAATTTCAGCGTCGTAAATATGTAGTGTATAAAATAAGAAATATTTTCGTAATTTGGAATAGAAACCAAACATTTTATAGAATTCGAAGTGACGTGAATTCACGTCAGCGGTCGCGAATGTGTTGATATATTTATTCGTAGTAATACATTTAGTTCGTAGTACTAACTGGAATACTAATACTCAGATTTAATAGGAGAAAATTTAAACGATAAATGCATCCTTTCCATTCTTTCAAGTGATGCAAATGGGTTAATAGTCAGAAGAGTGGATCCACCGAGGAACGCAAGAAATCTGACAACGTTTTTACCCCCTGGAAGTAATTTTTCTCCCCGGGTGAAATAATAACGCCCGAATCCCATAAGTACCTGTAATAAATATCCTCGCAGTCGCATTCCTCACCCTCCGCGGACCAGCAGCAGCCGGGGTGCACGTAACTCCGGGAGTTCACGAATTTTCGGTCTGACAGTTTCAGGACATATTCTTTCTGATTAGCGTCGACGTCACGTTGCTCTCCGCGCCACGCGTAACTTTCACGGGGACGCGCACCGCCAACCCCCGAAAATATAATATTACCAATTTTCGACCATTCAGCGTCCGCCATTGCTCGTGCGTCAGAAAATATCGAATCAGGAATAATGATCCCCCTTCCCGTCGCATTTTTGCGGTATTCGCTTAACGGCGCACCCTTTGAAGCTTTCGCGGCGAAATTGCCAACGGACTAACGATTTTTTTTAATTATTCCGTTGGTAAATGGCACGCGTCGATAAAAACTAGTACCAGTGCCGCGATGGGTGGACGTTTGAGCGCAGTAAAACGCGAACGCCGATGTTCGCTGGCCGTAAAACTGGCAAATTAGAGAAACTCATTGCCGGTCGAATTTACGGCGGTGCCTCGATGAAACGTTAACGTCCGCTTACAATATTGCGTCGATCTGCGCCCCACGCACGCGAATGGTTTAACGCTTGCTGCGCCGTTAGAAACGGCATGGAAGGCATTCGGAATGCTAAAAGTAAAAAACAACCGAGTTCGACTATTGTACGACGATCTATGCGGAATGATTTCCGAAGCCGATGAGATTTACTATTTGTGGAACTTGATAATCGAGTGATGCGGTACACCTGACTGTAGATTGTGATCGAAGTGATCATTGACGATGTTGAAAAGTTGAAAGTAGCGATAGCAAATTCGTGGGACACGATACAAATGAGACTAGATTCATCTTACACAACTCAGTATCGTGAATCGTGATAACAGGAAAATATATTTATTTTGACAATGTTATTTTGTTCCCAAACGTTACTATTTATTCATATTTTTAAATCGAGCTTTTAAATTATTCATTGTTACATGTATAGTCTCACGAGTGTTATCGAAAATGAGGTCATCTTTTAAATTTTTATGCGATGATGCCGTGAACATTCAAAAGACACGTTTTGTAAGAAAATTCAAAAGACGTTTTTTACAGGAACATGCCCCGACACAGGCCTTCATGCGCCACCGATTTACTATTTTTAACCTGCGGTGGCTATGATCTCGATCTTGTCAAAAGTGTTTTTTGTTAACCCAATGACGTATCAATCAATAACGTTGATTAAATATTCTTTAATTAAAATTGGAATAATTTAATTACGAGATTCCTCGTGTTTCCCAAACACAGCTGAAGGCTACAATATATGCTTTTTAATAATAATAATAACATTAATTAAACTTGGCAGACAACAAACGTAGCAGACGTAGGGATGCTTGAAATAATTCAATAACTCATAAATCAATATTCATTGATAAAATTTAGTATCTCCATAATTGGATACAAGACTTATAAAAGACTTAGTAAAGAAATCCTAGTCTACAATTCACAGTTTTGTCCAAAAAGAATAACTTTCCTAAATTTCAAGGCAACTGGCCTAACGATAAGCTCCGCCGTAATAACGAATTCCTAACAATTTATTATTAATAAACCACGGAAATGTAAAACATTCCGACGACGAAATCGTATTGAAAGGAGCCAGAGCATTCCCCACCAAGTTTTCCAATTTTCGCCGGTTTTCTCTCGCCACGGTGTACAACAAAACTTCGGTTCGTTGATTTTGCGGGCATCAGGCTACAATACGTTCGCGTCCTGAAATATCGTCGCTGTAAATCACCGTTCCATTCGACCGTGACGCGATTGCATTATAAAATGCAGGTAAATTAATTTCGATGGGGGACGATGTAGTCGTTCCACGAAGGAAGCCAGACGACAGTTTCTGCACGGGCGTAGAACGAACGCGACGATTGATCTACACGCGTGTCCCCTGGCACATAGACGATCGAAATGGAAATTTACCGTCCAACCCAGCCGACACTTAGCCGTTGCATGGACATCGAACCGATATTTAATGGATGCGGAGTGACTTTAGGTTTTGATTATAACTTTGGACGAACATACGGTTTTGGGACATTTGTCTTCGGTTTTGGGGATTTGTGGAAGACGATACTTTGGAGAGCGCTGCCGTGGGATTTAAAATGGAGATTTTGGTATGATTTTTAAATAGGAAATTTTGTCGATTAAGTTTGAAGAGTGTAGATTTAAATTAAAAAAATGATGAATAGAAAATATTATAGCTTCTAATGCTCTCTGTGACCAGTATAACTCTTCTTTTCCTTTTCGTTTGTTAACGTTGCACATTTAACATTATTCAATCTAAAAATATCGGGTTGAAAATAATAAAATTCTGAAGCTAGTCATAGCAAATTTGTATCGTTAAGGCAAAGATAAAAATTACAATATATGTTTTGAGATATCAATGTTGTAAATACGTAGTGTATAAAATAAGAAAGATTTTCATCATTTGGAATAGAATCTTAAGTGACATGAATTCACGCCAGCCGTCGCGAATGTGCTAAGCGATTTGATATCCTCTAACGTCCGTCAATTTCTTCGTATAATCGAAAAAATGAAGCAAACATAGCAAAAGTTAACATATGGCCTTCGAGTCATTTGGGTATGGTTGAGTGTCATTGACGCAAAGGTAATAATTCCCAACGTAAATCGCGGTGATAATTTGCAAGCGCCACACCTAGCAGGACGAACCGTCAAACGACGTCATTTATTATGCGGCAGACTGAAAATACAATAAATTAATCATCGCCGCGAGAAACAGACGGCATCAGCAGCCTCCCAGGAGAGCGCATTAAAGGATGATATTCCGTGTAACGGTGTTTGGACGGTAGCCCGATCCCCGAAATTACGAGCCGGGCTCATTTCAATCGGGCGAAGATTACCGGCTGGTAACCAGCTGGAAATTCGCGGGCCCAATTAGAATCTCGTAATTCCTGCGAGCCGTTTGTAGCGAAATTAATTCGACACCGATACCCGTTTCACGGACACGGAAAACTGCAAACACGAACCGTGAATTTTGCACGATACTGAAGCCGAAATTAATATTCTCAATCTTGAGATACATTGCCGAAATAAGGTTATACCGCCGAGGGGCTTTAGCATTTCATTTTTTCAATAAAATGGAAAGTGTAGGGAACGTTTTCGATTTTTACACAAATTTTGTGCAACTATCTCGAGCAATTTAACGTGAAAGATGACGTTGTTTAAATTTCCGTTTAGCTTCATGTTACAACAAATGAAACTTGTAAAATACCATAAAGGAGCCAAAAGACGTCACGGGATCGTCAAAAATTTGGTTCTCCATAGTAAACCCCAAAGAATATTGCAAGTTGAAATTTTATAATTTATATACATATTTATATATATTATATAATTAACTACATATAAAAGTCTAGTCAGGAAAATCCTGCACTTAATAAAATGCTTAAACTCGATAGTAAATGAAATATTCTGTACAACGCGTAAAAGTGTAACATATCGTTAAGCTGGCTTGCCATAACAATACCGCGCTTCCGAAAACCTATCAAAATTGTTTGTTTTCAAGTTTTGTGGAAAATTCACGTGTGCACGGCAGGAGAACTCGTCAGGCAAACAAAGGCAGCGGGGAAACTCGACCGCGGTCTCCAGTTCGCGGTGAACGGGCAATTCAGCCCCGTGGTAAAAAATGTTTCCGTGGAAATCATTACGATCATTGCGCGAGAAACGAACACGCCGCGGCTCCGTAGTAATATGTTCGGCACAGGGAAACCACTTAAATCACGAGTAGTTCATTAACTTCATGCCGGTTACGGGAGAGATCGCAAACCCCGAGAACCACGACCCGGGAAATCCCAATTAAAATTCTGTAATTTCAATAAAGTATCATCGGAGTTCATCGCGGAAACGGGATTTTGCCGAAATCGACAGTGTTGAGGATGTCGAATCGAACGTGGAAGTTTACGATATTCTCGCGATATTTGTCTGAAATACGGAACTCGATTAGATAAGAAAAATTCGTTTTCGCGATTGTATACATTTTGGATGGAATACTGGCCAAGGTATCATTGAAATAAAATTATGGAAGAAGTAGTGGATGTAAAAGAATTAAATATTGAACTACAGTTTTTTGTAAGATGCTCTTTGCTTGGATAAAAATACTAACAATATTATTATATAATATTATACTCGTATAGTTCTATTCTATTTTCATGAAATGTTATATTGGCATACTAATATTGTTAACGCTGCTGTTCAATCACGAAACACCATAAAAGTAAATACAAGCAAATATTTAGTTAGTTTACGCCCACTAAACCTACCTCATAATTTTAATAAACCAATATAATGTACGCATGATGAACTCGAAAACGTCATTAAATCTTAACGTAACACATCAAAATATTGACCATCAAATAGATAAGTCTATTAATTTGTTCGCGATATGTTCAAATTCCTACGTCTGTTACACTATTCCATAACTTTACAAAAAGGTCGATAGCCCGATTAGTACAAGAGGATCCGATGAAATTGATTCGAAATATCAGCAGTCTAAAGTCAGCTATTGAGGAGATAATACATCTCCAGTTCGCGGTGAACGGGCAATTCAGCCCCGTGGTAAAAAATAAGAACGATGCTCCCCTCTACAATTCATCCAATTATACCTAAAGAATGAGATGCACTCGCGGAAATTAGGATTTAGGTTAAAAAAAACGCGATCGAACGAGGATAGAACGTCAGAATCGCGCAATTATTTCGAGGAGTGTTTTCCCGCCGGCTTGATGGAGAAGAAAATGGAAGAAAAGTAGCGTTCCGGGTGGATCTGCAAAAAGCACGATGATCCAGCATTTCATCCCGACCAATAATGGCACACGAGGTTCGTCCCGTTTGCTCGATTCTGCCATTATCCGACCGTAAGATCTTTCCCGCTTCATCTTCGATTTATCCGTCTAATTTTGCGAATTAATGGCCACCACCACCAAGCGTCGTCGAGACCCGACGAATAATATTGTTTAAGTGGCCCTCGAACCGCTTCATCGATTCCATCGTCGTCGATCACTTACTCAGCCCGTTACACACACGAGGAACCTCAGTCCCAGCCAATTACATTCGTTCCTTTTACTTTCCATGCGGATTCGCGTCTCTGTCAGCGTGCAATCACCGGAAATTACACGTGGTAACTGTGTCCAGGTGAACTGGCCTCTTTGGACGTTCTAAGGAAATCTGATAAGATTTCCAATAAACTTTTGTAAGAGCAAGAGATACGATTTTGACTGTTTGAAAGCTTCCATCATCGAATCGAAGGGACTGTGTTTATTCGTCATTTCGAGTAACGCATTTTCCCGACTGGAAATTACACGTGGCAACAGTTTCTAGGTAAATCAGCCCCTTTCTTTTAGTTTGAATGCTTTAAGGAAAGCTAAGATTTCCAGTGGGCTTTTATGAGAAAAAAAATATGGTTGTAGGTGTTAGAAAGTGGAATCGAAGGGATTGTCTAATTCGTCATTTCGGCGAACGCATTTTCCCGACTGGAGAGGCGTTTTCCGCGTGACTGGCCTACATATCGTCGCCCTTAATATTTTATCGACGACATTCCCGGATTCCGTCGCGGAAAACAGCCGAGTGGGATGGGACGTGCATTGTCATGAAGTGGCGCGGCAGACGTTGCGGGCGGAATGCGAGAGGATAGGCGAGCCGAAGGGCTGCGGCGCGCGGCAAAAGGGAACGAAGAGGTCGACCGAGGGTTGAGGGTGGAAGAAGAGCTTTGAAAGGTGCGATATCTCGCCCAGCGTTCGAGTACCATCGACCCCACGCGCGCGTCTTGCTAAAAGGTGATACGACACGGCTGGTTCTCGCAGCATTTAACAATCGACTTGCACCCTGTCGATGCGTCGCACCGGTTATTCCGTGTCCTTCTGTTAATCTGAAAGTGCACTCTGTTAACACGTCATCTACTGGGTGACTATTTGCAGGCTATTAAATCCAGTGTTAATCTACCTATATTTACTATGTTGTTGTCTGTCTGCAATGAGCAATTTTGGGAAACAGACGAAGCTTTTGATATACCTAGTTACAGTATGAAGAAATAAAATAAATGTAGCTGTTAATTATTCATTCGCCGATAACAAATGAAACGTCACTAATCAACCATTATTCCTTCATTGCTCGTCATAAAATTTAAATTTAAATATTAACATTTATGAAAACTTATGGATCTATTTAAATGATCACAGAGGAGATGAAATACAAAAGATGGAAAGGGATGGGAAAAATTTACCACACTCCTCGAGAATAATTTCCAGCTTGTAAATTTGCAGGTCGTCAGCGAAATGTCTTATAGTTCTTTATAAAAGGCAAGAGAATGCAACGAATGTAAAACTGCATACAGAAGATGTCTTTTAAGGCAATGAAATTGTCTGTCACGCAGAGAAAAATTAATTTCGAAGACACGTCGACATTGCGCCAGCAAGAATTGAAAATTCTCGCGGACAGAGGAAAGAAAGTGCATTCCGATTCGACGGTGTAAACGGAAGGGGAAGGAGCTGAAAGTGGCGGAACGCAAAACAGAAAGGGAATAAAATGTTGAAGCGACGATGGGGAACGTTGATGTTCCATTCAATTTGATTCGAGTCGAGTGTTTCTCACGCCTTAAGCACCTCTTTCGTTGAAAGTATCGCAATGGGCAGGCTCGTTAGATTAACTACGCCACATCATTGCAAAATGGACTTACCAATCGTAACGGGAGATGAGAATGGGTCTTGGTCTACGTACCTGCAACATAAAAATAGGGGAAGATAGGTTAAAAGAATCCATATTCTTTAAATTAAATTAATATATTAAACAAAACATATTTTTTGTATTAAATTTACATTTAATATTGTACAGAATATTTACGAGATTCTGAAATTTATCAAGGAATTTAGAGGGAAACTTAATTGCAGTATTTAAATATAGTCCTTTCAATTTAAAATAATGAATAAATTAAGATTTTAAAATTAGATAAAATCCTGGTAGCATGTAAGAGAACCAGATATAAACAAATAATTTTATTAAATACTCTATAGGAAGACTATAAAGTCCACTAGAAAATACGAAATATACAATATAGTTAGAAAATTTATAACTCTTGCAGATTAATACTCTAATTTAAAAATACGGACATCTTTTCCCATAAAGAAATTTCTTTAAACAATTCTCAATTATTATAAAGTAAGATGATTAACGATGTGAAGTCGTGGCTAAATCAAGCACCCATGGTAAATACAATTGATTCGAAAACCTTGACAGATTCGCAAAGGTAATTTTTCCCGATCAAACGTCGGCTATCGAATTAATCAAATCCCATAATCCGAACTGCAAATGAGGACGTCGATCGTTATTTCACTAAGCGGACGTGATCCACGATGAACAGTTCGGGTGCGCACAACACGTCGTTGCCTCGTTGTTTAATGGTCGTTGGATCCGGTTGCAATAATAATGCCCACGGGTTCAGTAACCTAACGATTCGTCTCCTAACTCGGCCAGGTAGACGCGTTAAAGGTGAGCTAACACGAATTGCGCCTCCAGACGGGGCGGGATTGTTTCGCTTCTCGTTCATTGACGTCTCTGTCGACGAATTCCAATGGCATTCGTTCGTTAATGTTGGTGAAATTAATTTGTTTTCCTCGAAGGAACGCCTCTTTAGTTTCATTAATTAAATTTCTGATTATTCTCGTTTGCGAAAGGATAAATTTATCGTAAGGTTCGTGACTATTTAATGTTTGTAGTATATACCATTTCTTATCGTATATATTATTTTTTTTTTTATATTATGTCCTATTTTATTTTTGATTACGGAAATGGTTATTCGAGGAGGATTAAGATATACCTGCAGAACAAAATGTCAAATTGAAAGAGCAAATATTTTTCTGAATAACTAAGGTTCGTGTATTTTACACTCTATGAGAAGTATAATAACAATAATAATAATAACACTGACGGTACGACCAATTATAAAAGCTCTTTAAACAATCGAAAATGAACTGTAATTTATGTGTCTCCTATCAACAAGTAAGCCATGGATATTTGATTACAAGATTACTAAGTACTCCATTTATAGCTGTTCAAAATTTGTTTGGCTCTTAATACTATCTTCTAAATCACTAATCCGGATTAGCGCCTGATCCTCGGTGCCATTCCCCCTAATTACTTTGAATTAACGAGCTTTCACTGTAAGTACGATGTCAGATGGTAAGAAGGAAAGGAAAACGTAATTTATTTGGAGAATTAGCATACTTTACTATCAGAGAATACAAACAGTCCCCTTAAAAAAATATAGAATTTATCAATCCACGAGTCTTCACGCTTTCGTTTATGTCAATTTTGAATCAATGTAATATAATTATCATATTTCCTCAAACGTCCTCAAATGTCCGAAATGTCCTCAAACCTCCCCATTCTCAAAATCTACATTCTCAAAATCAATGCTACATTCTCAAAATCACCAAACTAAAAGGGATCAAATACGCGAGAAGTGTTAGCGATTTTTGAGACTCGTTTAAAGCTGCGAGAAATCCGCCATTTCTTTGTCGACCAAAAACTGGCCGACAGCGGCGAACCAGAAACGTTATGAACCAACCGCGGTGACACTTTGGTTATAGCGGTAATGGCACCGTTTAAGAACGAGTTAAGTCACGGACGGTGGTTTCGAGAGCTTTTACAGAAACCGAGAGTAGTCGTGTGTGTACGGGGCTGATCGCTGAGCCACCGTGCGTGCGGGCGCGCCAGCTTATGTGCACGCGTGTTACGTGTGTTGGAATTGTCGTAGCGTGCACTCGCGAGTACACCAGGTTCTCCAAGTGGATCCTGAAATATGCAACGGACTATCATAGTCATATACCACTTCTCAACCTCGTCGTGCTCGCTACCCGCCTCTTTCTTCCCTTCATATTCGGCTCCATCCCTTGTCACGAGTGCACAGAGGAGGGAGATTGTGCACAGTTGCGCTTAGGATCCGCCCTGGCACAATGGACGGGGGAAAAAGTGGACTACCAAGCCAGAAGATGATGTTAAGTTAAAGTGGTTCGAGGGATACCGAATTCTGGATGCAATATACGCGACGCGAGTGCTTCGGACGAATGTCGGAACAGTTTCAGTGATTTTCGAATTCGCAATCACGAATATTTTCTTCCTTTTTTCTCGACAGCGGATATATTTCCGACATTTTATATGCAAGTTTGCGCTTACGTGCAGGTGTGCAAGATATCTGCTGTTGAGTGCAGAGTGCATGCAAATAGGCAGATGTCATTGGTGTAGTCACTGTAACCATTGACATGAATATGACTATACATAAGCATTTACTATCTTTATCGACGTTCTGTATATGTTATATTATGTATTAATATGGTCGTCCAAAATGTTCATGCTACTCACTTCTGCTACTCAAATTAATATATGAAACATACTCTTAGGTATTATTGTCCGCGGAAAGAAAAGGCCTCAATCTACAGAGGGTTAATATACGAACATAGGAATCCATAAATTAGGTTCCTAAATTAAATCTGTAAATATTGTACTAAATCACAGTACAAAAATTCCTGTATAAACGGTACCAGGGGAACAATTCCAAAAAACGAATAGGCCACTATCAGACCTCGATCGAGGCACACGTGGATTGATTCGCAACTACGCGGAAACGAGTTGGAACATCGATACCATCGACTTTTGCTGCATGCTTGGAATTCGTCCAACGAGATCGTGCGTACAATTCGCGCTTGCACACACACCCACACAATCGTGATCGGAGGTGTACCTATCAAAGCTTCCCGATGGCATTAATTTCACCGTCGATTCGTCAGCCGACAGCTAGCGTAATGTTTAGAACGACGGAAGTTAATCCCACGGTCATCGACAAGTGCTCCCAAAAGCCCGTTTTGCCGCGCGGGTTTCGCCAACATTGTCGACAAATTACCAGCAATGATTGATCACTCGCGTGGCCGCGAATTCCGCGTTTTGTGCCAAAATCGAAGCATCCAGCTCGAAGAACTCGATCTGCTCAACGTTACCAAGAGATACCTTAGATTGGATCAAAATTTATTTTGCAATTTATTCAGTACTTTATCTGTAATAATTATTTTAAAATACAGAGGATAAATATCCTCTAAATAAATAAATAAATCGATAAAAATACCAAACCACCGAGCACAATTTCTCCGAGAGAAACTAGAAACAGTTTGAATCTGTCCCCGAGAGATCTCAGGTCGCCAAGGGAGACCTCGTAGCTAGAGAAAATCTTAATTAGAGAGTTCTTAGCGAACGGGACACGCGTTCTTTGTATCGCCGGGACACCCAAGTCGCGCAGACGTCAGAAAAACCGACGACCAATGTGGGAAGGTGAAGGAAAGAAGGCGAGAAAGCGAAGGCGACGGTGGTGCGTAATGGAAAAAGGAACTCTATCCATTTCGTTAACGTCTCCTCCCACCCCGTCCAGGCGGACTCTGCCATTAAAATTATATCGAGGGCTGCTTTAATTCGATTATTCGAGTCGCTTTGATACGCTCGCGGAGCAGGTATTCGCCCGGGGGCGCAGGTACGATGGCCCAGTAATGCGATAAAAATCCTTCACGGCACTTTTCCTCGAAAGAACTATCCGGCTAATAAGATCGGGCACATTTGCAAGGCCAGCGCTGCCTTTTGTTCCAGCCACAGTGACGCTTGTAACATTATTGCGAGCATTTCGAAAGGGCTGGAATCGTCTAATGGTACGAATACCGTACAGACGACGCGGGGAACAAGGGAGGATAGCGCCCGAGGGTTGGAAGGCGAAAGGACGAAGAAGAAGCTGGGAGGATCCTTTAAACGCGAGCTGCCATCCCAGCCCAGGCGCCAGGAGATAGGTGCACGGGGCACTTAAGATGAGAAAACCGTCATTTCAAAGGCTCACGCGAGCTTTCCTTTGCCTCTCGGGATGGTAAAAATCCCGGATGTACTTTCCTGATAGAGGTGCGAAGAGGTGAAGAACGCGGATTGGGTAGGATAGGGCGAGCTCGACTCCACCCGGTGGAAGGACTCGTCGGTACGCGATTACGAAGGCGTTTGGTGTTTCTGGAACTTAACGCTTGCTCGCGAGGATTTATTGCGATTCGTGTTCTATCGGAGATTCGGGCTAATTCAAAGATAATTCGAAGAATGTAAACCATCGCTTATAAATATGTGAACACTCGCTACCTTCAATGATTAATTAATATACGTTCAGTCCCATAAGAATTCGTACTCTCTATGTTTAATGAAAAGATTTGTCCAAATTAAATGATAGGTTTGATGGTTCCTATGTCAATTTTTCATTATAAATATATACATACGTAAAGTTTATTTATGTACATATTCATAATGAAACATTTATTTGGGAGTATTAAGGTTATCATTTAATTTAAGCGAATGTGTTCAGTAGAGATAGGGGGTACGAATAGTTATAGGACTGGCTGTACACCGTAAATTACTACTATACAACTTTTGTTGCTAAATTCTATATTGGATGTGTATTTAGCAACATTTAATAATATTAAATGTTTTGAGTGTCATATAGATTTATACAGTGGAACTATGGGATCGTTTAGATAGAAAAGTTAAGGGAGGATGTTCAATATGTCAAAAACATTTATGACGAGATATTACAAAATAAATGAAATAATATTACTTCGGATATTACTTCTCTATATTTTAATATCCATTGATTGGAACAATTAAAACGTAATATCTCCGACATAATAAAACATTTATGATACAGATGTGTTAATCTAGGTTGTTATGTTGATAATAAAAAGTGATAATAAATTTGTTGTTTTAAAAAGTAAATTTACGATTTTCTTTCGTAATAATTCGTGACTCAAAAGTCTGTAAACCTATCAGTTGAGTAATTGTAATCAATTTGAACTACGAGGGATCTCGTAGTCGGCAGTGAATGGGTTAAAAGAACAAGTTTTAACAATCTTCACTACTGTCCTTTTACAGTTAATTTAATATCCGATAGCTTATCGTGATTAAAATTCCGTCCCGTTCCCTGGTGATAGCCTCTACACAAATATTTACGCGACCCGTTTTTGGTAACGGTCGCTCGCGTGAAGGGAATCGGTGAAACACCAGAACTAAACGTCGGGAAAAACTGGAAAAAAAATATTCTTTCAAAGGCTGGACATAGAGGCGAAAAACGACGATGTCATCACCGTCGCGCTCACGGCGCCAACGGAATCCGAAATTCATCGTTTCGCGTGACAGAGGAAGGGTAACCGTAATGCATCTGTTGCGTTCTTTCATTCCATTTTCAACCGATGCGTATGCATTTTCCATGCGAAATCGCGAATCTGGCCAAATTGTGACGCCGATAAAACATCCTGGGAATGAAATACGAAATCTACGAATCGCGTATAAAAATTCCATGAACGCTGTTCCGCGAAAGGCGCGCCATCGCTGCGGATGCGATTTAACGGAAGAGGAGGGCACGTGGCTGCAGCCTGAGCAACGAAATTTCGACGCTTTAATTTAGATCGCGGCCTGTGCGCCGATACGTCGAACGCCAGAGGCTAGTTGGACGTCGTAACACCAGAAACTCGTAAATTCAATAAATACGATGATTTGCGAGCGTTGCTACGCGCGTGGTAATTGAAATTAGGGCAGCACGTTTGTGCTGGTAAACAAGCTGGTAATGGAGGTTTTGAGGTCTTAATAACCTAAAATATCACTCGTTTTCAATTCTGAGACAAAACGTGACACGTTCAGAATAAAAGATTAAACCCTGGTGTTATAGGAGGCAAAGTTATCTTCTGTAGACTTTTCTCCGCACGCAGCGTCTTCACGCGACCGTGACATCGTTGAGAACACCCCCGACCTGCTCGCGGTTACCCATGGATTCGTTTCAACCGACGAGAGACCGCAGCTTCAGAAGGGATCCTGGCTGGATCCCAGTAGCCACTTCGCGCGAACCACGTGGAAAGTCTCGAGGATCTCTTCCGGCGTCAGGACGACGAGTACGCGACGCGTGCAATGGCAGAAGGATGAGGGGGTGGTGAAAACAGGGAAAACCGAGGCATAAAATTGCATTTACCTAGCCAGCCGGCGACCGTCGACGCCGAGCGTCGGTGCGCGCCCGCGGTGAACCACTGCGCACGTCTTTCTGTTTGCTCGTTTAACCGTTTCGATACGACTCTGCATATTGTCACCGTGATTCTGAGAGCAGGAAGTCGGGGATACTACAAGTTACGAAAAATGAAGTTTGATATTTCTCCTGTTTAAGGAAGCATTATTATATCAGCATAAATCGATCAACTCCATAAAACAAAAAGGTTGAGAAATGCGATGAAATAATGTACATTGCTTTTTAAAATTCCCTTTATAACATGAATTCAAGTAAATATTGTAGAATGCATAAACGCAGATTTAGCTTTCAACTAACGGTATATAAAGCTAATAAAACGGAATAGCCAAAAAATAATCGTCAGTAATGCTATGGAGTAATATTTCATGATATTGTTCAAATGAAACATTTATTTTTAAGTAATTAATGTGTTCTGTGGGTGTTTGTTTAATTGAAGAGAAAAAAACTTGTACGTTCTCAGAGGTGGATCTTACAAGGATCGAATAGAGAATAATTTGTCGAAGAATACCCTGAAAAATAAAAAGGAGGTTTAACATAAAAATTAATACCAAGACTTTCCCAGTTAACCTCTGTGATAATAAGCGTTTCAATTAAAATTGCGGATCGATACATAATTTTAGCCACCAGTCATAACAAACAGTGCACAGCCATCACGATACAACGAACGTGCAAGTATAGGATGGCAATAGTATCGAAAGGGTTAGAGAACCGTCGCCCCTGTCGTCGATTTAATCAAGTCCAGTCGCGGAAAAAATATTACCAGCTCGAGTTTCAATCCGTAGGGCGGTGAATTGCCGACGTCGGGCCGATTCATTGCGCATTCGGGCCGCGTACATCACCCAGGGAGCGACGCGCGTGCACCAGAGGAGATGGGTGAAAAAAAAAAAAGGAAGACGACGTAACAATTGAAAACCAGGGGAATCCGTCGTCTGCATTCACGGGGCGTCGCGTGCAACGTATCTGGTAAATATTTGGAAGCTCGCGGGGAACGCTCGCGTCGCTTTGATCGGCCCACCTTTTCGCTGTAACTGTGATAAATTGATACCGGCGAGTGGATCGATTAACGCGCTTATGTCAATAGCTGGATAACACAATTAAAGTCGACTTCAATAGTTTCGGTTGTTTCTTCGAACTTTCAACTGTCGTGAAATATCTCTGAATCCCTGTTGGTGATATGAATACAGCGTGTAAGAGATGATTAACGATCTCATCATTCATTCGACTTCAAATGCTTTCTGTTTCGCATTGTAGTGTTTATGATTTGAAGTTTCAGTACCCTTCCACACTCGAGGCTGTAACGATAGCATATCCAAGGATCTCGTTTTCAAAATTTAACAACGTTTTTGAAATGTATATCTATCGTGAAATGGAATGAAAAAAAAAAAGTGATTTGTCAAAAAATTGGACAGCGTTGTGTCCCTTTCAGACACATCTTGTCGAGGTTTGAAATTGAGCACTAGTTACTTGGAATATTTTTTTGGTGAACCAGGGGGAAAAGGCACTGCTACTTCATTTCAGAGTAATCCTTTCCCCTCATTAGCTATACGAGCCCAGAGTTCCACAAGGCATTACACTCTGCAGATTACACGAGAACTCAAAGGTACTAACATTTTTCAAAGACAGCTCACCAACCAAATGTGTCCGTATGTTGCCATCTAAGAAGCGTAGAAAGCGCGACGCTAACGAGTTAAAGGGCTACACTCGTGTCTACGCGAAAACAAGCCCCGGCTAAATCCCCTTAAATCTCCTGCGGCATTTTTAGCAGCATCAAATTAAAACAACGGCGACCCCGACGACTCCCGAAGACATTTCTCTCCCGGAGTGGCCATCAACTTAAAAACCAAGTCGCGAAACACGCGTGCAAAAAGCTCGAGGAGGTCTCTCCGTTGTCTCCGCGAAATCGCGAACAGCTGCAGCTCCCTCGCATATTAATGCCAACAAGCACCCATAACAGGATGGGGGCAACTCGTGCCACCGTCTGGCGTCTCGTTCCTTCGGGTGTACGACGAAAGGGGGAAAGTTAGGGGGTTGAAATTCATCTTATATTGTTTGGGGAGGCCTGGCTGCTCCCGGAGCGGTTTCGATTGTCTCGTGCATTCTAGGATGGTGAGGTATCGGGAATGCCGCGACCGAGGAAATTGATATTGGCTCCTTCGGCTCGTCCAACTAACTTCCAGCTCGTCGAATCGGGACGATTCTATTATCTACCACCGCGGGGTGTTTCAAGTGTCGGTTGGAATCGGGATCCTCGCCACCGATCGACTGTGTTTAACCTTGCGACAACTTCTACGGAGGCTTTTCGGGTCGTTTGGGACTCCAGGGACTATCGATCTTAAATTTTGGTAGCCATGGATTAAATGGAATATTGTTTGTATATGATATTGACGACGTTGCATTTCTGGCTGATGGAGTAGGTGACCTACTAAGACAATGAAATACGTGAAATCCTCATTTTGAATGTAGGGATTGGTGTGCTTTGTAAGAATCATGAACATTTATGTAATATCTTTGCATGTTTTTTTTATTGCAGCTTTCAAATCACAAAAGCTAATAAATTTCGTTTTTGAGATTTGAAAGTATCAATAAAAAAAAAATATTTGCATGTTTCCTTATATGAAATTTAAAAATGAGGGCACTTGTTAATCTAAACGAGCATTATATTGTGTGCAACATAAAAATCACGGAAGTTCACATACTGTAATTGAATATTTCTATATTTTAAATTAAAAGATGTTGGAATTCGTTAAACGAAATGAGCAATATATTAAAACGTGTAAAATAGAAATTGAAAATAGGGTCATTTATTATTCGAGATCAGGAATGTATTTAACACGTGCGAGGATGGTGGCAAATGTACAACGTGTACATGTAGTTTCCGAGTTATTTTAAATACCGTAAAGTGGTGGTAAACGCTGGAACCGTGAATAATTACACATAATTAAATTTTCCAGTGATATAACACATGACACGGTTGTACCTCCGGAATTCTTGACGAGAATGTTGAAGCGCAATCGCGCTCCCAGTATAAATGCTAGCATGGCCATTACTCTCGAAATGTTTGATTTATAATTAATGAACGATAATGGTCCTCGAAGATGCAATGTACGTTGGAATTAATAAAGGAAAATAAAATTGCAATTGATGCTCGCAAGTTGAAACGTCAATGAAATTAACTCTTCACTTCTTCACAAACAAGTTAACTTTAGGACCTCCATTATCTCTGCTTGAATAATAAATTTAAAAAACTGAATGATAAAACTGCAACAATTTTACTGGAAAATTAGTATCTCGACTGTCTACTGGATACCTACTTAGTACCTTCGAATAATGAGTTAGCATCCGCATATAAATTTTGGAATTATCCGAATAATCGTCTCTCTAATGAGAATCCCACTTAAGCGCACCCCCTCCCTCCTGACCCAATAACTACATAGGGAACTCTACTTTTCGTTGATCTCCTCTAACAAGGCCAACGGGTTCGCTGCAGGTTGATTCCTTGTTTTCAGCGGGAACGCTTTATCTCGTTCAAATTTTCCGGGTCGAAGCGACCCTTTCGGCGCGAACAACATTTCCGCCGTTTCTCGACGAGAACCAAGCAAGATCCTGGCACGTTTCGAGCCACCACTTCCCCCGTCCCTCGTCCCCCAAGCTAGATGAACTCGTCAACGGGGTTAAGTGCGCCTTTCACGAAATTCTTTCGTCGTGGTTCTTTCGTCTTGCTCAACGCCATCGTGGAAACGAAGCCTCCCGTCATGCACGGTTAGAGAGAATCCGGGGATCGGGCGACGGCATTCACCAGCGACTTCTAATTAATACAACGGCCGTAATTGGTCAAAGTTGGCGGGCCGGAGAGTTTCGAGCAGAAATAGTCGCTGGATATCGATTCCGCGAGAAGAACAGACGCGGGTGGGATGTAGTCGAGAGGAAAATCGATAGGACATGGGTTGCATCCATGTTTGGAGATGTATTTATATCTTATATGTATATTGTATTATATCTTATATATCTTATATATGTATTTATATCTTTGGTGGATGTAGGTTATTTTTATAATTTTGTATAAGGTATAATAAGTTCGAATTTGAGCAGAATGTTAGTATACAGTCAGTCTCGTAAGTATTCGTACTTTCTATATCTATTAAGAAGTTTGTATAAATTAAATAATAGATTCGATGTTTTTAAATTAAACATCAAACCTATCATTTAATTTAGACAAATTCCTCCAATACACAGAGGATACGAATATTTATAGGACTGACTGTAAATTAGTGTCTTAACTCTTCATTGTACGATGTTGCATATTTCAATATTATTTATATAAATGAATACAAAATTTTTATAGATACCTGCGATGCAAAATTGCTTTGGATATTAGCTATGGATTCGCTTATGTTAAGTTTGCGTGGCTTACCTGAAACAAAAAGGAAAGAACAAGTTAGCGACAAGAAATAATTTTACGGTATGCATTAAATGAAAAATAGGCATTCTTTTATATAAAACATCTCTGTTCAGCATGCAGATTAACACTGACAGAAGAACATCTAGAAATGTTAAGAAAAAGAAATTGTGCCTAAAAAAAAAAAAAAAAAAAAAAAAGAGGAGAGAAGAAACCTAAAAGCATACAATCTAATGGCATGACTATGTAAAATAATAATTAATGTGTGGCGAAGATACAATAGTGCTCCGCTCATTCGGTATTACAAATTTTCCCCTAAATAAGAATTTCACACGTCTCTGATTTTTGTTTCCGTTTCGCGGGTTGTTCATTGAATTTCAAGTTGCCACGTGCGTACACATTTCCACGATGGATATAACGAATCGGTCGCACGAGAGCGCAGGAAAACTCGACGCGACGAGAATTCGCAGCGAAAGTAAGTCTGGAGGGTGAAAATCCTAGTAGTGACTAATGATTTCTCGCTTGACCTGGTTTTCATTCTCCGTGAACACACACACACACACACACACACACACACACACACACACACACACACGTCGGCGCTCGCGTGTTCGCGTTCTCTACATTTTAACTACGAGCCAACCCTGGAGAAAGGGATGAATGCGAGAAAAGAGGGGCGAAACGCTGTAAGGGCCATTCGCGGAAGTTCGTCATTATTCTGTACACGACTACGGTCCGAGGATGTCCGAAGTAAACTTTCATTTTAAATTCAAATAAAGGACATTTTTATTGATCTGCTCTTAATCAAATCTCATGGATTCGTATCGGAATGGTGTGAATATTCATTAGTCCTTCAACAACATAACCGTGTTAGTAATATTACTTGGATATCATTCGATGTGTAAACGATCCCTATAATTTTTATAGCAGGCATACTCTTGAGAAGTCAATTAATATTTGTAAGCTGTTTTATATGTACAAAACCAAGGATTTTATTCACAGCAAATGAGTTCAAATTTAAATAGGAAATTAGGACGACGAAATTTCAATTTATCGTAGCTCTTGACTTTGATTCTTGCTCGATTTTAGTATTCGCATCGTATTATATCATCTTCGTAAAAATGGATCCACCTTACTTTATTAAAATTCATGCTGAATGATAAAATTCTCTTATGTTGTTCCTATTATTAACGAAATATATCCATTCTATCATGCATGTTCAAACGATCTTTTTAAACAGTCCCGTACACGATGTGTTTTACTAGTAGCAATCGCACATTAATTTTTCCTTCCAAAACTCTGGACTTGTGCTAAAAGAATGAAACAAGACCTATAATAAAATCGTCTCTTTAAGTTCAGCGATTAATTCGATCTACACTCTCTTAATGGATAACGGTTGAACCAGTTAATGTTACTATTGTTTTCAACGACGAAAATCTTTGTGACACTTTTGGTCTTGAGAAACGTTCGTTCTACATTCGTTCTACTTTCATCTGGCACGATACTTGTCGTAAATTCTAAAAGAATTCAACGAAAGCGTCGCCATGGCCGCGGAACTCGAGGAATAATTTCGTAGCCTGGAATTCTCGAGGCCTACCGCGAGAGCAGTCGGTTCTCGAGAAAGCAACGCTTCAGAAAATAAAAAAATTACCCGCAGACGCCAACAATAGCGTACTCTACTCCACTACACCCACTCGTCTGGACTACCAATGGAGCCGAGTTTTGCGGAGCCACTGCCAGACACGTGTTTCGAGCATAGTTGTACTCTAACTGGAAGACCTCGCGCCAATAATGTGCGATAAGCTCAAAATTAGTGAAGAACCCCCTTCAAAAATTAAAAAAAAAAAAAAGAAAGAAATAAAAAGAATCACGTTGGGCACATATTTATATTTCTCCATACTTTGATTTTTGTAATAGATATTCTTACTCTATTCTTCTTATACTTGTATGGTTCTTCAGCCCAAGCAGAATTAGTTCCTGTATAATATAAGTTTACAGAAAGCTCGCTTGACATCACGAATGCTCAAAGAAGAACCAAAGAAGAAAATAACAAAGAATTTCCATAGAACGTACAAAGAATTATCAAAGAAGAGAAAAGAAGAAACGAAACATTTTATCACTAACGAGTATACTAAGATATCGAAAATCTCCCAAGTTACTTTTAAATAATATTCCTAACGACCTATGAAGAAATAAAGAATTCTCACTGAATGATCTCCGTTGTCCTACTGAAAATATCTAAAACTATCATCCAAACTAAGGTAAACTGAAAAAAAATCCTAAGCTATACGTAGAAAATATCAAACACAAAATCAGCAGAGACCAAGCCCCTCTAACGTCACTTCTAACTCAGAAATCGCGTAAAAGTCAGAAAAATGCAATAGGTCCTCGACGTTTTGCGATTCCTTACGATTCCACTCGCGTCGACGCGAGCCATTTGTCATAGCCGCTGGCCCAGCCCCAAATCCCACCGATAAGAAGGCACTTAAGTGCGAACACAAGGAATCAATTTGCGCGTGCCCACCCACTCGAAGACGGCTATTCCTCCTCGAGGGTGTGCGAAGGCTTCGCTCCTCAGACGATCCGGGACTTCGCGCGCGAGTGTCCTTCGACGTGCCGTCTCGCATCCTACGGGATTATCGATCAACCGTCGTTCCACGAGCGGAACGGAGGTGTGGAAAGCAACGACCGAAGAGAATCGTATGCACTTGCTGCACGAGAGAATTCTTCCACGAGTCACTCTGTCCGATCCGCGTTCTCCCTTGGAATTTCGCCGATTCCTGGAGAGCCTCCTCCTCCGACGCTGGAAACGTGATTTATGGAGGAAATCGACGCGTGCTCCGAGAAACAGAGATGCATTTACTTGCGTGAGAATTTATTGTTCCGTGAGACGTGTTTTTCATGGTATCCGAACCAGGTTACGAAGAGTCGGTTTTAACCTTGCTGCTTCCATTGGTCGTGCACTAAAAAAGACGCACTTGGGAATTTTTAGGGAGGAAATAGGTAGTTTGATATTTTGGAAATTTTACTGTTTTAAAGTAATGGTTTGAAGGAAGTACTCTTAATTTTTCAGAGTAGGAAGACTGATTTTCAATGTATCATACTGAGAAGAGTGTGGTCGACGAGTTATAGTAGGGGAGGGCACTCCCGTATGATTTTATTTCAAAATAGAACAGAAGGTTAACGAATTTTGATCCGGAAATGAATATTTCTACTGCTCCATTGGAGATTAACTACTCCAAATATTCTTTATCCTAAGAAAAGGTTCATTCTTTCTCTCTTTGAAGATTAAGATTTAAAGATTACACTAGAATGAGAACTTATGTACCTTGAACGCATCCAAAAACGAACCTATACAAATTCTAATCAAATCAACCTCTCATCCATAATAAAATGATCTTATAATCAGGTCCGTTAAGAGAAAAAATAATAATAGCGGCGAATGAGTTATGAGGTGCACATGATACACGCAGGACGCAGTTGTAACACAATCTTCCAGCAACATGTATACTCACTGCACTTCGTTAATTCACTGTGTGCGCCTTACGACACTCGAGCCGCATCCCAACCAACGACGTATCCAGCTCGTCGTTACAGCGCTTTCTGCCTCAATTAGTCCTCGAGATATTAAGTTATCGTAAGAGCAGCGGTATACCGAGAGGAAGGATCCACCAGCATCCATTCGCGGTTGTGTACCGTAACGGGAACCATTAACTTGGAAGATCTGTTTTGCATCTCGCGTCGAGTTGCCGAGCACGGTACTCGGGTGTCAAGGACACGAGATCCATTTTGTCGAAGATGGGCACCATTTGGCCTCGAAATTTTATGGTGGAATTAAATAATGTATTTCTTGATACGAGTCCTCCTGTATCGACTACTTTTCCATCTTTCATCCAATATAAAACATGGAAAATCTCACATTACCCATTGAAATAATTATTGAAAGATCCTCTCAAGAAATAACTCTCAAGAAATAAAAAATTGTAAATTCTCATTTTAATATAATTTCAAAATTGTATTCTAACAATTTATAAATCATTATCTGCCTTTGCTATTTTATATCCATAGCATTCCCTGTTAATTGAGCAACTCGATGATTTACACCTCTTCGAACAGCCATGCCAGTTGAATCCATTATACCTGAAGAGCATTATAGCGTTACAGTTCTTGGCCAGCGAGCCTGTAAATATCGTCGCTAGCGCGCGTATGCGCACAATGCGGGGAGCTATCAGCATCCTCTCTGTCCTAGAAAACTCTATTATATTCGCGACAGCCCGAAGGCTCAATACGAGAAACAGGATTTTTCAGTCGACTTTTTCCCTCCCCCCACCACCGCCCGACCGTATCCAATCGGAGTTTTTCCCACCGCGCGATTCGCGCGCCTCGTTACTGGAAATGTTCCGTGTCGTATATTCGCCAAATTTCCGGCACGTTCACCGATAACCACCCAGGAGAAGAATGAAAAAACATTTGTCAACGGCGGGAAGAAAGTTCGTTCCACGTCGTGGGATTTATTTCCAAGAATCGCGACGAATGCATTACGGAATAACGTCGGACTGGCTTTTGGGGGGATTGAATTAACATCGCGGGGAAACGGTGGCTGTGACCCGTTGAACGGCGAATCCTAATGGAGAATAAAAACACGGAGTATGAGTAAAATTTTGACGTGTCGAAAGCTTGAAATTCTGTAAAAGTGTCTCAAAAGTCTTTCTGTAGAAGACAATCACTGAAGATCTTAATAATTCGTATATATCACGTATATGTTACGAGGATAAAATGAATTTGTACACTCCATCGTTTAGATTGAATAAATATGTCGTTCTATATTTCCTTAACAATATCATCGAATATAAATCATTTTCCTTTCAAAATCATTTTAAAAATATTTCTCCTAAAATAATGACAATCGTAATAAATAAAACAACTATCTTATCCAACCCACTAAAACAGAAATCACCAAGCGAATCCAAACGTGGGGATGTTTCAGAAACGTGTGCAAATACTCGTCGACGTTACTTCGAATTGCAACCAACTTCTGAGGAGTTTTCCACCGAAGTTCTATTGGAGGTAGAAACTATCATTCGGATGACTCCTAAACTGCGATCGATCCTCTAAAAAAGAGGATCCCGCCTTCGAGGGAGGGGTGCACGTCACCGACAGAATTGAGTGGAAGTTTGAATCATAGTTCCGATCAAAGAGAAAACGGAATTCAAGTTCCGTTTGTCTTGTCTCGCGACTGGGAGTCAGATCGATGTCGAATATCCGCAACACGTGGCCCGTGAATCGGGGGAGAAACTTGTAGTCGTGGAACTTGCTCGCGCTTCGTTGCCCAGGGCTGTACCAGCTATTCGGACTTCCTGCTTTCCAGACTCTCCCGACGCGAACAGCGAAATCTTTAAGCCGTCTTGGCTCGTATTTCCTGCTGCGCGCCGGGGAAATTTATTTCCCCGACAACGGGGAGTGCGAGGAAAATAAAAACCTTTTGCGTACTCGGGGAAAATAATAGAGAATAAAACTGGCAATTTCTGGAGTTTATTATACACACGGAGAATGTATAGTGAATTTAAAAGATGAAGCTGTGTTGGGACACATATTATAGCTTTTTATTTTTGGGAAAGTTAATCTCCCGCGTGTGCATGTTTACTAGGCTGAACTATGCTTGATGTGAATTGGAAGAACCCATAACTGGTGGGTAAGTATATAGCAGGAGCGATTATCGAGACAAATATATGCGAAGCACACTTAATGTTAGTTACGTAGAATCAAGTGTCGATGATTGACTGTATTTGATTCCGTTTGAGGATATACTCTCATATTCTCATTGACAGAAGACTCCTCTTGCTAAGGAGTAAAAGCAGCTGCTCTAAGGATAACGCCAACTGTAAATTCGAAACGGGAGCCTCCGTTTATCAAACGACAGTCCTCTGATCAACCGCGTTACCTCAATCGTCAACAATCACCCCGGGGGTGGGTAAAGGGAGTGAGAAAAGGCACACGGGGTAAACAATGCGAGGAACAAAGGGTGATACAATAGTAGCGGCGGATAAGGGAGAAATACTCGAAAGAATCGAGGAAAAAAGAGCACGGAAATGTACAAAGAGAGATGAAATTGTAGAAGCTCGGAACAAATCACACTCGAGAAAACGCTTGGCTCCGCGAAAGAGGGAAGAAAAAGTTTCGCGAGAACGGGCACGGAGCGGAAGCGTTCGACGCGGAATTAGTTGTATTCAGAACGCGTTTCGAAACTGAAGGATTTGATTCTGTTCGAATTGGAGAGACGTATAATTTATACCCGCGCTCCAGTTAACTTTCGCAACTCGCGGGCGGAACGCCCGTTGGATACATTTTAAATCGCTCTCGCGAAGAACAGATAACTTTAGAGCCTCCCCGGCCCTCCCCCGTCGTTGAATCCGCGCGAGCTATAATCTAAGTTACGCGAATTCAGTCTGGTAACGAACGGGTACGAAAGAAATCCGAAAATTTCCTGGAAACTTATTGAAAGAAAAGAGGATTACCTTAAGCTCCTCGAATAGCGGCTAATAAGATATAAGTTGCAGATACCCGGCCCGTCCATGAATAAGAATCATGCATAATTATACTTTTAATTTCATCCGGGGAATCGTTCGCCAAGGCGAGCTCGTCTTTCTCAGGACTGGATCCAAAGTTATGACTGTGAAATTTCTTTTAAAGGGTCGATACCCTCGTTCCCGGTATAATGAAACGAGTCTTTAAACTTATTAGAAAGTATATTAGTGATAAAGTATTTACGAGATTTTTTTGCGCTTCTTTTGATGTCTCGAGAGCTTTGGAAAATTTCTTTGTTAAATATGAATTCCGATCGATTGTGTCAATTACTGGTCCTCTGTAGGAAACGACGAGTTTCTATGAAGAATATTATAACTGAAGTACAGGACTTGATTAGAGATATCATCAAAATTTTATTGGAAAAGTAACCAACACAATTATTATATCGGTTTGGAAATGTGTATGTCAATATTTTTATTTTAAACGTTTTCCTTGAAAAAGGATTTTGCTAAGACTACGAAGCTTCAGTTTTAGATGAATAATAGAGAAAACAGTGCTTGTATTTACACGTAACAAACGATGGATATGCAATTCAAATCCATGCGCCGAAGGTCAAAGTTTCAAAAGTTCAAATGCAACAGTTGCGCTAATTTATAATCAAGTTTGCCGATACTGCGGGCTTGGTCCAATGTTCGATAGGGAGAATTCAGAGGAACTGGCAGTCCAGAATTTACATAGTTTCAAAGTTCATAGGTTTTAGAAACTTCTGTAATAAATTGCAATTTCAGTTTCTACCTTCGATAAGTTTTAGGAAGGTTATTTGCAGATGCAGAGGCGTACAATTTTTACTGAGGATTTCTAAGGAGAAATGTGCTTCGTGTTACATGTTTATGGATTATTCGTAAACGTATCGATAACGAAGTACGAAATATTAGGCGTCGAAGTGTAACTGAAACAAATCAACTCCTCGTCTCATCAGTTACGGTAGCTTTCTACTTAGAGAGTGGCTGACTACTGCTGGCTGATTTCCCTTAATTTCTGCTTAATATATATATTTCTACCTAATAAATTCTATATCCTTAATTACAACTTCCTTGTATTTAGAATAATATTGAGTGGTTATAAGTAATAATAATATACGATAAATAAAGTACTCAGAAAAGTTTAGTTTGAACAATAATAGAATTTAGGAGAAAGAAGATCGATTGATGATAAATATTTAAAGATGGTTTAAAAAATCGATTTGTATTTGTAATAGTATTCAGAATGTCTGCACAAGATAATGCACGTAATAAGAATAGTACGGAGGCAGATAGTCTACCGCTATTTGGCTTTCAAGAGGTTTATAGCTAGATCAGGGGATGAATGGGATCGTGAGGTAAACTATGCACCCTCACGGTCGGTCGTGTGCCGTTTGCTAGCGACTCTAAGTCATGTAGTCACATGACGCGATAGCTGTCGGATGTCGTGAATTTATTGGTCAGATTAGGCTCGAATGTGTTTAGATATGCGAGCAGTCTGACGTTACACTGCCTAAAGAATGAAGATACAGTCTGAAAAAATTCTACTACTGAATAAATAGTAGACAGAATTTCCAATAAACTGCCGTTAGACTAGACAAGAGAGTATCATTAAGTAAAAGGATTTTGGAAATCAAAGCTCATCGTAGACCCTTCGAATCAAGACTCTTCCAAACAATACAAATTCTATTTACACAACTGCAGCATACTCTAATCTAAAGAAGACAGCTGCAAACTAAAACCTAACCAACATACTTGAAATTCAGTCCTCTCATGATTTAGAATCAGAGAAATCCCGAATCCTCGTAATCTCAATAAGACTCACGAAGTTATATCTGGAACTTCGATACCTATAAAAATAGACGAAGATGGTGGTATCGTAAACCTACCCTCCAATCATCTGCTCGAATTTGGGCGAAAACGACAGTTCTCCTCCAGGTTAGGAGCGAGGGTTTACATCAGCTGATATTCCGCGATCATGAATATATCAGCGTGTTCGGACTGACGTTCGTTCCGCTGTCAGAGGAAACGAGCGTCTTCCATTAGGCTTATTGGCTAATCCAGCGGCAGTTGGCTGCATCCGCAAATTGTTCAAGGATCGCAGTCCAGTGACCTACGGCTGGATGAATGCAAACCGTTGGACCTGATACCGTCGAAACTGTATCATCTCGGGAGTGATATGGGCTACCCATCTGGATAAGGAGTGGCTCCTGTTTTGCCCTCATCTAACTAGACACTAATGATGCACCACTCATCCTACGTCCTCCGTCTTCCTCTGGGGCAGTGTTCCATCCTCTTATGGGATACCTGCCACCGTCTGAACTCTGGAGATCTCTCGGAACTCGGCTCTGTCTCTGTTGCGCGCGCCGTGACTTCATTTCGTCTGGTCGCGGAGCTACGAGAACCGATGGAAAGTTTCTTAATATCGGATGGAATTGCGATCCCTGTGCGAAACTTCCAGCGGCTCAACCCGACCCATCGACGTCCGTTGCGAGCGGGACGGTTACGGTGGCCCCTCGTAGGCCGTAGGGATCATTCTTCGGCAATAAATCACGTATGAGAGGAGACAAGATGAAAGGCAAACTGTCCGAGTTTCGAATTTCGTCGAGTTACTAAAGTGGGACACCTTTTGTTGGATTCTGTGTCTGTACGAAGCAGTAGAGTGTATTTTATTAATTTCTTGATGCTTTAATACTGAGAATATCGAGGACAATGTATATTAGTTAAGTATGATAATATATCTTTGTAAATGTAAGGAACAGGGTATATATGTATTAGGTACACTGAAAAGTACTGTCGTTTCTTTTACATTGAATTCAAACAAATTTTTAATAAATTTCTATTTTTAACTAATTATATAATCGTCTTCGTTATCAGCAGCCTTTTGTCGTCTAGTGTGTAAATTTTATTATTGCTAAGATGGTCGTGAATAATCTTTTTTTTTGTAAGGCATTGTGAATTCAATTTGATGTCAGGGAAATTTCGAGCAATGGTAACTTCAAAGGACGCAATTATTATATTTAGATTGAATTAAATGCTGTAAATGATATTAATGGAACTTTATAAATTGGAGTAAATAGAAAGGAGTAACTGCGATCTGGAAATTGCTCTTTGTCTAGAAGGGTTTCGGACGATATCTTTGGGTTTGCAACTCTGATAGGTACTACCGTTTCAGCAAACCGTTCCTGCTTACCTTTGTAGCACTTTCTGTATTGCGGTTTAAAGCGCTCGGAGGATATTGTTTCAGAACATACAATAAATGACTTATCGTCTATCTATCGATCTACATAGTTTTCGTTACTTCTCGATTTTGAGGAAGAAAGCGCCCTTTGCATCAAAGCTACCAGCTCAATATATGCGTATATCTTGTCTCAGAAAAAGTACCGGAAAATATTTCAAACATAACGGTGATTATTCTTGGCAACTCGAGACATTTGTGTTAACGTGTCTGGAATTCTCAGAAGACGACTCTAGAAACCAGGCAGTCCAAAACGTAAATAAATAATAACACTCCCCTCCCAGTCGTTAAAACCAACTCTATTCTATCGTCGGAACAACGACGATGCTCAGGACGGTTAGGTCAAAGGGGACACGTGGTCGAAATGAAACATTCAACGAGACCAGTGTTTATATTCCGTCGAAATATTCATGGGGCGAACAAATTCCTACTTAAGCGATGAACTTTCGCGGTACGAATTCGCGAGGATTTCGCAACGTAAACGATAGCGCGTTCGCGGCAATTGAAACTTTGCGAAAATTAGCCAGATAAAGATAATGCGATAAGGGACGCGGAATGGCGCAGAGGGAAGATGGGGGTGGGTGTGGGGTGGGATGGGGTGAAAAGGGGATGTGGTGGGGTCCATGACGGTGCATTATTTAGTTACTCGCGGCCGAAAGATTGCGGTCGTAAAAAATGTGCACGCGTCCGGGGGGAAGGATTTTTCAGAGTCATTATATAAGGGGAATATTCATTGCGTCCATAACTCTTCTGTAACGTTGCATTTTAATAATACACGAAAAGACTCTCAGAATTGAAAAATCGCGCCACTTAACTCCATCGCCGACCGGATGGGCGGCACAGCGGAGCCTCGACTCGACTCTGGTTACTCGCTTCCGCATCGTCGTGTAATATTTACATAACCGTATTTCTCCTTGCCATGTGTAATTCCTATTTGTTCTGAGAATTTGTGCACCCTGGAGAGGATTATGCGAGTAGATTATATCTTTGCATATTATATTCTGTTTATTATCGTCAAAGGATAACTTCCCAAGCATGTTACACGAGGGACCATTCCACGATTCGAAGTTGGTGTGATGTGTGATTCTTATTTGAGCGTTCATTGCACAAATCGATTAACTCCATAAAACAAAAGGCTGAGAAATGCGATGAAATGGTGGCGGAAATAAATTATTTATTATTCAATGGCCAACAAGAATTTTGTCGTTTAATGTCGTTAGTCTTTATTATTCAGGAAAGTCATTATAAATATAGAAAGTTATGACTATGCCAAGTGCTTTGACACTTAAATTTAAGATTGTTGAAAAAGTGATTTGTGCAGTGAACGGCTCATTTGTCGAAGAACAGGTTATTTAAGTAGTGTATGTTTAGCGTAATGAACAAGTTATTATATGTAACGTAAAATCCTAATATAGTCTTGGATTACGAGAAATAATGTACGTAAAACACGAATGATAATATTGATGATTGATTATAACAGCCGGCATTGACTAAATAATGATCTATTTTGTATTAAATATTTTTTCAGTGCACGGACGGCGTTCAACTACGAATTTTAACCCACGAATTTCGTTTTAAATTGATGTTTTTACGTTGCAATATTTAAATGATGTAGATCTCGGTATTTATAACCATGCGTGAGAAGTACGCATGTAGTTCCGCGTTGCCATATTGCAACGACCTGCATAATTTCACCGTGCTTCTTCAACCACGGTTCAAACATGAAATATGCACATTAAGTCGCACCTTCGTTATAGCAATCGGCAACATCTAAGTCAGTAATGCTCAAAAGTTAGAAGCACCCTTCAATTCTCATAGAAATATATTATTTCTATTTTGAATAATCTATAAATATTAAAATTTAAATTAGAAAATTAATTTCATAATAGTGTAATCGAAGTGGAATTTCGAGCTTTAAGCGTATGATGTACAATTACTAAATAAATATTAAAATTATATTAAAACACCGAATGGTATATGTAAATTCTAACAGACCAGTCGAAACGTTAATAAAACCATTACCCTAAAACTACATAAGTACCTATCTTATATTCATACATACAAGCCTCTCTCCAAAACATAAATTTCACAAATCCCAATTAATACTCAGAAATAATGTTTTCAGCATAGCGTTTTCTGTGCCACGAGCAAAGGTTCGCTTATTTCAGGAGACCGAAGGGTGCTCCAAACTTTTGAACAGCAACGTATAACGAACGAATACGCGTCAGTATAACTCCGTACATCGACTTTTCGTGGATATCGCACAGTGGCGAAGGTTTCTACCAGCGAAAGTATCGCCATCCGAGCGAGTCAAATCGCGCAGAAACGCAGACTGATTGGCTTTTACCGACACGTGACAGGCCCATTTGTAATTTCCAATGGATTGTACACGTGAAAAAGTAAGCTTGAAGAGCCACGTTTGCGAAACTACTTTGCCGCCTTGAGGGAAACAGTCTGGATGTGAACAAAGACCATTGGGACCCATTCGGAAATATCGAAGGGAACGTGCCTCGTTTGTCTGCGTTGTTCTATCGTTTGAGAAAACAACCACGCGCGAAAGTGATAAAAGGGTGGGACAGTGTCCCAAAGTGCCATGATCGACGCGAAACGATAAAACACGTGACGTTTTCAGTAGGAATATAATTGCAGACCGAGCCGTTTTCTAATAGCTGACTGATCATGTGGGTTAAGACTGTACTTTCTAATTATTTGTTTATCGTTTCAATTTTAATTTCTGTGCTTCGGCTCCCGTCGAGAAATAAATCCTGAGGTGGAAGGAGAAAATGATACAAATACAATATAAATCAACAATTCTATACTTCAAATCTTAATTTTAATTCTACTAATTGTACATCAGAAAATGATTCGAATCCACTAGTCAAAACACTAACAAACTTCAATTAAACTTACCAAAGTGACTCTCAGTCTTTTACATTCACGAGCTCCTACGCTGAAATTTCTCTTTATTAAAATGTCACGACAATGGAGTATCGTGAAACACGAATCGCCATTGTTAACGAGAGTCTCAACGTACGACAAATGACCGATCTTGAGCTCAACGAAGAAGAATAAACAAAAGGTACCGAAAGGTACCTACCTTCGACCGCAAATAATGGCTAATACCCATAAGCCAGTGGAAAGAGTAAACACAGTCAGAGGGAACAGAAAAGCTCACGAGCTGGCTCGTTGCCGATGTTTAACGTAACCCAATAACATTGACTTACATTCATCGAATATCACCGAAGGCGTGTTCACGGATCGAATCATGGCATCAAAACGTTTGTCGGCGACATGGTAAACATCCGCGAGCCCAAGTAAATAAACGTCGAATAATGTTGATGCAGGATCCTAATGTGGATTACATTTTAAGCTAGTGAGGTACGGTGCCTTCTGTGAGCGTGGATAAAATAACTGCAAACACGCCAGGGGGAATTTGACAGTTGACGTTTATCGATTATCTGTGAACCTATCAATGGCGGAATATGTAATGCCAACTGTCGAACCATAACCGCAATGCATCCGCGTCTGACTAGCGACGACCCGTTTCTACTTGAAGGAGTGTCTGACCAGAGTTGAGTGTTTCCCCTTAGTCTAAAGGCGATATTTACATGAACATAATTAGTATATGAATGTTTCGTATACTACGTGCGTTGGCTTATTTTCAAAACGGTAAAGACTGAAGCATTATCATTCAGACTGATTGAGCTTGTCTGACCAATGTCGAATAATTTCCCTTAATTCTAGAGAATACAAAGTGCTCTTCCTATGTTTATGACATCGTTGGATCTCTCATTTCACGTGTTTCTTTTTCGAGTAATTCAAATAAAATTGTGTGTTCCATATGTTGAACAAATAAAAATAAACAAGTCGAATAAGAAAAGTAAAAACGTCTGATCGACTTTTTCTATGTGCCATTGACATTTAGATTCTCCTCACCATTCCAAAACATCAGTTCCCAAATAAAACAGCATAGAGTCATCCCCTCTTTAATTTCAATTACTTTTATTCAGAAAAAAAGTCAGGCATAAAAGAGTCTAAAGGGAGATTCAGAAAGGTCGATTCACGATGCGTCAGGAGCGAGTAGCTTTTACCTTCCCGTCCGACCATATCCGTAGCGACTCTACTTAAAGAAAGGAACGCGCAAAAGGCACGCTGGAAGGGGGTCGCGGAGAGGGATTCGGGAGACAGAAAAAGGGAGATGTAGGTCAGTTTTCTCGAGCCACCTTCCATAGGTAGGCCGCTCGAAATAATTTAGCGGCGATCGATGCACCTTGCTGAAAATAGAGCCGCTTGGTCGCGGTGTATGTAACATTACGTGACAATCCGTGGCCCGATGTGTGCACACGTTACTAATGGCTATCGCCCTGTTTCTCGCTCCGACGTTCATCCCTACGTATCCAATTATGTTGACATCTAGCGTCCGCATTCTCTTCTACATAACTCCGCGGACTCACGGAGGCGCTGAATGGATCCAAGACGAAGTGTACGAGCTGCTATCGGTGCATCGTTTTCGCTACAAATTCCATTCCTATTCTTCGATATTAATAATTTCCTTGGAAGACAATTTCTTTTTATATTGCGAAGGTATTTAATGTGAAAAAAAAAATTCAACACGTTCAATTTTCTACTTTTCATTAATTCATAGTACGCTCTCCAATGTCCGAGCGTAACGTAATCAGATTTTCAACTCTGATAGATCCATTTAAGATCGCCGTGTTACGAGTGAGCAACTGGCTCGTCCACAGGTGTGTTTAAGGGCCGCGAAACCTGACATGGGGGCCCCCGGCTCTCACCTTTCGACGCTTCTAGATGTTTCGAAAATTGAGTTTGCGATGGATCGCCGCAGTCTCGCGGCCTGTAACGCGGCGACGATGTTCTAGCTGGCTCGGCGGGAGGGAAGCTTTTACTGCTCCCGTTTCCAGCCCGCTGTCCGTTGGATTTTCCAGCCAAGGCTGCGGAGTATACATAGCCACGGAACACGGGTTATGGGCGAGTTTAACGAAATTTCGAGTCGCTCGCGCAAACTCCAGCTCGGATGGATTTCGAGGATTTTACGCGTGATGAATTTCGTAATTCCGTTACTTTCGGGGGAGTTGGGCAGAGCCCTCTTACAGCGATTCAAGAGAAATTTCCAACTCTTATCCTTTCTTTCTCTTGCTTGCTTCTAATTCTCTCTGAATTATTTCCTCATTTCTCTGGACGTGATGACTACTTTACTCTTTTCTTCGTATTAACGTTTCTACTGAGCTTGACGTAAGCTCATGTGCAGATGCTTAGTTCTTATTGTACCGTTTTTTTTTTTTTTTTTTTTTTTTTTAAAGCTCGTTAATGTCCCAAGAGAGTCAAATGAAATATTAATATTTTTACATTCCTTTGTAGAAAAGAAAGTTGAGATATTTGCAAAAATTAAAAATAAAGCGGTGAATTCAGTTTTCAATAATTTAAAAGTTCTGAACTATTTTACGTGTGTAACTGGTAGTTGTATTATACTTGTAAATGTGATCATTAGGCTGCTTGTACGAGGTATCTGTGAGGCCAAAGACTACCTTGCAATGCCAACATAATTCTCCACCCTTGAAATAGGAGATTGGTATTGCACAACCGTGATTTAAATGAAATAATTTTAAACGAACTACAGGAGAGGAACGACCTGGAGTGATAACAAGAACTAATATCAACAGCAAGCGTCGCGATAAAACCGTTGCGATATATTGTCCAGAAAAATTGTTTGAACGGGATACGAGAAATTTCGAGCAACTTGGATACTAATTGCAGGTCGCTTATACCGAACAGTGGAATATTCAGTAACAAAAAAAAAAAAAAAAAAAAAAAAAAAAAAATGAAAGCACTCGTTTCCCCGCAGTGTAACAAATACATAAATGAATATTTATGAATGTTTTGCAAAGAGCATTCGGAACGAATGAAAAAGTTCCTCTGCTTCATCGATCCGCCTGAATTTTCTGCGGGTTTATGCGCTGCACTGGTGTACCTGACGTTACGTTTTTGACATTGAGCCCAACATCTCCTTCGAAAGTGGACCTAGAACGCTATAGTTATACAACCATAAAATAATACACGTCATTTTATCACTATCGATGCAGGGGAAAAACATTTCTATGGAATAACTTTAAACAAACACGTGACGAAAATATAAACTTGGGAATGTAAAAGGACCGCTGAATGTATGGTATTGGGGACAAGATAACTTTGAAAATTTCAGAGCGTTTTTGTGGCAAAAAAATGTTTTCTGCGTACTATGCTATCCTTCCTTTCTTCACTTAAGTCCTTACTAATATCTTCAGAAACTACAACTTGAAAAAGAAACTAGTTTAGAGGCACTTGCAAATTGCCTACTTTAAGCCTATATATTTTTTCATTTCTATACCAACGATCATTTTATATACCTTGCAAGACTGAATAGGTTTATCCGAAAATTCGTCCAGCAAAGAACGACGTTGAATCAAATTTTATATAATTATAAAGCACGACTGCTAAACATAGAATGTCGCTAAATTAATAATCAATTAACGCACAGCGAATTAATAATTTGTCGACGTTTAAAATTGTCATGGTTGTAACACAGGCGATCGTACAGGTTGATTAAATTTCTGACTGCTAATTGGCACACGCAATCAAACCCGCTTAGCGGCTGTAATTTATCGGCGTAATAATTGCACGGCGTCGAAGGAAAGAGACGACAAGGGACACCGGACTAAATCAGAGGAGAACGGCGCCGTCATCGTTGGTCGAAACGACCAACGAACCGATCGAGAACGACGATGTCGCCGCAATTGATAAACCGCGAGCCCGCGTCCATTATTGCGACGATAACGATGACGTTAGTGTGTTCGTTATAACCGAGCTGCATCGCAATAAGCCTACGGTGAATATTCATTGCCTGCTGCACTCGTCGAGATTCGACGTTTGTTCCATGTGCTCCTCGAATTATCGGTCAATCCTCGTTGTCTAGTCGTGCTAACCATACCGAGCAAACGATTCGTCGTCTAGAATACCACGGAAATTTACCCTCAAAGATTCAACTCAGTTCGTGTCAATAATAAATTTCGTTTGAGTATAAATTTAGAAACACAACGACGCGTATCGAAGAAAGAAATATATTAAACGGTAGCGCAAAGTTTCGTTTAAATCGGAATTTTTAGTTTCGGAAGCTTCTCTTCTTTGATGCTTTTTTAAAAAATAAGTCACTTTATACTGAGAGACATGAACAAAAAACGTCTGGAGTCAATGTATCTATATACTTAAGTAGCGTATAAATGCTTCGTTTTTATTTGTCTTAGTTGTAAATTAAAGTAGGTTAGCTTCTTTGTAAAGATGAACAAACGAACTATTTTTCAGTTTTACTTCCAGGATTAGTCAGATGTTCTCGTTCTGTTAGAAGTGTATTCCTCTAGCTACGATTTTCTCGTAGTTGGGATACTCGATGTGTTTTCGTATGCGAGAGGTAAATTGACTATTGGAATTAATAATGACGTACGTCAATTTGGTACGGGAAGAAGATGACGGGGACCAAGTATTTAACCTTGGGGAATATCGCGATTAATTGGTCGGGTAAAGAGGCGAAGATGCCAAGCAGAGACGTGTAGACGATGTGGAACACTCCTGAACGAAATTAGACGCATCTTATCTAATGGACTAAGTGGCAATCACCCGTTAGCGTCAAATTATAGTAATACGTACGGCCTTCAATTAAGAGGATCCACCTGACATATTACTCGCAACTACGGACAAGAATATCCTCCGACATGAATATTCTCTGAGATGCGCTTTTATTAAATTCTGCTTGTATGTAGTCTCAGTGCGAATCTCTTTCAATTGCAGATATAAATTCTATATTGAAGCATTTCACTGATTCTAGGGAGTATTATATATTCCAAAATTCTTGAATAAATCCCTAATATACAATAACGATTCACACAACGGTATGGGGTGGATGTGGTATATGTTAAGAAACGTATTATATAATTAAATAAGAATAATCCCGAAATGAACATTGATCCCACTTTCATACAGAACGAACGTCTACCGAATATGTTTAATCACCCGAAAGGCTGATCACAGTTAATTGAACTCCACTCCCCGTGCCAATAATCGAACACTGCTTTCCCGAAACTCCCGGTTGTGAAGTAAGAACGATTAAACTAACCCGGGAAACTGGGAGGTTCTTCGTACAACGTTATGCGATTCCAGCGAGATCAGCGGCCAGATAAACCTGCGCATTGTGAATATCGAGCGTGGAGCCAGAACTATTCGAATAATTTAATATTCGAATGTTTTATAGGTATCCGAATGCTAGGAACAGGCTACGAAAATTTTGATTATTCGGATAACATTATTGGAATATTTTAGAAATTATAGGAATGTAAGAGGACCAAATATAGAGTCAACTTTAAACATTTCATTATATCATACATTTCATTTCGATAAATTTGTTTTGTTGAGTCTTTCCCGAATTACATAAGAATTGCAACTGGACGACTCGTGAATGAAAAATACATATATCAAATAGTAGAATAAAATCACGTATCGAATTGCAGTTTTTATTTTGCGAGTGGACAATTTTTATTTAAATCTCCTAGTACCTCAGTAATATGCAAATTTGTATGCAAATTGAGACGTGGATCGTCCGGTATTATTTGTGTCCCCGTGAAAAGCTGTGTGTACATTTACACGATCGTGTATTTTTTATTATCATCTACTATTCCGAAGAGTACTATTCCACTGTTATTTTGTGGTTTCTGTTTATTGACAGAATGCTCCGTTGGATAGACTTGCAGTTTGGCATTGTTTTTTACGCGAGTTATATTCCCAAAATATCAGCTACAAAATAACAAAAGTCTATATTCGACGAACGTATGAAACTGAATGAGAGGAGGAACTATCACAGCTCTAAAGAATTCTATCTCATATTCACTTCCAAATTATGTACACCAGAGATCCAAAGGTATGTTATCCTAAATAAATTTTACTGGAAATGACAATCTACGTTTTTGATCGAAGATGAACAACGAGACACGGACTAGTTCACCAAATTGTGAAATGCACCGAGGAAAAATATTAAGTTACATTAAATATTAACCTAGCATTTACACTGCTTCTTTAAACCCAACCAAGAACTCTATTTTTCCCCTTTCCTCCAATAAATTCATCAGGCCTATTTCAAGAGCAATAAAGGAAAAGTCGATAAGATTTCGCGGGACACGGGACCACGATCCTCCCCAAGGGGCATCCTCGAGGAACATTGGAAGTTGGAAATGCAGATTTAACAGGCAAATGTCCAACTTGCCACGGAAGGTATACAGAACAGCGGGGTCGACGGAAATGTGACCGGGCTAATCTCCCGTTAATTAAATGAACTTCGTGTCCCAAGGTTACGTCTAAAACATTTTCCCAGCGTGCTCGTCTAATGCGTCGAGTCAATGATGTAACGAATTAGAGACGAGCTGAAAATACTGGCACGTCGGGGACGTCCCATCAGCCCGATCGTTCGAGGGTGAGAGACCGTCGTCGAACAACCTATGCCCAGGCTCGACAATACATTCGCCGCGACGCTCGTAATTAGAGAGAAACTTGACGATTTAGTGGCCATTCGAGCTACGCTTCGTTGGCTAACCGGTAACTGCGAAAGACACTTTAAGGACCCTCTTAATGCACCTGACTACAGCGACTCCCCGGCTGGCAACGCCATTGCGCAACCGTGTCGGAGCGGAGGTTTCGAGGATGAGCGCGAGGATGATTATCGTCTGGCGGCTCGAGAACCTGGGAAACCCTGGAACGGGAAACCACTAAAGGGTTCACAGGGAATTCTCTACGAGGTGTCGATGAATACTTGATTAATTATGGGGAGGGGAGCATACGCGTCTGCGAATTTAGGAACGTGATGTTTACGTATTTCTGAGGAGTGTACTTAATTTTGAAGGAAGATGGATTACCCTAAATCTGTTGGTAGTTTTTTTTTGAGCGATCTCAACCCTTTCAGATCTGGTGTCCACAATTGAGGATACAAAATATTATTATACATCACCGATACCATCGTTTAGGGCAAAATAGAAAAGACCAGTTTTACTCGAAAACTACACTATTAGGATTTCATTTTTTTATTTTTTTTTTATACTAATTTTACTCCTAGTTAAAGACCTAAAGATAAATTACATTAGTATGAGAAAAAAATAACTCGGGACTGAAAGGGTTAACACGTTGACTGGTATTTTCATTGGATTCAAGTGAAATTCGTGTTTATTTAATTATGAATAGACGGATGTTTATCCAGTCGTGAGAAATCGAAATATGGTAAATTGCTTGAGAATGTGTACAAATGCAAAAATGTATACAATATCAGGAATAGTATACATGTTATACAGTTTAGAATATGAGACATTTTTTGCATTAATATTAGTGAGCATTTCTGAGAGAGTATTCTATTTTCTTCAATATCTAATTAACCTTGAATTTACTCAAAACTGGTATGCAGCATTGATAAAATTCTGTTCATATCACTTCTTCATGAAAAGGTTAATTCTTCTTTAATGTCACTTTGTCAAGCTTCATAAACAGTGAGAGCAATTTCTTTTTCACTATTGTCTGAGTCACTGTCAATCTAAAACGTGTCCTTCTCATTTAACGTATTATAACTAAAGTGGATGAAATGAAACAGAGAAACAGTAAATCTTGTTTTTGACTCTTTACCTAATATTTTGAAATAAATACTAAATTGCTCAGTAGAGCGCTTTAGATCCTGTGAGCTTTGCATTTCTTAATGACACATGCTAAATAAAAGAGGACACATTACTTTCGAAATTTACAGATCGACAACAGATTTTATTCGAATGTCTGATCATCTTATAAACAAAATATTTTATAAATTGAAATGAAAACCTGATATTAAACCTTCAAAAAGTTTAAATTGAAAATAAAATTCGAAAGCTCTTGTTTCGGCAATCGACTTTACGTTGCGTTACTTAGATTAGGCAATCATAGAAATGTAATTTTTGAAGCATTCTAAAACTATGTACGTTCCTAACTACACTATTATGGCTGATGAACATAGTAATCGATAAATGATTGGTACGAGTGTATGAATGTGAATTCTACATCGAAACAAATGCTTAGATGAAAAATGTAACAGAACCCGTCGGTTCCGCTCTATCTAGATGAATTGGTCAAGCTAATTATTCCAAATCTCTATGACTAATCTCCAAATTGGCTACCGTTCGTAACTCATTAATTCAAACAAAAACGGAAACGTTCTCCTGCACGTTTTGCGTAGGAAAAATGCATGGAGCATAAGTCACAATTAAACTTGAAACTTTCTAAAGAAGAAAAGCAGGGGTTCTGGCAATCGCGGGGTCCATTAAAAGAGCAATTAAACGAGGTGTTAGGAAACCACCTACGCAGCACAGTAATCTACTAAACAACACTTGGATATTTCAGGATATTCTACTGTGCTGCGGAGGAACTTTCCTCGAACCATGCAGGGTGGAGATTGGGGGAAACATTTCTGAGGATTAGAGAAAGTATTTCTGAATGTGGTGGAATAATTGAAAATGAGAATATTGAAAATGAAAACGAAAGACATCGGTGGTATTTAAACTTTTGCCTCAGGTGGCAAATGATTGCGAAATAAACTATATTAATTATTAGTTATTGAATGGAACTAATTATTTGAACTGTGCTAGGGTAAGGCAGGGTGATTCCGACCATGGGGTGTACACGACCATTGCTCTCAAAGTGAGACAAAAAATATTTACTTTATTATTCTTATAGGTCCTGATATTCCTAAAGTTACAGCGATGTTTATTTGAAAATATTATATGCTGTAAAATTCTACATTGATTAATATCTTGACTATTTAACAAATAAGTCATCTCTCTTTAAAATTATATCTCTTTCAAATCAACACGATACACTCTACTCTACTTCAACCCTCCATTCCATAGATTTTATTTTCCCCGTTCGAAACAAAAATAATTTCTCCCTACACATCCGAGAACCACCTATTAAACACCCTTAAAAAAAAAAGCATCACGTGCAACGATCCCGTGCAATTCCCCCAGAATTAACTCTACAACGTTTCCCCTCATTGAACTGCCAATAGAACAGTACATTTCATTCCCAAGAGTCTAATTTACATTTACGGTAAAACAACAACCCCAAGATTTCTTTCCACATGGTCGATAATCAAAGATTTAATTTCAATTTCTTAAAAGTGGTCGGAATCACCGTTGAACCTGCCCCGAAGCTCTTCGCGATCGAACTCGATGGGTTCGCAGTTAGAAATTTATCCGTGGAGCGGAAACGAAGCGTATGAGGAGGCGGGAGGAACGTTTCGGAAGACGCAACCGGGTTATACGTGCACACTTAGAGGGCATTCTTTATTCAAGGGAAAGCTGCCGGGCCAATATTCATTCTTGTCTGCGTTGTACTGGCAGACATCCAGTTGCTCTGAAGCAAGGTTACTCACGAATTTCGCGCGAGATTTATGCAGCTATTATTTCCAGGGAAATGCACTCAAGGCCACCCTCGTCTAAACACGAACACACTTCATAACCATTCGTTCCCCGTGCGCTATCTTCGTCGCTAATAACGCGCCATTAACGCAACGTCGGGTCGCGGCGCGAAAATGTGGCCAGGCCAGCCGTGGGTAGGCATTAAAATGGAAATCAATGTCTGCCCTGCGGGTGGAGGAACTGAGAAGGGGGGTCTGGTGGGTTCGAGGGGGTTGGGGTTGGAATAGTGCAAGAGACCTCGTCGATTAAGAAGTCGTTCGGTTCGTTTTAAGTGAAACAGAAGATTGAAATTCGTGCAACGAAAGGTTTCTTTTTTTACAATTACCTTTGCTTGCTCGGTGGGATGCCGTCTCCTTTCGATATTGAATTTCTGTTGATTTATCTGGGGAAAAAAATAGCAGGATTTGATGTGCGCGAAGAAAAGGTGCGAAGTAGAGATTTATTTATTTACTTTTCTTTTCTTTTTGTTTTTATTTAGATCGCCAGTGAACGTACAGTTTCTCGCCACCGCAAAGAAAACAATGAAACGTAGAATCGAATCGCGATGAATAACAGAAACGAAATAACATGAAACGGAATCGTAAGTTTTCTTCGAAGTTTGTGAGATCACCGAACTACCGAAATGTTTTTTTGGCAGCGCTTGCGAGAAATTAATATGAAAAATCGCTTGGACGAATCGAGAGGCGAAAGACGGAAAGAAAATAGAAGACCGCAGGGGAGAAAAAGGAACGGCAAGGAAACGAGAGAGCAAAGTCAATTGGCGGAACGTGAATTGAGAGAGATAGAGAGAGAAAAAATCAGTGAAAAAAAAAAAGAATTATAGAAAGGAAGGATTCGACGAGCCAGCGTCGCACGGACGAATTAATTCGCGGAACTCTCGTCGGAGACGCTCGACCGCGTTTCAGTGCAGTTCCTAAGCCCCACGAAAGCTCGAGCGTTTCGAAAAGCACCAAGTTCGACGTGCGTCGCGACGCGCTTCGGAAGTTCGAGCCATTCGGGAATTTCAAACGAATCCCGTGGAGGGACGAGGGGAGCTCGTTAAGTACCGCCAATACTTGTAACACACGAAAGATTTACCAGCGAAACGATGCACCTGTAACGGAGGGAGGTTGTCCAATCCTTCTTGGCCGATTGCTGGGCTTTAATGGAAGGAGCCAAGTTTCGCCAAAATAAACTCTACTTTGGAAATTAATTTCGAGAAGACGAATGCAGGTCTTAACTTTTCCATTTAGAATGTAATTATGGATATCTGGTGGCCTAAGAAAATAATTCTTTAATTTTATATATGCGTTAAACTTTCTTGAAAATAATTCGTCTAGAAACGTGTAACTTCGAGTTAAACCTGTGGAAAAAGTAAAACAGTGACTATGTGATTCCTTTTTATTGGAAAAAAAGAAGCTGTTCCATTTTTATTTATAAAAAGAGTAGTTTGCAAAACAACTTCACCGGTGTGGTACGAAATTAAACACTACAAGAATAACCAGCTTCAAGGAAATTTCAATATGTTTATTCTTGAAGCTCATATCCCTATAGAGGGACACCTGAACTTCCTAAAATTGGCTTTTCAATCAATCGCGTGCAGTGCCATATTTATCACACATACACAAGTGAACAAGACCTTTTCTTAACCTCTGAGGTACGCCTACATATTGTTGAAAAGGGAAAGTCATGACTTGCATTCACTTCTTTGAAATTAATTTTTAAAGGGACTTTATTTTAGAGACGTTCTTTAGGAATTAATTGTAGTGGAACTATACAGTCGACAATATTTAACTTGTAATTAATAAATGTGCATTGTTCCCAGAGCAGAAGAATATTTTTATTCCTTCATAAATACTCCTACTTTCCGATTTGCAAGGAAGAATAACCCATTTGTTTGATTTGTTCGAGAGTTATCGAGCAGAGGAATCAAGTTATCAGTTCGCTGGTATCGGTGAATATCACACATGTTCTAGGGGATTTTGTTAACCCAAGGTCTGAGATATTTCGCGGCTGGGAGAGAAATTTCGAACCAGTTGGGAGTTTTCGCTAAATCTTTCCCGAAGAGTGAAAGTTTCCTTGGAGTCTCGAAACATCCCGTCCAAGTTTCCCAAGCCAGGTACGATGGGAAACATTAAACGCATAATGAAGAATTCATCCCGTTAATAACTTAACGCATCTCCCCTGTAACGAAAGCTCTCAAAGATTACCGAACTTGCTATTTAACGATAAAATACAACGCGAAACGTGGTAACGAGTCCAACTTAAGATATGGCGGCTAGGAGAAAACGAGAACGATGAAATTCTATAGAAAAAAGGACCAACGTGATAAACCTGAAACGCTAAAAGCACTGAAGTCTGGCTTCTAGACGAAAACTAGACCTCTCGGTAATCAGAAACCTTGAGGAATAATGATCGAATTCGGGTCAAATGTCGGAGAGACGAGGTTTTATCTATGGAACCAACTGTCAATTCTCGCATCATTCACTGGGAATATATTCACGGTAAAAGTTAAATACTTCGATTAAAAATTAAAGCATACTTATTTGATCAAACTCCTAATTTTCAATGCGTTACTTCACGCAGAATGATTGATTTTGATTTTATTCTCAATAGATCTCAATTTGACTTGAATTATTGGGTCAAACGTATCTTATACGTAGTGTACTTTTAAAATGAGCAATTTCGTAAATAATTGATAAGAACATTTCCATCAATATGCCATGATTTATGAAGAGGACCCACCCTCGAGTCGAAAACTCTTTACTTTAAATGTATGCTCAATGGTTACAAGCGCGACTGTATTTTTTTTTTTTTTTTTTTGTAGTTTGCCACGAGCCTGCGGTTTTATAAGTGTGTATATCAATCGTTACGTTCAACTGTTTCAATATAAACGCAAAGTAACATCGACGATCCGAATGCCAGATGCGGTCGTATCATGGCTAATTGCGTATGCATAATAAAGCAAGTATGGCTAGGTATCGAACGAAACATGATGTACGTAAATTCCGTGAAAACAGAACGCTGGTCGTTGTATACTTTAACAAAATATCACGTCGCGTAAACAGTATCGGTTGTCCACGAATGGCATCAACGTGAGTGACGAAACCATAATTATTATCATCGGTGTGGCGCAAATGAAGCGTATGAGGACCGTGAATACTCGCACGTTGGACACCAATTTATTAACTGCGAAACGTAAATGTCGATTCAAATAGCGGACAATATTTTAAATAAACACGATGTGGATACCGCGCGAAATTTATTTAATATTGAGACGCATAAATGCTTTCCTACGAACACGTTTTCAACTGGTCTTTTTCAGACGTATGATAAAATTGAGATATTTATGAAAAAAAGTAGAATGATTTCTTAAATAATTGTAGAATAAAAGAGAAGATCGGATGTTGTTTTTCAACATTTTCCAATGATAATTTCACGAGATGTACTCGTCTATTCAACTTTGAACTTCCTAGAAACTGTAGACGCCTTTCCAATATCTGCAGCTACTCAAGTATCTCGCCAAAATAATTTTATTAGCCCCATCCAAGTAGACGTAACCCTTCAAGGGACGTAATATAATAATGCCACCAAAAAGTCAAAATATTCCCAATCGAAATCACAGCATTCTCCAGATCGATACGTCTCCTTTCGTGGACCTGTCCCACGGGCCGAAAAACGTCTCCGTCACGGAGTTCCCTCATTTTCCCGACGAAAGTACAAAACCAAGCAGACAAATCCCGTGAACGAGGAAGAGGGTTGAAAGGTTCGACGTATTTCCAGTTCCGGCGCGACAGTTTCCCCTCCCACGTTGTGTTGGAAAGCGCAGGGACTGCGGATGGCCGCGGTTCACAGTCCCATGGGAATTCTGATTACTGATTTACGAGGTTCCGGTTCTGCGAAGAGCCGATCCCTTTCTCGAGAAGGCAGCCAGGACCCGGCGCAGATGCCACGAACGCGCACCAAGAGAGGTAAATCCTATCAGAAGTACTTAGAGTTCGGCATTGCCACTCTCTTGCTCCGTGGCTCGTCGCTCGTAACTGGCAGCGGTTCCACCCTAGTTAACTCCCTCGCCTCGTCCTTTATCTCCCCTATCGGGGCTTGATTGGGCCACGACCAAGAATTAACTTGGCCCTACTGCGTCCATGTTATGCCACTTGCACGGGGACAGGTGTAATTCACGGAAGAACGCATTGTGTGCACCGAAGGTAAAAGATTCTTTAAATTAAACGTGAATGTTGATACAGTGGGAAGTTCCAGGACAGTGGAATTCTATTATTTCTGTTTGTGTAACACTTTATAACAATTACTTTTATAACAAATTTTTATAGGGAATTTTATAACAATTACTATTGTGTTGGCAGTTTTTCAACTGCTTTTACCTCCAAAATGAGAAGAGTGTCGCTGAATTTTTGAGTACGTATACTTTGAATATGTACATTTAAATACGATTTCATTATTAATTGTTTCCATTCTGAGATACTCTACTGCGTGTTTACGTATGTCTAATCAATTATTACGTCAGATTATTTTAAACAACACGGAATGGAACTTTGGAATTAAATAACAATATCGCACGAGAGCATTAAACGGGTGTTGTATCGGGACATTTTTATTAAAAGGTCTCAGTGTATTTATTCTACATTTAGACAGTAAACAGGGCTCTTTATTATTTCAATTTGCGCGCGTTTGCGATGAGGAAAATTCTCCAAGTTTTAATTAGGTCTCGAGAAACTTTGGAGTGGCTTCCTGTCCTTGATAGTATTAACATAAACCCAGGGTTGTAATAGATTTAGGACACGTGTAGATATAATTACTTCGGGTTTTACGGTTATCTCTCCAAGATAAAGTCAGAGTTTACATTTCAGGATAAAATCTCAGATACTACATAGTTTGGATTATGAATATTCTTTTCTTAATACATTTCGTTGCAAGTGTACCTTGATATTCATTTTATTTTACATTACCGGGAGATTTTATATGAATGAAAACTATGATAACGAATACTTGGTACATTTACAACCCGTTAATTTTCTCTTTACTCTATATGCGCTTAAAAATTTATATATTCTGAATTTCTACGCGTAACAAAGTGTACAGAATATTTACAACATGTTTGAGTCTCAAAGCCAGCAAAACGCGCAGCTCCACGTCAGGTTAGCGTACCCTCTTTACGCTTTAGCATACACGTGTACTCCTCAGAACGCGTCAGAAAATTTCAAACGGTACCCTTACAAGTTCATAAACAAATCTACGAAAAGCCCAACCAGTATGCCCTAAATTTGCCATTATCCAGGTGTTCCAACAATTCATTTCCCCAACGAGAATCTTCACATAAAAACAAGAATAAAAATTAAACAAAACCTGCGAATCTTCGAAAGGATACGGAACACAACGACGCAATCTGTATTCCTTTCCCTCTCAGGTCGCATTTTAAAGCAACAGGGAACCAGGAGCTCACTTTACGCACGTAATGGCGACTATCTTCGTTGTCGGTAGGTTTTGCTACTCTAGTCGCGGTTAAGAGCGAACGAGGCCGCAACAAGAAACAAGGGAAAAAAATTAGAGCGATCCCTTTTATTTCCGTAACAACGGAAATGTTAAAGAAGCGTGTACGTTATTCCCGCGGGCGACGGCGGGGGAAGGAAGAAACGATACTCGACTACGGTCTCCAGCGACCATCTTATGGCCTCGACGCGAATGGCTACGTGAAAACGTGTGCACTCGCACTGGGGAAAAATGTACGCGGGGAAGAGCGAGTAAGAGCATCGGCCCATGTCGAGAACCGAGTAAATGGTGCATCGTGTTACTTAGCTTTTAACGGGAATTAATACGAGTTACGACTTCCAACGCGGAAATTTCTCGAGACCATAAAACCTCCCATGGATTACTATCCAAGATTAAAAAGAATTCGCTGCTTGTTTCCATCTGAGGGGAACGGAGGGTAATGGATTAACGTTTCAAGTACGGTGATGAATATGTAAAAAATTATTTAATGAAAGTTGGCTGTTATTGGCAGTTGATAGGTGTAAAGAGAGTTGCGATACATCGTTAGTATTTGCAACAGGATCCAGGGTTAATACCAGCCACGATGATCACCGATGACCATTTTAAATGAAAGATGTGTTTCATAATTATTTGCAATGAATGAATTCTAAATATTTGACGATTTTAGTAAGGCTACCGTCGTGAAGACTTATGTTAAATAATTAGTGCGCTATTGAAGTGGATATTTCGAGTTTTTACAAAATTAAACGAGGCTCAAGAAGAAGATTATCGAGGAGGATTTATAAATAGCAAGCTATGACGTTGGCAAAAGTATCTGAAATTTTGCTAATCGTTTTATAAGTGTAATGAAAATAATTATTCACCTAAATTATACAGAATGTTCCTGCAATCTGTGTTGAAGTACAAACTCCGTTTACGCTGAAACTTAAAGACGCTACGTGACAAGGAGTTCGCGAACCGTGTTTGTCAAGACATTTTCCTGGCTTTGGGACCTAAAGTGTGACTGCAAATTTAACACCATGCTATAAACCTTCTGTACATTCTGTTGCTCGTGGAAATTCTGGCTATGTATATTTTTGAGTAGTTATAAACTCGAGAAAACTTCTTGTAATATTGTTATAACAATCTTCCCAGCTTGCATTATGTGAACATTACTATAGAAGAAAAACTATGAATATCAAAGGACAAAATAATCATTAAATAAAATGTATGGAAAGGCATCATATTCCAACCAATAATAGTATTTCAGATAGTCGGAAGGTAACCTTTATAATTTCTCAAGTTTGTCGATCGCACTGGGATCAAATTGTCACCTAAATAAAAGGAACCATAATGCCACGCAAATCCCAATGAAATAAAGAAACAAGCCTTCTAAATTGAATTCACTAGTTCCTATCTCGCGACACCATCTGGGTTCACGTTTGAATCGTCCTCCTCGAATGAATACTGCGTACAAACGTCCGTAATTAGCCTTGGAACGTATTCGAAACTTATCAATTTGAATATAGAACCGCGAAATGGTCCCCGTAGCGACACAAGAAACCGCTTCCTTTGTCGCGCGTTAAACACCCAACCGCAACGAGAAAGTTTCGGTTCCAACAATGGAGTCGTGGAAAGTTTCACGGTAAACGGGTACAAAAAGAAAAAGAAAGCTCCGTGCAAAACGGATGCCACAGGCAACGAGAGCGCGGTTAACTACTTAGCATTATTTGCAGTTTAACGGTCAAACGATATCGTCCCGTGCAAAGTCGTTTGCAGACATTTGTTGCATCACGCCGTGACAACTGTCAGAGGACATAGCGGAGAAATATCGAGGAAACCGGGCAAATATAGGAGAAGGAGGGTTTCTTCGTTCCAGTTGGCCGTGACACATGTGAGAAGCAACATTTTCGCGTACGTGTCGCAGGGACGTCTACGATATCGCGGGGATATATCGACAACGACGCGTATATCGTTAGATGTTACGCGTTTGTATTAAAACTGACGTGTAAAAAAGACATCAGAATTTTTCCAGGCTCTCCTGAAATCGAAATTCGAGATAGGAATTCGAAATAGGAGATGGAAATCAGAAATTTCACGCATGATCAATTCGGATAGCAATTCGTGTCGTTTTGTGGGTAAATAAGAACGATTTGCGTCACTGAGTTTCTGATGAATAACTCTGGTTTGAATACCAGGTCGGATTGATGGAGTTTGAGCAAGTTTGAGAGCAAACATTACATGTAACGATGTGTTGCGATTCTCAGGTATCTTTAAATATTTTTCTAGGACACCATAGTTAGTAGTTATCGAACAAGGTAAACTGCATTTTTTTAAATAGGTGTGAAATTGAAGAAAATTGCATTGAATTAAGGAAATTCAAATTATACTTACAATTATAAGAATTAATTGGAAATGTAGTCGATGCATCCCAGCCTATATCGATGATGATAGACAACCTGAAGTGGCACCCAGTACTGATAAATAAAAAGTAGCGAGATGTGCTAGCATCAAAATTAAACTGAACCTGAACTTGAATTGATACGATCAATTATAGTCTAACTAAAGGTTGCAACCTATTTTATTGCACGACTTTAGAATCTAGAAAATTTCATCAATAACCCACTCGCTGCCTAGAATTCCAATTCAAGTCATTTGCTGCAACCGCCACTCGGAAACCACCACTTGAAACTGCGATTCGAACTTTCAAACGACCAATCAATACGGATTCCACATCCCAATTTCCATCTTCACGAATTAGACACTATAGAGCCATATTCCTCTTCCTCGGAAGAATTGGAGATTTGTTATTATTATAATTTCTATTAAATATTTCAACGCGTATTTTCATTTAAACTAAATTTGCAAATAAACGAACACAGGACCATAGAATTCATTTCTACACCCCCATATATTAAACAAGGAACACATTTGAGCAGTTCATTGCACAAATCAAATTTCAAATTTGATAACGGACTTTCAAATCGAATTGTACACCTGTAATTAGTTTCTTTCTAATATTTGGATGTATGTATGCTAAAAATAAAAAATAAACGTTAGCTGTCAAAATTGTTCGAATAATAAATACATTGATATTTTTTTTAAATTCGCTTTGGAAAATCAGGCTTCTAAATGTTAAATTTAAGGTTTTACAAAAAGTGAAGTCAATCGATTTGTGCAGTGAACGGCCCATATAGCAACGTTCATCCTGGTTCAATTGTTTCCTACCCGGAAAAATGAAACTGACAAAGGACCTTGAATATTCCAGCCGAAACACCAGATTCCTCTCTTAAGCATCCGGAAAAACGGTCCCCGGTGGTTGTAAGTGAAAAAGGGACGTGTGCGGCCGCCGTTCGACCAAACGCGTATTTGTCAACGCGTTTAAAACGCGCGGAGTCTCTGTAGTGCAATTTCATCTAATTTCCCGTGGGTGCCGTTCGTCAACCGATTTTACAGTTGCATCCTAAACTCCCGGTTTACTTCCGAAAAAGTACCATAATTTAGTCTTAATCTATGAGCGGCGAGAAGTGGGGGCAGCGACGCAACGCTCGAGAATTCCTCCGAAACCGGCTGGAATTGTTTAATTAAATCCACGCGCCTCCCACGAGGAACGACACGAGCGGCTAATATTTTCACCCTCCACCCAATGCGAAATTCAATTCGAAGTTTCGCGGGATCGCGCGAGTCGACGGAACGAAATCAATTCCGTATGGTGACGGGTATCGAAACCATGAATTTTTATAGGGAGAGAATGGTTCGAGCATGCGGCAGAAGAGGAAGAATCAACCGCACGCGTTATCGGATATCGAATTCGGAACCGTCGTCTATTTTTCACGAGAGTGGGAGGGAGGAGGACTGTTCTATCAATTGAGCCGCTCGGCCAGGAATGCAAATTTCTCGACTCTAATCCTTGGCGTCGGAATGGCCGCCACATAGTCGGCACGGGTACTCTCGGTTATCAAACTCCAAATATACAGGACCGCGATTACGAAACGGGGAAGAATACGGGGGGTTGGGAAAATTTGTTCGGTTGTTTGTTCGAATCATCGACGGTCATACAATTTTCATCAACCTGGGCAATATTACCGATCTTAATTGGACGTAACAAAAGAAATATTTACATAGCTTTTTTCGGAAGAGACTAAGATATTTTGTTTATTTAGATAAAGTTTGGTGTGGAATACACTATTTTTTGTGTAAAAAAAAAAATTGAACGTGAATGATATCGTTCAAGTGTCCACCACAACAACGGATATCATCTTAAAGCTACTTTTATAAAACTTCATATTAATAATAAGGATCTCTAAATATTATAATAGAACGCTTTGTGTAATATACTCTTGAAAGATTACACGAGACCAAAGAAAAGAAAAATTATTCAAGTAATTATTGCAGGAAAAATTCGTGACCATTACTCGTCTGACCATTACTCGTCATTTCTACTTGCACTGAAGTCTGCAAATATTAACCACGATATAATCCATTTTAATCGCTTCAAACTGATTGAAATATACTATTATAACACAAACGAAAAAGAAATAATATTTTATCACCGTCAGTGTCCACAGGCATAACTAGAAAGAACGAGAAATGGTCGGATATCAATTTCAGTAGAAACTGCGAGCAATGGCCAGACACGTTGTACTATGACAAATTTGAACAAAGCATTAATAAGTTCTCCCCCCCAAAAAAAGAAGTTTCCATGTCCAATACAATATTAATAATAATATCGAATTGAATAATGAAAGGAGTTCGTAAGAGTAATAGAAAACTGATTATGAATATGGTTTTGAATATCAAAACTGAAACCTAGCGTGAGCACTGAACACAGAAGTGGGGAAACGAGGAGAAAGCATGAAACGAATTTTCAGGGCTAAGGAGAAAGAACTGAAAAAAGTTATAGACTCGCGTGGAATCTTTTCTCGGTAAAACAACGAAATTCCAGCGAATCGCTGATTAATTTAACAGCGAGGAATGCGTGGCGCGGTTAGGCACGCTCGTTGATAACGGATATTTGTGCCTGCGTCCGGAAGACTTCACGTGGCTTGCGTAAATGTGGTCGACCAATTAGTACGCTATTTTCGACGGGGTTATCACGAACCGATACATTATAATTACTTCTTCATTTAACGAGGCGCATTTTTAACGTTCCGAACCCTATCGAACATCAGGAATGTTTCGAATTCGTATCCAGACAATCATTTCCATGGAATGAAATGTTCCACGATCGACGATTAAAAATATATTCGTTGAATTGAAAGCATGCCAGGAACAAGTTAGCTATTGGTTGAATCAAATAATTCCCATTTTTGGTGATTTAAACATACGATGTTAGATTCTCATGCTGCAGTAATATCGAGTTAAGAATATTTTATTTGTTTCAAATAGTTGTAGATACATAGAAAAATAAATCTTTCAACATGTAATTACGTTAGAGATCTTAAATGCGACAACTGACATAGAATAAAAAGACAAAAGTATTATTAAATAAAATGCTTGGAAAGGCATCGTATTCCAATCAATAATTATATTTCAAATAATGAGAAAGCCACCTAACGATAGTAACCATATCTCGCCCAAAAATGATGACATAAAAAAATAAGGAAAATTTAAGTGAATCGCGTATTGTTGAAAATTTGATTGAAATTGAAAAATTGACAGGACGTTTGAAACGTTTGCCAAGAATGCATCGTTAATATCCATGAAATCGAAGGATCGACATCAAACAACGTAACTCCGACACGGGATATCTTTTCGACGGTACTCGTCCCCCGTAACTCATAAGTTTGGAACTATATCTGGTCGACCCGATGTATCGATAATTTCAGTACGCCGCTGCTGCGGTCTCGAGCGGCGCGCAGAGCTTTCCTCCTATTATCGGGCTACCGGAAAAACGATAGCACTGCGCCATTAACGCCACTGATAACCGTTATTTAAGGGAGTTCCCCTCGGTCGTCGGGCGTGCTTTTAAATTTAACGGAAGAAAAAGTTTGTAATAAAAATCAATTGAAAACCGACGGTGTCTGCGCTCAGCTGACTACGGGCTAGCCTGCTGTTGGAGAAAAGCGTAAATGAAATACGGCTCTCAACATTTTACACCGATAGAGAGGTGTATTAGACCGGAACAAATGAAAATGCATTATCCGCTTCCGTCCTTTTTTCGGGGCATGTCGAACGACACGTGTCGCAGATGAATGGCTGCTGACGGAATGACTTGAGTATTCTATATATTTATAATGGTCGATTTGGTTAATTTGAAACTATGAGAAATAGATGTCTTTGTATAAGAAAGGATGACATCGATGCAGTGTATATGACAAATAATGTAATTGTGTTTACAATGCTAGAATTAATTCAGCTTCGAAATTGTATGAAATTAATGAAGTAAATAAGCTAAACATTTTATGATCAGTAGGACCATCGAAATACAATTCTGATCCTTTTATAACATGTGCAGTTTGTGTTGTTAACTTTTATTTCATAATTAACACGAATTTGTTTTTACTTCTGGACAATTCTAAATGCAATACTTAAAACAGAAATAACATAGCAAAAAAGTGTCTCCATTTTCTAAACCAAAAATTAATTAAGCACTATGATTAAAAAGATACTACTTCTTCGCCAAATATCGTTGTTTCCCCGACCAAGTAAATAATATTTTACGATTTCCTCGAGCTCATAGATTCCGCAAGGAAAATAATTCCACGCAACAGTCCCCTAGCACTAAATTTCGCAAGTAAACGCCGTTCTTTAAGCTGAGAGCAAGTAAACAAGAGTCATAAATAAACCGCCTTGAAAAAAACCGTGTCGTTTCGGTGAATAAATCATGGGGGAACCGTTCCAGAGTGCGAACGTTCGATAAAAACGAAAAAAAAAAGGGATACAGAGACATCTGCGTTTGTCCGCGAAGGTCTATTGGAATTCGAGTCCAGATGCACTCGAAAGTGAACGAACCAATTTCCCCAGTGCGTTGCAGCCGACGCGGATGGCGCAGGTGCGGCGCGCCGCAACAGCGGCTTGAATTAATCACCCTGATAAATAATAATAAGTGGCGGCGTTCTCGCGCCTAGTTAGTTCGTTATTAATACGCAATTCATATTAAACGAACCCTTTGCTCGAAACATAACGACGTACGCGCCGAAACGTCCCTACCGACGCACGATCCATCGCGTAGCCCATCTTGTCTCTGTGTTGGTCGCTGCGAGGACTGAGACAGTACACGAATAATTTAATATTCGAATGCTTCATGGACTATGCGTGTTATATATTCATACATACTTTATGGACACACTTAGTTACTCTTAAGAATTTGTCATGTATTTATTTAGTTAATTTTCTTAAACTTCTAAAGGAACAACTGAGGGTATCTTTATAATTGTGAAGTTTTATGTGTTCTTGTCATGGGCCTTCAGTTATGAACAGTTTAAGTTTTTATTAAGACAAAATTGTTGGTGTTGATTTAGTTCGGTTTTCTCTAGATACTTCTTGTAGAAAGAAGACAAACTTGAATTGACATTGAAATAAATAGAAATCTATTTATCTATTTAAACCGAGCGAACCAAAATTTAAGAAAAAAGGTATACACTCAAAGAATTTAATTTACAATCCACGTGAAATATATTATTCAAATATGCATGTATTCTGAGAGTGTTCCAATTATATTTACCGAATATTTGCGTTACCAAAGTGTTGGAATAATCTGATATACAAAAATTCGAGAAGTCTCCCCTAGCCCTAGCTGCTACACGACCGCAAGCTTGCTGTTGCGCGCAAGTATCGCGCGTGTTTCATAGTTAATGTCGCGTAATTAATCGATGGCTGATGGCCCAGGCCCGTATCGTCGCCGTGGGACGGCGAAACGGCTGGGCCATTACAAGTTTTCGAGTAAATTTTGCATTCGTTTTCCTCTGTCCGTCGTTGCCAACTACTTGACACTCCTGTTTAGTTGGTGAAACGACGAAAGGGGAACGAAAAGTTGGTCCATAGAACCAGATTCTCACGGAGCAGATGTAAATTAGCATACTACTGCAAGATTCTACGATTACTGCATTAATAAACCTTCCTTTATTGAAATTATCTGTTCGAGGTCAATGAAATAAAATGATAGTGGAAGATGTGTTTTCGAAGTCAATGCTTAGCATTCGTGGCAACAGAATGCTATGAAAACAGAGTGCGGGTAGCCCCTTTCCACCCCTCCAAAAAAAGGTCTCGAGCGGAAAGGTTTAACTGCATTTTTTTAAATAGGTGGGAAATTCAAGAAACCAGAATTGAAATAAGAAAATGCAAAATCTACATTTAAAAAAAAAAACAAAAAAAACAAAAAAAAATTGCAAACCTTAAAAGTCTCAAACCCTCCACTATTGAAAGCTCCAACACTAACCTAGATAATCACTCACCTAATAGCATTCCCCCCCTCCTCAGGTTTAAACTCACGGCTCGCTAGAAATTCCGTCGGAAGCGGAACTTCGTCGGGGCAAAAACGCGATTCGTAAATCATAAGTACCGATAACAAGGGTATGGGGCAGGGGGTTGGGGGAGGGGCGCTAGATTTATCAGCGAATCAGGGAGATCGAGCATGAAATCGAGCAAATCGCGTGGATTCTCCCATGCACGGTTCGCGGTCGTATATTCGAGGCTGCTACGCGGCGGCGTAAAAATCAACCGCCAATCCCGCGGATTTGGTCGGCTCGTAAAATGATTATGCAAAACGCAACGTCGTCGGGACGTGCCGGTCGCGTCGCACGCGAAGGGTGCTTTAATTTGGAGCTACCACGTCGAGCACGTGGGGGAGGGGAGGGGGGGGGGGGCTCTGGAGAAAATTAAAAGCTTATCTCGCTCGGTCCTTCCTTCGTTCCTCCCAGTCGACGGCTCGACGCCTGAGCCCCAGCCATTGTCTCGTCACGGAATTATTATCAACGCCGTCGACGATGTTGCTGGATAGTAATTGTTTGAACGTTGATTCCGTCCCATTGTTTGTTCGTCAGCTGCTTTCTCCACCCCGTCCTCCTCCCCCCGGCGTTACTAGCCCTTTCCAGCGACGGTTGCGCCACGCTGGAACGACGAAAACGTAGTTTCCACTGGCGCGGGCACCGTTAATCTTGAAATCGATACGCCACAGGATGTCTGCAGGGCGAGTTCGCAAGCTTGTCCGACTCCCCTTCCCATCCGTGAGGAAACGATGTTCGTTTCGCGGCCGTTTGCACGACGCTCGTTCGTTATTACCGTTCTTTTCTTCGCCCCCGCCTCGGCGACGACTCGATATTACGGATCGTTTCACGTCGATACGGTTTATTTAGAGCTATCCGTCTTGATTGGCCGATACCTGCCAATCGAAGGGCACTCGTCGCGAAAAACAAGTGGTACCGCGCTCTGGGAATCAGGGGGAACCGGCTGAGACACTTCCGGAACACGGAGACGATGAAGGGTTGTTGAAAGAATCAGTCGAGAGAAATGTTTATTGACCATTTTCGTTGGTACGTAATGGAGCTCATTGTCCATCTGAACTTTGCTGGTAGATGAGTAATGTCGCGTTTCGTTTTCTTGATGCGATTCGTTGATAGCGAATAAATCAAGTTAGATGGTTTTAATCAATTCGATCACAGACGGTGTGCGATTGGTTCCGAGGGGTTCATTCCACTTCACCGGCAGAAGGACTATTTGGCTGCGGGAGAGTTCGTAAAAAGGGACAGTGAAGTTTTGATGGAACTGTCAGACTCGGACACGTAACATGTAGAGACCCATAAATCCTAGTTTACGACGTTTTTTGGTGCAATGTATCACCGAAAACCCTTCTGGATACATACTTCTTTTCTACCTTAACGTTTATCTGGGCGATATAAACTTTTCATTATTCAACCCCTGTGTCAGCGAATCTTCATAGCATAGTACTAACTTCACTTTTAAAAACATTATAACATAAAGCAAAAATGATAAAAATATTAATCTCCAATTTAAGCTATTTAAGCTTAACAATTACAATTATAATTCCTGATACCTACGTACACTAACAAATCTTTACGAATGCATGGAACAGAGTAGAAGATTTTTGTATTTGTATTCACGCTTACAGAAAATGTTTAAAACGCGTTTGTCGTGTTCGACCTTTTCTGCCCTTACTACCCCAAACGCTTCGATTCTACCTAGCATTAGAATAGAATTTACAGGCAAATTTCGCGCGACAGGGGCCACAAACGACTCAAAGCGCGCAACACGGCGTCCACGTTTAAATATTTCCAGTCAAACGGCCGGGGATAAAAAAGATCCTCTATTTAGACCTTCGTCAGCCCCACCCCCTTACCCTTAAACCGTACCGCGACGTCCGCTCCATGAAAAGGAAGAAGAGCACGAACGTAACGAGTTAACAAAGATAAAAGGCACCAGGACACCGAAGCTTCTATTTTTTACTAGTCTGTCGACATACGACAATGGACTCGAATTAAAGCGTGGGCGTCCAGGCTTGCGTAATTGTTTTACGAACGGATAAAATTCACGAACATTCGCAGCGTTGATACGCTCTTGGGTGTTTTGTTTTGAGCTGGAGTGGGGATTGATTTCCTCGTCATCGTGGCTGTCCAAAATTTCATAGACTCGCGATAAATCTCTCCTAGTCTTCCAATTAAACAGCCGGACTAGACTGTTAGTGTTCATGCAAATTTATAGTTTTATAGAAACAGATAAAGAATTTAGATTCAAATGAAAGGATGAGTTATCTTCTAAACGGTGTAACATGTATTTCATTGTTGATATTTTATATATTTCCCATTATAAATCCCATAAATATTCGTGCCCTCTATGTCTATTGAAGAAGTTTGACTAAATTAAATAATAGGTTTAATATAACCAAATGAAGTTTTCAATATAAATATGTATATGAATAAGCTTAGACATGTATATATTTGTATATACATCAACGTATTTACACTAACAAATACTTGGAAACATCAAACTTATCATTTAATTTAAACAAATTTCTTCAACAGACATTGAGGGTACGAATATTTATAAGACTGACTGTATTTTCTCACATATTTTCATGACAAACCCAGGCTGTTCCATTATATGTTAGCCTTAAGTGTTTTTTTATCGACACCAAAATTGCAATTTGCTAAGGTCTCGCGCAAGCATTTCGATCCATTACTTTGTTAATTGCTTTCCATTTAACCGCTCCTTCTCGTCTTCGAAAGCAACGAATAAAATACCGCCCTATCCCCACCCTAGGTATTCCAATGATCAAGCTTAAGCAATCCACGCCGCGTTTTCGCGCACTTTCATCATTCGCAACCCCAAGATCAATAGACCACAGAGGACCGCGTGAACTCGAAATTTCATATATACCGTTGATTAAAGCCAACCTCCCGTGTCTACTTTCGCGGAATTTCCCGCGCAGAATCTCACCCGAACGTATTCCTAGCGCAGTCTCGAATTTCGTCGAGCAACTTCCCGTCCGGCGACTTTAACGTTGAAACCGAAACCCGCGGGCTCTGGGGTGAAAATTGCTCTTCAGGGCCAAGTTTCCGAGTGTAAATGCGCAACGCCACGGATGATTAATTTTACTCGAGCGATACATCGATAAATTAGGTGGAAATTGTGTATTACACGAAGGAGCGAGATAACGGTTAGCATTTCGGGGGTGTCTTGTATTATTGCGAGCCACTGCGCCTGATAGAGGACCATTAATCTCGCAAAATACTCCGAGTTCGAAGATTCCTCGAGATAACACGAAGTGAAAAATTGAAGATGGTTCTATGGCCTTCCTTTGGGTATGTTTTTTTGATTTAGAGGATAATTTTATCGAGTTAGTTTCGCCGACAATATTCGATGTAGGATTTTTCATGTGAGGCCTTTGGTGTAGAATAAATACTTTTACTAAAGAGAAGAGAAATGGTCTATTTCTTTTCAAGGACATTCGAAAGGCATACATTTCTGAAATATATTTTTGGTGATAGCCATTGAAGTGGCTTCACAGACGAATTACTTCCTAAGAGATGTCAGTAAACTTTAGCTAGAATACTATCACTGGATCGTAGTCAAAGTAAGACAATGGAGGGATGTCGAAGACATTCAATCGAGGTAAGTTATGTTTCACCCAGTAATAGTAGTCGAATGTTAACAATGCACTCTCCACGATGTGCCAAATCAAGAACATAAGAGGAAGAAACACTGTATAGAAATAGTCTCATTGTAAAAATATCAAATGTATACACTTCAACCTAAATCGAATTTTTAAATGTCAAGTAACGCAAACACCATATAAATATTATAATAGAACGCTTTCTGTAATATACTCTTGAAAGATCAGACGAAACCAAAGAAAAGATCAAAATTATTCAAGTAATTATTGCACGAAAAATTCGTTAAACGAGTATCAGTAGGCACCCGTCTGACCATTACTCGGCATTTCTACTTGCACTGAAGTCTCCAAATCCCATACTAATATCTTCAAGCCTCCGTAATCTCCATAGCTATCCTTACCACCTCAATCACCTAGCAAGAAAGCTATACCTATCGAACAATATCCAACCTTATGTACACTGCACAATAACACGATCGATCATCTAAAAACGCGCTGGTTTTTAAAATCGAAATTCGATGGACACCGTGTAGGTTGACGTCGTCGTCGAGATTTATGAGGACGAGGTTCCCCCTTTGCGTGTCATTCGACTTGGACTCCCTGTTGGCGGTAACATCGTAATGATATAGTGTCACGGGCGGAGAAGTTTACGTTAATGGGACGTGGAGGGAGGTGAACGAGGGTGAAGTAAAATGTGTCCGAAGTTTGGACGTCACTGGTGCGGCTTTAAGAAGTTGTCTCGGCCGACGCTCCGCTGGGATAGGTTCCATTGTGCGAGAAGGTCGGCTGGTAGGTGGTCCGTTGGATGAAGCTGAAGCGGATGTCTCGGTAGCGGGGGTGCGGCGGGACGAGGAGTATAGGCTTTTGTCGGCAAGTTCCTTCCGCCGAAGTTCGGCGAGTATATTGGCTTAGTTTCGAGTGACGTGCTTGGATACACGAGTTAAATATATTCGGAGACGTTTTCGTCCGGGCAACAACGCCCCTTCGTCCCTCTACGGTAACTAGAAAACTCGAAACGATCACCAGGTCTCGTTGCGAATCGGTTCGAAGGCGACTTGGTGGTACTCTAACGAGAAACATTCGCGACGGACTGATTTTGATGAAAGTTTGCAAGTTTGTAGATAAAAGTAAAATATATTTGTTCCAGGTTGCGCAAGTTTGAGGGGTGGAACCTCTGAAGTTTGAGCTCTTAATGATATTTTATTAATTATCTAAAATATCGAGAGTTTTACGAAGAAAAATAAAATTTGTTTTCTACACCGTAGATTGAGAAATACTTGAAGCAGGGAGTGTGAACTTTGTTTGATGCAAGGAATATTTACGTGTTTGTGGGATTCGATCTGAACCACAATTTAAAAGAGTAGAATATTACAATGAAACGCTTTCATAGCTTCCCTAATAGTTACATAGCTTTAATAAAAAGTTTAAATTTTCCACAAGTGCGAATATTTCGAGGAGGAAATCGTACGGGTTATATTTAGCAAACACTAATCAGGATGGTACCAGCTAGAAGGAACTCGATGTTGTCACGGATATCTGGGAACGGAAAACGTAAACTGTCCTGACGATAGATTGATAGACAGATACTAGAACTTTCTGCCACCTGCATTTTACATCCGCTAGGTTTGACGCTATTTCTGGAAGAGACTTGCATCAGCTGCTTGCGACTGCTAATTTTCTTCCTGTCCGACAGTCTGGTAGACGTACACTTATTGATTTCAATAAAATTACCTTAGGAAGTGCCCCGTTCGTTAGATTGCATTAGATGTCGTTCATCCTATCAGAGAATCAACCGACGAAACATTTACTTTTATTTAACTTTGCAAATATTCCTATAAACTGATTGTCGAATTCTACCTTGAAGTTTCTAAATCATTCTGTAAATATTCATAGCTTTAATTTATGTAGCCAAGTGGACTTGAGTTTTATTCGTTTTGGAGCAATTTAGAAATACATTGTCATTCTTCAATTTTTGGAAATATCATACGAGGTTGCAAGAGCACCACTAGACCATTGCCACTAGAGGAGTCATCGGTAAAGCTTTTATAGAGGATCCTGCGTTGGACGGGTCTGCAAGCTGGAAAAAGTCACCTCTAATCTTTCTTGCTACTCACCCTGATCTAAAAACACCACTTATGGCAGAGTGTTTTCAACAGAGCGACGCGTTCAAGGCAAGACCCGCTAAAAACGCCTTTGCCGTTAACTCCGCTAGGAAAACTAAGATGGAACTTTGCAATGTCTGTTGCTCCTATCGACAACTAATATCGTTAACGAAAATAAAATTAATTTACGAATGCTATTAACGATTGCACCTAATGGACACCTTTAAACATACGCAGAAGGCTTTTTCTTCGTGCACATGATTAATTTCTCATTACATTCAAGTTAAGATAACAGTACCAATGTAATATTTGAGTCTTAGGGACACCGTACTAGTAGCTCTGAGTAATAGCATGCGATTATGTAGCCTGCATATTGGACAAATGTTCAAGTTTGTTTGGTGAAGTCATCAATCCTCCTGCTTGTGGTTTGGAACGATGATTCAGATAAGAGGATAGATCTAGCTCTCGCAGTTCCTCCTTGTCCATTGAACTGTGATAGTTTCAACTCAAATTCGAGACCAATGGACTGTAATTATCGCACATTGTGGTTTCACTGAGAACCCTTATTTGTCAACTTTCAAAATACTTGTAAATCTTAAAAAGAAATTCTTTTATTTAACTACGACAACTACAATCAATCCCATAAATATTCGTATCCTCTATGCCCATTGACAAATTTTGAGTAAATTAAATAATAGTTTTGATATTACCAAATGAATTTTTTATTATAAAAATGTATATGAATAGGCTTATACATGTATATATTTATGTATACATCAACATATTTATGCAAACATTCATTTGCGAACGTATACCTGTCATTTAGTTTAAACAAACTTCTTCAATAGGTATAAAGGGTACGAATATTTATGGGGCTGACTGTATGCGTAGCCTCCATAAATATTCAATAAGCAAGAACGAATTGCAAACATCGAATTTCTGCCCTCATCTTAATCATACACCCCCAACATCAAAGCTTTCCCCATACAAAACAAACTTGGACGTTTGTCCACTAGTCACACGATCACTTAGTCAATATTATCCTAGATAAAGTAAGTAATCCTTCTTCAACCCTAACGATATAAAGAGGAATCAACATTCCGGGTTCCAAAAGGGAGATGGCTAATATTCAGAAAACGGCGAGACGGTAGAACTCCAAAAATCGAATTTCCGCTCTCATCTTAATCACACACCCCCAACACCAAAGCTTTCCCCACACAAAACAAACTTGAACGTTTGCCCACTAGTCACACGATCACTTAGTCAATAGTATCCTACATAAAGTAAATAATCCATCTTCAACCCTAACGATTAACAGCGAATGAACGTTGGCATTCTTGGTTGCAAGCTGCAAGTGATAATGTCCAGAAAACAGCAAGATGGTAAGATTCTCAAGAAGTGGCTAACGAGGGTGTCGTTAAAGAGGACGGTCCTCGAAAAGTTGTGGAAACGACCCAGGCGTTGTTTGTAAACTTTTAACGCTGCACTGGCAGCCATACTCCAGTTACACCCCTTTAATCCATCCGCGACTGAGTTGCATCCGGGCGCAGCGGGAACGTAGCCGGGATATACATATTTAATAACGGAAATGCATAACAATGAGCACACTTCTAGACGCTGCATCTACGATCTTCAGCCAGGGCTGGCGTTAACTTTCTGCGTCTTAATCCCTTTCACGTGAATTACTTCGGCTCGGTGGCGCGCCTTTGAACGTCTCCTCGCGTTTTCGCGTTCCATCGACTTCCTTTGTCATCGACGTCGGCGAGATGCCTCGCAGCTAGGCCACGGACAGCCAAAGAGAATAGGTGGATGCACGCTGACGAGGAAGTGGCTGACCAGACTCAAAGATTGCGACGCGGGGAAAAAACTGGGTTGTATCGTCACACTTATTTTAATCACTCGTGCTATGAGTACTCTTTTGAGCATCGCAATTAAAATTCGTCTGTTATGTGATTGTTTGGGGGGTATTGTTAAGAAAATTGTTTTTTAAAGCAAGGGTTACTGGAGGTAACCTTCAAGGAGGTTACTTTCAAATACATTATATATATAACTGGGTTGTATCGTCACACTTATTTCAATAATATATATATATACAATACTTTATAGCGCCACAAGGAAATGACAGACATAAATGAATATATTCCCATATTAACTGTAAATATATTTATTTCTAACTCTCATTTTTCCGTCTTCGCTTATTTTCCTTATCTAACTTTTCCCTTCCAATTTCGTCAAACAATACCTGCCCAATCCAACCTGACAAGAACTGTCGCGTCAATCGTCCCTGTGAATCAATCGAAATGTCCATTTCGCCCTTCCCTGTCACCAATCGAGACCGCCGATGGCGCGAGGATCTCTAGTCGGCACGTAAAAATAAATCGCTTCGTTATTTTAACGAGAATGCCCGAACGAAAACTCTTCCGTTTCGTTCGAGGTGTACTTTCGAATTCTGTTCCCCATTATTGGCCGACGGAAAGTTTTGCGCCATAGTGGCGAGTTAACGTGAAACAATGCAGCAGCGCGGAGAATGTTATGCCAGGCACGAAATCAGGTCCACCCGGTAATGGAAATTCCTGGCAAATTTCTATCGAGGCTATCGTTACAAAAAGCTGAAAACAGCTAAAACGAGCGCGGGGCGAAGTCGTCATCGTGCCTTTTCTTTTTCCTCTTTGTTTTTTAATACCGCCCGTAGAATGTTCATCGTTCATTACAAGCTTGTTTCCTCCCATCCTCCTCCATCCGTTGCGGGATACACGGAATCGTTGATTACGCGATTGCGAACCTTCCAACGCACTCGTTAATAAAATCTCATATACGAGGTAATTTCGGCACCGTGTTCTCCCTTTCCGTACCAGCTCTCGCGGAAAGTCGAGGTTTTTTAACCGTACGGTTGCGGAATTAAATATCTACCTTGATTCGATACAGTTAAGAAATTGCTACCGTGAAAGTCGGTATAGTATATTTACTTGTTACGGAGATTTAAATACGCTTCGAATCATTTAGTGTAAAGCATAAATAAAGACATGTTAAATATGAAGGATTATCAACGATACACTCTTCGTCAAGTGAAACTACAACTTTCCCAGAATAATGTGATTTAGAAAAAATAGTTGCAATTGCACTCTATAGAAGCATGTGGAAAATAAAAATATAAACAAAAGAAATGAAAGATAGTAGAGCCTATCCGAGTTCAACCCAGAGAATTTGAAAAGTCTCAGATACATTCCCACCCTCAAACTCAAATTAAAAACTATCATTTTTATTACACACCAGCCCCAAGGGAACTGAAAGTAAACAAGCAACAGCTTCGCCACGTTCGTCCAACTCAGATCCAAATTTATTTCCCCGTTTCGAATCGAATCCAAACACTCCATGAGAATGCGCGCACTCGGTATGCTTTACAACCCATTACACCCTCGTTAATTTGGTACAAGAGGTGTCAAGCATAGACCCCAAACCAAAAACCTCATCCGAGCGGTGCTACAGCCGAAATCTCGTTTACATTTATCGCGAGGGGATGGAGGGATACGGTTCGCGAAATGAACCACGTATCCGGGCTTCCTTCGAGAACGATCTTGTTGCGCGGCTGTTTCGTGCTTTGAGACGCGATATTAAGACTTCGACTAAACGCGACCGACTTGGAAACTAATATGCCATTGGGTAACTCTGAAGGATTCAAAGAGCCGCGACGCGAAAGGAGGGAAACCTCTTTCCCGCAACGATCAACAACGTCTCTCTCATCCGATCGACGTGAGGGTGTGGGCGTCGCGTGGTTTCAGAGGCGCAACCGTGTCTTTTGAAACCAGAGGGGAACAAAAATGACTGGTAAGGAACTAAAATGAAGCTCAACAATAATTTTTGACTCGTTACTTGTTCGATAAAAATTATGAGATAGACGATGGGCAGGGTGAACGTGGTCATTTTAAATGTTTGTATTCTTTTTCTTCATGTAGGAAGGCAATTGATACGCTGCAAAAGATCTGAGGCTTTGGAGAAATTTAGTAAATGTTAGTCTGATATTTTTCTTTTCTATCAATGGTACAAATAATGCAGATGTGTTAAGCACGAATTGTTCTGGTACCTAATGCTAACACTGTGGTAAAATATTAAAACGAAATCTTTTCAAGAAAATTCTTCGTAATAACGTTACAGAGTAATAGAAGCTAAGAGATTTAATATTTTTTTAACCTCCCTTACGATTTATGACATATTACCAAAAGTATGAAAAATCAGAGTTCATTCGTAGGAGTATCTTCAACCCCAAAAGCATGCATTATAAATAAAAAATCACATTATCCTATTAAAAAATAAAATAAAATTATACTTGAGAATAAAATCTCTTTCTCTCTAAACTTGCTGTACTTTATTCGGAGAATTTCGCAGGAATTTCTCTGCGCTGTCTAATTTCTATTCTCCAGTGATTTTCGCAAAATTTCATCCCCCGGGGGCAACGCAACCGAAGACACGGTTTCCCCCGTTCTCTTTTCCTCTCTCGATGAACGACGGAACAAAAGGGGACAAAAGAAAGCAAAATGCGTTCAGACGATGGCGGGAAAGTCGGAAGCTGGCTGCGGGAACCCAAGGAATCTGGAATCTGCGGCTTCCGCCTTTGCTTCGTCGCGACTTATTGTCCGTGTTAAGGAAAATTGTACGAGGGGAATATTTCGAGATTAGCCCGTGCACCGTTCTCCCTCGAAGACTGTGCCTTCGACCAGGAATTTGTGTTTTAGACAACAAAGACCCGTCTTCCCGAGCTGTTAAAAGGAAAACTGCTCGATCGATACAGTGTTAAGGATTTCGCGGCAGCATACCGAAGAATTCTCATCCCTGAAACTCCTCTAGAGGATATTCGTCGAGTGCAACCCAGTGTACAGATATTTCGATGCCCGAAGCAACAATGAAACACGGATCACGGTGAGCAAGGATGCTGTTTTTCTTAGAGAAATCGTAAAACCATTTATTGAATTAAGATAATCTGAGAATTCTTGTTGAATCTTGCAAGTAACTCTAAAATAACAGAAAAAAATATATGGAGAAAGAGACGATAAGATTTTTCAACAACAGGATACTCTATCGTCTCATGTTACGATACCTTTCAAAAATAATACTGAGAATATTGTGTTATTATTCCATATTCATCCCGAATATACTATTTGCAAAATGAAGCGATAGAAAAATATTAAATCAAAAATCAAGAGATAATTTTATAAATAATAGACAGAGCATCAAAATAGTTTACTTAATTTTTGTTTACTCTTGAGGATTTCTGCACCCTTACAACATGATTCTAAAGGCGCGTGCCCTGTTGCCCGTGCCTTGTCAACAGTCCTGGTCGACAGGATCGGGTTTTACACAGACGGTACAATCTTATTACAGCCGTTTCCGCGTTGAGTTTTGCGGAGAAAGGAGGAAAACAGCCGGTAACGGACGGAATGCTGATCGCCTTAAAACAATCGCTCCGCGAGATACCTTTTAAACGCATTTAGACGAGACAGACGCATAGGAAAAGCATAATTTTTTTTATTCCGCGACTATTATGAAAGCAATTCGTTTAATATAACATTTCCGCGACGTGAGTGGAGCAATTGAGAAGGGAATCGCGCGACCTCCGATCTCCATTGTCAAAGGGGGAGTTTCTTCCCCTTGGATGGGCGGGCAAATGAAAATCATCGCGAACCTTTGAACTACTAAGAGACGTGAGGAGGACGGAAATGATTTTGGTATGCAATTATTAAACCTGATGGATTTTGAAGATCAGACGAAGTGGGAAGTAAGAGATAATATTGCAGGCACTAATGAGATTAAAATTTGAAAAGTTTTTGTTCAAGTTGGCGCCTTGTCGCTCGACTGTGCATCCGCCAAGTAAACACATCGGAAGGTGAGCGCAGTCATTTATTTGAATTTATTTTGTTTCCATTTTTCTTGTTTCTATTGTATAAATATATATACAGTTGAATAAAAGTGAACAGTTAAATAAATCTTGTGTGTTCTACGATCAATGTAATATAACCTCAACAGTTTTATGAAAAAATATTTGTAGGTTTAGTAACAACAGCACTACTAAACACACCCACACGGTACTTCCTTCTCAAAAGCCGCCCTGAACTTCCTCCAAACAATTCCAATTAAATACACAAAACTCGACAATTCCACCCCAACCCCATCCTACACCCATCGATCGCCGGAATCGTGCGATTTCCACAGGCCAATAGTCACGGCATCGTTCCGTTCTTCGGGCGACATCGTCGAAAATGGACGTTCCGCGTGTTAACGTAGCAATTTCCGCTCGCATCGTGCAGAACGCACGCGCGTGCATACCGATCGCGTCGGAAACTGCGATAAATCGATCCAGATAGACGGGATGGATCGCCGTGAAGCTCAGCCGACCCTCCCGGCCCGTCCTTCAAGCTTTCGCATGTAAATAATATCGCAAGATGGCGGCGCGAAATCATAAAGTTGCCCGACGGAACGCGAAGTTGCGGTCTTTGCTGGCGCTCTCTCGACTTTGCCTGTGGTTTTGGCTGGGATCCTTTCGTCGGTTCGATCGATCGGCCGAGGGTCGTCGTCGTCTCGAAACGCGAGGAACGCATTTATTTTTCAAGGGCGAAATTTATGTATGACTCGAGCCGCGATAGATGCCACCGGGGAGGTAGCGGATCCCGGCTCATCGTCGAGCGGCGCATTATCGATTTAAAGCGAAAACTGACGCAACCGTGCATCGAATCGCTCCTAAATTCCTAGAAACAGCCACGAGGAAGACAGTACCGCCGATCAGACAAACGAACCGCCCTTAACGATAATGGAACAGGCATTTCCAACAGGGAGCGTCGTTCACGGCGGATGCGACGTATTAACTCGACGAGCGACGATTTCCTGTTGAGGGGGTAACGGAGTGTTGGGGAATCGTCAAAGGAACTTCAGTCAGGGGAGTCGTAGCAAGACAAACGGGAAAGTCTCGGTAAGCGTGGAATCGAATATGGTTAGGTTTAGGGGATGCGAGGCTCGGATGACGGAGAAATTCTGATTCGACGGGGTGTTCGCTTGTTTCGAGTGAGAATGTCGAATGATCGCAACTGTTTCGTTCGAATGAACGAACAGAAAACGATGCGGTAATGGTACCAAGCCACCGATAAACAAATTTGGCAGAGAGCCAGGATCAAGCGAGGAAATATAGCGTAGTATAATATTTCAGCGAAGGACTATAAGATTTCAGTAATATGAACGACCGCGTGTGTCGCACAAGCGAATGGTGCCACCGCTCGTTGGAGGGCAGTTCTGCGAATGACGTACTTATATCTTGCGGGCACATAATGTGTTAAGTGCCTCGCCCTGTCTAGCGTCTAGAATATGTGTGTAAAATATTATAACGAAATTCGAAATATGAACGAAGTTACAGCGGTTTCAAGAAGGCTGCGTCCGAGCAGAAAATTACCAGCCTTTGAAGCACGTACGAGTGGAGTTTCTCTGGCGTAAAGCAGAAGCTGAAAGAACGCTTGATACATTTTAATGTAAACTCCTCGAGGAGAATGCTGTTATTGACAATTAAACCAATATATGAGTTAATGTTGGATAGAACCACACAACATCATTGTGAAAAATCACCAGCAGAGATTCATTTAATACGAATTTAACTGTATTAGAAATGATAAAAATAGTAGCGGGTCAAGACATTAGGACGTTTATGAATAATAGAGACCACACGCGGATCGATCAATGGCTGACGTAGCAGAGGAGACCAATATCGTACCACGAATCGGCAGTACATTGAAAATACAATGCTCTCGAACCCAACAGAGAAGAGACTCAAGAAATTTTTTCATCACCTATCCGTCATCTAAATACGCTCACCCGATGGTGATTCAAGGACAAATGCCGTCTCGCAAAAGGGTTGATGCAATTTACAAAGTGGAAGAAACAGGAATCTATGCGAAGCCCCAGAAACCTAAATACTCCAGAGTTTAATCCCAGCGACCCGAGGTAACCGTCGTAGAGAGTCTAAGTGATCGACAGAGTCGATCGGATTCGGTTCGAGAATTCGTAGCGCTCGGCTTCTCGGCCCCTCGATTCATCCCGCGTCAAAAATAAAGCAAACAACAACGACCGGCGAGTGTAACTCGAAAACAGGCCAAAGTAGATCCCGGAGTTCGCTCTCTCGAATCGATCTAAATATATACCTGGTCTGCTAGGCATGCAACTACACACGGAGAGGCTAGAGCCACTGACCTTGGCGAACCTCTCCTGAGTGTCGAGGATCTCGATGAAGAGCGAGACCTTATCGTCCACTATCTTGAACCCGTTCCGCGGCTGGGCCAGCAGCTGCTGTATCGCCTGGGACGTTGTGAGCGGCGTGGCGGGGCTGGTAGCCGGCGTGGAGCTTCTGGTTCCGGTGCTGCCGGTTCCCGAGTTGCTGTTGTGCAGATGAGTGCACCCCAAGAAGATCGGATTGCCATTGGGCGAAACGCCGCAGTTGAACGGCCGGAAGGGCAGACCGTGGAAGGTCGGGCTGGGCCTTGGCCCGGAAGCACGGAGAAGAGACTGAGCGGATGGCAGCGACAAACGTCGCACAGCGCTGTGATTGGGATTCTGTTGCGTCTGTTGCTGAGTTCTCGAAGGGGACTTGAGGATTTGGTAGTCGCTGGCGGCCGATGGCAGAGACCTATAGCCAGAATCAGAGGGTGATGCTGGTGGCATCGGAGCCGATTGAGGGGTAGTCGCGATGCTGTGAGGCCTGGGTCGGAGCGCCGCGCCTGGCGTCCACGTGTTCGAGTTTCCTGGATTCGTCAGGATGCTCAGAGCGGGCCCTTGTGACGTGGGCGTGGGTGGCTGGGGATGAGGCAGGGTCGAAGCGTACGCCCTGCGAGGTATGGGTTGGTGCAACACCATTCCAGAGGAACCCCACTGTATGGGCTCGCCTGTTGTGCGAGGGCACGATGATACGCCGCTTGCTGATGTTGCTGGAGCTGGTGCAGGCATGCCTGCTGTAGCTGTAACGGGTGTCGAGGCGATGCTGTGAGGCCGCCTAGGTACGGGTTGCTGAAGTTGCCCGTTCCATAATGACTGGGGTGGTACAACGCTGCGAGTCGTGGGTCCCACTGGACCGTTGACGGGTGTACCGTTGCCGCGGGGCTCCTGTTGACCGTTGATACCATTGATGCCGCCATTGTTGATAACGCCGCCGGCGGGTAGAGATACGGGAGTCCCGGCGACCGAATGGGCGCGCCGTTGTACCATCCCTGGTATAACGGCTGCTGTTGAGCTTGGTGAGCCAACTGTGCTCCACGATGACGGTGCTGTTGATCCTGGTGTGATTGCTGAAGCTGTTGCTGCTGCTGCTGCTGATGTTGCTGATGGTGGTAGTGTTGACGTTGCGTTTGCTCTAGCACCGAGTTGACCAAGGGAGTGGACACCTGAGACATGGTGGTATGGTGGAGCGGCAATACTATGAGGACGCCGCGGTGCTGTTGGTTGGGGTAGACCGTTGGGAGTAGAGCGAACTTTATTTGCGCCGGATGCTGGTATCGGGGCTGGTGGGGTGTACAATGGGAATCCGTGACCATTGTGATTCGGGCTACGGGAGGGCAACTGGTGGATCGGGGACGACTGAACGTTGTTCCGCTGTTGCTGCTGCTGCTGGTGGTGCTGTTGGTGTTGTTGCTGTTGCTGGTGCTGGAGGTGATGGTCGTTGACGGAGATTGCTCGAGGCGTGGTCGTTGGATGTGTTGGGGCCGGTGGGGGCGGGGGTTCCAGTAGATTTTCAAGTTCTGCAGACAACGACCACGCTGAAGATAGTGCTGATAGTGATGGTACTGTTGGTAGAGCTGGTAGCTGGACGGTGGTTGCTGAATTGCCAGCGGAGTCGGAATTGTTGACTGCGGTGGCAGGGCTTGGCGAGGAGGACTTGTTGACGCGTGCGGCGCGCTCGCCGCCGACGACAGCGGTGACGTGCTGTAGATGACGATCATTCAGGCTCGCACGTCCGTTGACATTGCGATAGAAACCGGGACCCGGCACTAGGTTCAGGCTGGTCGGCTTCTGTTTCACGCCGCCGTTTGGCTGCGGAGACGAAGCGGGTTTCGGTTCGCCCATTTGGTTATTATCGGCCTCAGGACACGGCCGACTAGGTGTCCAGCTGCATGATCGTGCACTTAGGAAACTCTGCGAATGTCCCCTGCACAGTTCTTATCCTTCTGGTACCTTTATCGTCTCTATGCAATTCAGAAGATTTAAATTCCAACTGGTAAGTAGACTGACACTTCTAATCATACGACCGAGTACGTGTCTAGATGCATGATCGTGCACTCAGGAAACTCTGCGAATGTCCCGTGTATGGTTTTTATCCTTCGAATGCTCTGATCGTCTTTATCCAATGCTAAAGTGATTCATAGTTTCAACTCGATTCGGAAGATTCAGATTCGAATAGCAGCCGTGTAGATCGACACTTCTTATCCTAAAATGCCACGAAGAAGTCGAATCTCGATGTCCTGGTTCTCGTTGTAACTATTCCTGTCGACTCGCGAGACAGCTCGAGGACATTTCGCGCGCGACATATTGTCCAGCGCGAGCGAATCGATAATCTCCGCGCTTCGTCGTCTGGCAGTTTAAGCATTCGCTCCTTCGTTGACGTCGCGTAGGTCAAACATCGTTCCCATCGACGGAACGTTGACGGGGGTGTATTACGCTCGACGAGTATGTCGCCAACCACGCGCGACCGACACTCGCAATTTAGGCTCTATTTATTCGTTCGATGCATCAGTCGATAGGTCGCTCAGGCTTCGCGTCGGCCAGCCAGAGATCGCATAATATTTCGAAATAACATTTGATTAATTGTATGCCGTCGAACGTTAATTCAACGGGTGTTCTCGTTCGAATCGATCGTTATTAATTACTTGTCGATTGTTGCACGTATTAAAGTGCGAACTCATGACCGTTATTATATTTAGAGTGCTGGCTCGTTAACCGGACCATGCACCGACAGATATCCAATTCTTCCGAGCTGGCAATATTTTTCAATAAATCTCTCTCAACTGGTTTCACATTGACCGTGAACAACGGTATAAATCTCTCAAATATAATATATACATATATCTATATATATAGATATATAATATATCCAAAAATCTTCGATTAATAAATTTTCACTATAACGACAACGATCACTAGATTCTCTAAATAATGACTTTAATAGAACTTCGGAACTACGACGATTGCTGCGTATATTCGTGAAGAGACGTTTCTTCTATTTTAAACAACTTCGACCACGTCTCCTACGTTTCCATCTACCAGTCGAACAACCGATGCTACTTGACGGCCGTTTCGAATTTGCCTGAACACGTGGTCGATCGTGGGTGCACAGCACCGTGACATCGACCGACGATCGACCGCGAAACACTAAAGAAAGCTTGCCCTATCGCTACGGTTTTCACTACGTAGAACTTTGTCGATGATGATCGAGTTCTCGTCGAATCCTCGCGACGAACTTCGCGCACTGAACACTCGGCCACCACCCGGACACGGACGATACGAATTCGCACAGAGGAACAGTCCGATGAAAACCGAAACCAACGACCGTACTTCCTTTTCCGAGGATACGTCGACACTTGCTTGTTTCTGCCTTCAGGGCTCTGGCTCGCTATCGCGATGAGGATCGCCCGTCATCGCCGATCTCTGGCATTCTTTCTATCTTCCGTGGGCGACCGTTAGGCTTCACCTATCACTGGACCCACCGATCTACCATCGTCCTCGGGCGTTGATCGCGTAACGGTGATCCTCCTTCACCTCCTGTGCCTGGACTAATCCGACTTTGGAACGAGCCAGCGTTGCCAGCATGATTCCCAGACGACGATGCGTTAGGCGGTGCGAGAAATTCTCGAGCCGAGGTAAACTCGCAGGACACCGCGCGGAGTCCTCGCCGGTGCGAACCGCGTGAGTTCAATGTGCGCGGGTCAGGAATCGAAGAGGGAAGTTAAGGACAGGAGGTCAGTCGGGTGAGACTGACGCGTGGCTGCCGTGCCGGGGGCGGAGTGGCGTGTTCCTCTTTGGAATACGGCGGGATTCGAGCCGCGAGCAGCCGCACGCCTGCGCCTCGTGAGCAACTGCTGCTCTCTCGGCCTCTCTTGCCTCCTCTCCCGCGGTGTCTCGCTCCCTCATCCCTCCCACTTGTCCTCTCTCTTTGCCGTTCCCGAGGGAACATTGGTACGGCCCTGCTGTTCCCTCCCATCCCTCCTCGCGCGCTCGTCCAACCGAGATCTCTCTTTCTCTCTAATTCAGCTGGAGCCGTCAACGCTGACGACGACGACCACGCCGATCCTCGCGCCTGGTTCTTCTCGCCGCTAAGCCGACTCGCGAGTTACCCGACGAAGAGGGAGGGAGGAACAACAACCGGTGAAAGGGGGTGCAAAAACACCAGGAAGAAGAAGAACGGCTACGTTTGTCTCTTTGAGGACGCGGGACACCTCCTTTTGCGATAAGTCCGCTGCACACCTTTGGTCGCTTGCTAACGAGGGGACTTCCCCGATTCGATATTTAAACGAACATTTCAGAGATGATGAGGCTATAAGCGCCGAAGATGGAGATGTTGTAGTCGACAATAGCCGATAGTCATTTGAGGTGTCGATGCTGGTCTTCGAAACAGTGTATTTCGGTGATTTCTCAATGCTTAGCTTCACCTCATGCCTTTTTCCTTTCGAGAATCGCCAGAAGCCGGCAGCTGACTGATTCTATATTTTAATATTAATTACCTATTGATTAATTATTAACAAGACTTATTATTTAAACAACAATGGGGAATATGATTTTGCTGCGATAGGAATGTTTCACGAAGGAACTTTGATTCCTATCTCCGGGTCTCCAGTCGCAGCAACCTCCACGTGGTGAGACCTGGTAATCGGTATTATTCGTGACGAACAATCCTTCGTCACGAGTAATATCGAGCTAATGGCTGCGAACTTGTAAAGTGTAAAGTGTAAAGTGTAAAGTGTAAAGTGTAAAGTGAGATTAGATTTAGATCAGCAGGGACAATACCGAGGAGGCGTAGTTATAATTAGTTTTCAGGAAAATTCATTTGTATAAATTATGTATTAACATTAATACATTTTAATCGCAAAATGTTAGTTAATTATCACGACAATTTATGTTTTTAAATTACAGATCAAACTACAACATACGTATTTTCTGAAATTTTGTTTTCTTGCATTATAAAATTATCCTATTTGTAATGTTTTTACATTCTGTGCGAAATGTAATCCTTCAACCCGTATAATCTAAGAATTGAAAAAACTTGTATATCGTTTCTAATAACACAACAGATATTGGCAGATTTTCGAATTGTATTGCCAATCTTGTCATAATCTCGTCGAGATCTCGTCGAGATCATGTATTCTAAATTGTCGAAAATTCGACATCGATATGGATGTTTCGAGATTTTTTGAGATCACGATCGAGATCGTAGAAATCTCGTCTCGTCTCGTCACGTGCTCATCGCTAGCTTCCCCCCATCGATTCCGAAGACACATTCGAGGTTTCTAAACGCGAGGCGTTTTCCGTGGAGGTTTCACCGCGACAGCGTCGGCATGTAATTACACGGGCCCGGCGGGGAGATGAAAAAAACAGACTCGAAAGCGGAATAACGGGACGAAAAAGAGGCTCTCCGGCGTGGTCCCCGGCGCTGACAACCGGTTCAACGCAAAGAAGGGCATAAAGCCGAGAGAAACGAACGAGAAAGAGGGAACCAGAAAAGTACTATCTCGCGGCGGAGGCCGTACGCAGCACATTGCCCTCCTGGCATCTATTCGAGAGGCACCACCCCCTTCGTCGTTCCCTAGGCTCTCGGCGTTTGGTCGTTCCTCGTCATCCGTCTCCCTCTGTTTGGCTATCCACCCCTTTCGCAGCATTCGCTGTAACACGAGCAGCATGCGTCGACCGTCAACCCCCTTTTCGCGATCTGGGTATATGGGCCTCTGGTCATGTAGCCAGGAGAAGCTTGCGGATCGATGATAACGGCCATGGAGGAACGATGACAATACGATTATTGGGGATATCGCCGACGCCAGGACCCGTCGATGTCGGGAGAAAGTGGTAAATCGGACGTGGTGGCTTTTATTAGCGGTGCGGGTCGACCACCTCCGGCTTCTAAATCTGAGTTAACAGATTCGAGGTCTTTGAGGGGTTTGACAAATGGGCATGGTACTTTCAGGATGACTCGGTTGTGGATGGAAGGGATATCATGGTTCGAACACGGGACGAATTATTTGAATTACTTGAGGCAGGTCCTTCTTAATTAAAGGTTAGATTGTTTTGAACACTCCATGAGACTTTAACCCTTTCAGACCTGGCGTCTTAGGGCGAATGTCCTTATTTGTGCACACGAAGAAAGATTTATTACATGAAAAAAGACTGTTAGGATTTTTTTCTATAAAGGGTTAAGAAACGAAGGTAGCAAATAAATATTATGAATACCCTTAAAGATTTTACCAACTCATAGGTGGCACCACGAATCACATCGATTTCCATCATTCTCGGACGAGTATTATCGTGAACGTAAAACAGATACTACTTTCAATCAGCTACAAGTGCAATAAAATGCAGGTATTCGCGTCGAATGGAGAGGATTAATTAAAACTTGCAGGATGCTAGCGAAATCGTAATGCTTTTCAGACTCCGATGATTCGAGTACTGCTCGAAAGAGGGTCGATTATTTCTACCATCGAAGTGCCTGTAAGTACCCTTTCGAATTCTGCAGGTACTCGGGAGTTCGAAGCCAGCTCGCATGACTACCTTGCAAACACAACGAATGAAATTTTATTTCCTGCGAGCGGTATTCGAACCCCACGAATAAAAACTGACGATTCATGGGTACATATTGAACTTGACCTCACCCCCTATCCTCCTAGAGGATGTCCCGAAGACATTCCTCTCTTTTGGCGTTTACTTAAATATTCTTCCATAGCCATTCCTCTCTTTTGACGTTTACTTAAATATGTTTCCATAGCCAGGCTTCTAATTTCCTCGTCATATTTTATTAACGTCGTCGGAGCATCTTTCTTTCGATTCTTATCGCGGTAAAGTGGCACAGACACGACAAACCCGACTCCTGTAACGGACATTGAAGCGAACCAACTATCGGCTCGTTGACAAACGTTTATTGAACTAATGATAAGGGACGTAACGTGGTCCGGCGCGATATTACGAAACTGCATCTGACAGTGAATTAAACTGTACAGATTCAGAACTGATCTTCGACTAATGTTGGAATTGGGAGGAGACGGATCTGGAATAGCGACTGAATGTAAGCTGAAATGTCACGCGTTGAAGTTTTCAAGGTCTTGCAGCGGATGTCAGAGAATGTAACAAATTGTATTTCGGATTTTAATAAGCTTCGATTAGAGAGGAAATATATTTTTTTTAAAATACATATATGAGACTCGCATTGCGAGTAGATAAACGGGGGTTGGTAAGTTATGCTCGCACGACAACAAAAATTATTCGCGAACGGTGTTGGTGCAAATTCGATGGAGCGTTCGCAGGGGTCGCAAAGTGGGCGGAACACGAGGATAAAGCAGATTAAGAGACATGTTTGCAGCGAAAGGACCGAGTAAATCGACGGTAGAATGCAGACGCCAGGGACGCTGGAATTTCTTAATTTTTTGCTGAGAAATTTATCCGCATCGAAGAATCCTAGCCAGGAATTCTGTTAATCACGGAGCAGTAAGGGCTGTTCCCGCGCTCTGTTTCGAATCTTGGACGAAGGGAGAGGAAAAGTAGCGGAAATGTTTAAATAAAACAGCGCCTCGCGGTACCGTAATCAAGCTCTCCCCTCGACTGGCAGAAATACCGTGAAAAATAATTTTAACGTTAAAAAGATGGAAGGAGACCTCTTTTTTGAAATCTTCTACTTTGACGCATTTATTACGTCCGTTTTAAAAGGAAACGTTGCTGGCAGAATTTCACACACACACACACACACACACACACACACACACACACACACACACACACACACACACACACA
>NW_026534348.1:10266376-10299476 GCF_026225885.1 Hylaeus anthracinus
ACACACACACACACACACACACACACACACACACACACACACACACATCTTCTACTCTGTCATGTTACACGGTGGTTTCAAATCACTGACAGAATTTAAAATTAGATGGATGGACATACGAGGGAGATTAATTAACGATCTCGGATTGCGATAACACTTGACGAGTAAGACGGAGAATTGAAATGTATTATACACGTTTCGAGAATGAATACTGCATGAAATTTTTTAAAATGGACAGGGGTGAATAATTTATTTTTCTTGGGACTGAAGTAGAAATTTGATCGAATCAGCGGAGGCAAGCGCAGATCCGTGTACAAGAACATACACGCGAAAGAAGAAAGAATTAAAACGAAACGTATGGGCGGTGATACTTGTTACTTTTTCGTGCGTTCTGTGTTGTCGAGGAAGTTGAGACGTCCTCCCCCTCCCTCCCCCCTCCCCCCCAGTGTTGACGATGCCTTTATGCGAAAAGTTTGACGTGAAAGTTTGAGTCTGGCGAAACTTTTTATGGATATCGGTGGCGGAGGAATGCATTTCCAGCTCGCGAGATACGTTACACGGTGGTAGTGACAGAAGTCGAGCACGGGCGATGCGGTTATATTGAAAACGGAAAATGTAACACGAGTCATGAAATATCGGGAGCCCCACCTGGCGTCGCTAGTCCACATGTTTCATGCGACTCGTTGCATCGTGGAAATCGCGATGTAATTTTGTCTAACAAAGAACATCGACCGATCTTCAATTGCCAGAAAATACATTTCATCCCTTCTTTCAACATAAATCATTTAATCAACATCGTTGTCATCTATGTTACACGATACACCTTCTTAGGATCCATGTCTGTAGCTTCATTACATTTCTATATTACCTTGGAAAATATTTGTTTAAACCTGGACTTCGAATGTACTTTCAGATCGTGTAAAAGGTTTTCTAAAATAAATTGGACACATACACAGCCTCCAAAGAATTTCTTTTAGTGTTTTTTCTCCAATTTTTATATTACATATAGATCCCTGTCTTTTGAGTTGTGTTTTCAACTTACGATCAATTCACGATCTAAAACATTCCCCTATTCAGACCACCCTTCCGAAATGAACAATCACGGTTATTTAAAAACACAATTCCACTTGTGCGTTTACCAACCGTCCCCAGGCTGTCCGTAGCATCCCGCCACCGCGATCGAAACAGTTAACAAACAATTAACAGCGACGTTATTTCGTCGGTAAACCGCCCCTTGCCCGTAATGGCGCACGCAAAAGCCTAGGGGACGCTCGCACCGAAACCGCTTTAACGCCAGTCAAGGATCGTCAAACATCTAACCGAGTCTTCCGATCGAGAGGGATGGTGGCTGGTCGTGCGCCAAAATCTATTACACCCCCGCAAATTATGCCGCAAGACGGCACTTCCGCGTGCCTGCATTATCCGTGATATCGGCGCGGCGCGGTCTGAGAGACTCTGGAACGGAACTTCCTGGCCGCCTGGCGATGGATAGAAAATGGAATCGGTCTACGAAACTTGTTCGATCCAACGGCTCCCGTCGAACGAAATTACTGCAAATTCCGACGAGACAGAAACGCGTAGTTGTTGCTGCCGGATAAATCATTCGCTATAACTCGCGGCACAATGTCGGGCAATAAAAGCACGCCACTGGCGATTCGAGTGGCGACCAGAGGAAGGAAGGAAGGAAGGAAGGAAAGATGGCCGACGAATTTCGTCCCGGGGCCAAAGAAAATTCACCGCGATTCCTCAACGCGATGACGTTCGCGTACAAACGGTCAACGAGTGCACCGGAGTTTCAGAAACTTTCGCACAGCTCGAAACAGGTATGACACGATGGTTCCTGATTCCAGGAGACAAAATCTAAATCAATGATTCGCTCGAAGGCGGAGTGGATTGATATATGTAGCTTCACTACATTTCAATATTACCTAGAAAAATATTTTTTTAAACACGGACTACGAAATGTTTGTCTGGAAAATCCATGCCAATTTTTGGTAGATGGTACAGGTCCAAATATATTGGAATGGTTGAAAACCAATAACATGTGTACATAAGTACATGTGTACTTAAAAAGTAGAAAGATGGTGAAACAAAATGGTACTTAAATGATTCAACGGATATGTATCAAAATACAAATGTGCCTTTGAATTTTTCTTAAAAATTGCCACGAACTTTCGGATCTCTAAAATCAATTGGATACATACACAACCTTTCAGGAATTTTTTTTTCTTACTGTATTTTCGTAATTTTCTATCTCGTATATGTACGTGACTTAATTACGTTTGAATATCAGCTTAGACAATATTTTTTTTTAAACCTGGACCATGAAATGTACTTTCGGGTGGTGTATAAGGGTCTCTAAAATAAATTGGATACAATTATTTGTACTTTTCTCACCTGTACCTGAATCTCACAATTCAGTAGTGAGGAACTTGAACCTCCAAAAAGAAGGCCCAAGACAATCAACCCTCCTTTCCGTTCCCTAAAATTAATTTTCCCACCCTGCGAAGCCTTCGCCGACTCTAAAGGAATTTTTAACCCAACAATGGACATCGCGATTATTCAATTAAGTGTTACAGGACATCGTGGCGAAGTCAGGCCAATTTTCTCGACGGCAATCCTCGCGACGCGCAGCGTCTGCAAATAAACCGTAAAGGAAACAACGGGTTTCTCGGTGAACAGAATCTACGACGCAAGTTACCGTAATGGCGCAATGCATTGAGACAATCCGAAGTGCCAGCAAACGCCTCTCTTCCCCGCGTCTGCGAGGTTTGCGGTTAAGGGAACAGCGGGGAACGTAGTCACCTAATATGATGTACTACCACTTTATTACGCTGCAGAATCAGCAGGAGCCTGGTGCGTTCAGATCCGAAGGTATCGTCGAAATGAATTCGTTATCGTTCCTCACTCCTTCCCTCTCGACGTGCCCCCGTGGCGCGTTTGTGCCTCGTTGCACGCGAATTATTAGAAACAAAATTATCGCGTAACGATATTTTGCGCTGGGGCAGTTTCATAAATTGTACCAGGGGGGGGGGGGTACGAATGCAAAACGGAGAGCTGGAAACCCATTTTGCTCGGGAGGAGCGTGGTGGAACGGTTCGCGTAACGACCGTTTCCAAAATTCTGGTAAACTGTTGGAGAAGACTGAGTCCTGGGTAAGAATTATTGTTACGACTAATACGAGGCTGACGTATATTAACCGCTGGATGGACGGAAAGATCGTTGGATCGTGTCTCAAATCCAAATGGAACGGATGAAACAGTGATAGAGGCAAGCCTAGGTATCCTGCTTTGGATGAATACGAAAATTGGAAAAAAGGACGCGTATGGATTAACTCCACAAAATAAAAAAAATTAAGAAATGCGATCAAAATGGCCTCTGAAATAAATGATTTATTATTCAATGGTCAAAATAATGTTGTGGTTTTACACATTGAACGCCACGTCACACATATATGGAGTGACAGAGCTTTTCACTAAGGACCTTTAGCAATTAATTTTAAGAACTAAATATTAATGAAAATAAGTCTGAATATAATTCGTAAATTTTGATGATAATACAAAAATAAGTAATACGACAAGTGTTAGATTCTCTAGTTTACAACTGTCTCAAGGCAAAATTTTAACCTTGTAGACATTTCCATGTGAATCAGTGGATCAGTCTGGCAGTCAACGTGTTAATGTTGTTAATCTTTATTATTCGGGAAAGTTATTATAAATATAAAAAGTTGACTATACCAAGTGCTTTGACACTTGAATTTAAGATGCACAGTGAATTCAAATCATGCATTGACCATGATTAGTTGCTGAAACTTGTGTTCCTCTGATGAAACAATTTCAAGATTCAAGAAAAAAATACACAATAGTCTGCTATCGTACTTCCATACAGGGAGATGAAGACGTTCCAGGTCCCCTAATACCGCATAGAAATCAAATATCAATCGATATAAAATGTAGCTTCTGATGCTTTTACCACACTTGAACTTTCACTTTGGTCTAGGAACGTTGACCAAACTCGTTAAACAAACGAGTGAAGTGAAAAACAGCCACACCGCCTGGATCTACGTTATTCGTTAGCCAACGCACGCTATATACGTCACTTTTTCGTACGGAAACCGTGCACTGAGCAAGAGCAAATTGAAACCATGACGACAAGAGGGACAAATTGGCGGGATCCCGGTGGAGCGGCCGAAGACAGAACGCACTTCGAAATTTTGCATGCGCGCCATTGTGCGGGCGCAGTATTAAAGCTGCAAGTAACACGCGGGATTAGTCGAGCAAACGTTGGCCGAGTTGCCACAATGGGTTCGTTAGCAAGTACACGCTAACCGTGGCAGACAGGAAGCTCCAAATGAGGAGAACGAACAACAAGCAGCCATCGAAGCCCCTTACGCGCCCGATCCGCGGCTCATTTCCCGCCTTCAATGGCTCGTCCTTGCGAGTACTACCACTCCTGCTCGACTTCTCACGAATTACGATCATGACTCGTATCCTCTAGATTCGCTTCGTTTGCGAATGGCAACCAGGTGGCGAGCAGCACGCGCGCATACGTCAACCACCCGGCTCCTTTATCAATATTCCCGCGCGGTTTCGCTATCACGGCCAACGTAGCGCAACCACTCTCTCAATTATGACTAATTACGACTGTCACGCGCAACGAGTAGTCGAATTAATTATTGAACGCCCTGCAAGTAGCTTGAACATCGTCTTAAATTTCGTGTAAGCTTTGAATCTTCGCGTGGAAAATTTATACTTGCTCTGATGGGGTTTGTTTGAATGGATTCATCCTTGGTTCGTCGACGTAGTTGGAGGCGAGACGACTGAAAGATACACAATTATATTAGAGGAACCAGAAAGTAATGTCGTTTCTGCGAATGTCAATACTTGTTTGTCAATTATCAATTCATTGCGTACCAAGAGATTTTTATCGATCTGGCATTGGAAATTTGCACACTAGATAGCAAAAAGTTGTTGATACCAGGACGATTATATAATTAATTGAAAATAAAAGCGTGTTATATATTTATTTGTTTGAATTTAATGTAAAAGAAACGACGTTACTTTCTGGTCCCCTTAATAAGAATTTCAGCCCTGAAAATGAATTTTTGTTGAGGATTAAAATCCAATAATTTTGTTGCCTTGTCATGGGAATAAAAGTATTTCGATAGCATCACTCTCCAAACCTATACCACGAGCTTTAGAGACTAAAAACCTCTGCTCTAGACTATACTATACTAGAAATAAAAATGTATCAATTTTTAGCGATATGGTGAATACAATCGAACATCGAGGAACTGAAATGGCGAAGATTTCGGGGTGCGTCGTTCCCACTGGTCCACCCTGTATACATTTAACGGTATCTCCGTCAGTCCGTATATAGCCGAAGAGGTAGTCTAGGCACGAGTTACGCCGCCACGATTCTTCGTGAGGTTAGGAGTGCCCTGGGCTCCGGCGACCTCGGCCGAGTATTTTTGTGCGGAACGAGTGGCTTTGTGAAGGAAGAATGGCGGGAGTAAGTGCTCCCGTGAAATATGGGTTACCGAGTTAAGGGCGCGGGGACAAGAAGGAGCGCCGCGGACGCTCGCTTTAATGATACATCCGGGCTCGCTTCTTTCGCGAAATCCCCCTCAATTAAATTTCAGCTCAGAACCACCATTCTGTCCGCGCCTCCGCCCTTCCTTGACTCTTTCTTGCCGTGGCGCGCGTCGAGACCGATAAAGCGTCGCCGAGAGGCGATATCAATTCGATAGGAATCCCTGAAAGCCTCCCGTGCCGCACTCGATCTTACACGCCTTTCCTCGAATGCCACGAGAGATAGAAATGGAGAACGCTTCGGGGAGGGCGCCTCGATGGAAACACTTGACGAATACGACGCCCTCGGGGTGCTGGATGCCCTCCTGACCCGATGGAAACCAGAGATACGTTCGATGATTTAAAGCAGCCATCAGGGTCGATTGTTTCAACCGGGGATGCTCCAGCGAGCCACCCCTTACGCAACTGACACCCCTCGGGGCCGAGAGATAGCCGATAATTGAGACTTTCAACGCGGTGGATGACATGATTTTTAATTCTACTCTTTATACGATGGCAGGGAACGCCGTAGAACTGATTTTCTGAGATGTAAGTGAAATTCAAGAATTAGTATTCAGAATATGAAAGTGGGAGGGTGGACTACACTTGAGATATTTTTTCGATGATACTAAATATTTGATATAAATATTAAACATGTTTAATCAAAGTACATACTTTTGTTACTGGAAATTCTCACGAGGTTTCATGATGAGGTAATTTTTCTGGCCACAGTGGTGTTAGGATTGGATAAAATAGTTTTTAACGTTTTTAAAAACTACAGTCAATCCCATAAATATTCGTACCCTCTATGTCCATTGAAGAAATTAAATAAAAGTTTTGATATTACCAAATGAATTTTTCATTATAAACACGAATAATATTATACATGTATATATTTGTATATATATCAACATATTTATGCAAACATACACTTGGAAACCTCAAACTTACAATTTAATATAAACAAATTTCTTCGATAGATATAGAGGGTACGAATATTTATGGGACTGACTGTATGTGAAAGAGGCAGATCTTTGTACGGTAAGAACGTTTCTAAAATATCGATTTATTTAAGAACAAGTATTTTAAAATAGAATAATACAATATTCGTTCGAATTTTTTCTCTTAAAAATGGACTCTCGTAAACATTCAGATACGATCCAAATTGTAACGTTTTATCTACCACGAAATTGCTCTAATTAAATTAACGAGATCGGTCGCGGAGTTCTTCTTGCCAAGCTCAATATCCAAATTAAGCATGCCGAATAGCGCGTCATAAGCCAATGCTCTGAATGGATTCAAAAGTCGCCTAGAGTTTCCCATTACGTGATTAATTGCCATCTACTTCGACATATATTATTAAACGTATATATGCATATACGTGAGAATGTAACCGTGCATTCGCAGACTACGCGAAAACGTCTCTGTTCGGTGAAGCGACGAAACTTTTAGAAGCGACCCAGTTGGCACTTGGAATGCGAATGATTAATTTCACGCATTGATAAGTCCCTGAAATAATCATTCCGTGGAAGCACGCAATAGAGGAGATGCCTTTGATACGACACGAGTGAAAAAAGAGAGAGAAGAGTAACACAGGGAAGATACATTTGAAAGCATTTTTGAAAAGGGTGGAAAGCGACAGCCGGCCAGTTTGCTCGTTTGAAGTGATTTGTATGGCAGCGATAGGGCGTTTCACTTTAATCCAGCGGAAATCTCATATCGTCCATTAACGCCTAATTGAAATTCTCTTTGCCTTGAATGGATCTAGCCCGTTTCGCGATCAAATGCGTATGACGGGAGGGACGGACGCATGGCAATCGCATTTTAGACCGGTGACGGCCCCTGTCGTTCGATTACCGATAGGACCAATTAAAAATCAACGTAAGCTCCCCAACGTTTATTCATGGTTAGATATGACTGGTTATTGAAACGCCAAGATTTCACGATCTCAGAATTTAATTGGGACCATGAAGAGGTACTCGACAGGTGCACGTATATTAAAATCTGAATATTTTCTACTTGTGAAAAAATTATGCACTGAGTTATGAATAACTATTGATAATATAAAATATAAATTGAAATGTAGACATAGGCTTTAGAGGTATCTATTCTAGTGTGGGAAATTCTGATAGACACGATGAACAAGTGTATGTTTCTAAATACCAAAAATAAAATAAATGTTAAAATGTATTTTATTTTTAATATTATACATATTTTCTTTAAACGGTTTGCAACGGAGAGGTTAGATTTAGGTTTTCTACAATTAAAACATTTTTCATTTGTAATGAAAGTACATATGATTAGAAATTGGGCAGATTGGGTAATATGATTAGATTATGATTGTAAAAGTGAATCCAAATCAATCAACCAATCCGCCGATTTGTCTAAGATTTGTCTAAGAACGTGTCTTCCAATTTTTTAAACAATTTCTCCCTTGAAATACACATTTTTACCCCTTGGAGATCACATTTTAGACCATCGCCGTCCCCACTGTCCTTCAATTACCGATAGAACCAATTAAAATTCACCGCTGCCTCGTGAAAGTTAACGATTCGCGTCCAGATGCGACTCGCTCCGCGGTCGAATCACGGGCCAGCAAAGATTGAAAGGTCTCCAGGTTTTACGAAGGCACTTCGATCCCTCGATACGACAGAGAGAAAAAGGACCGCACCCGTTCCCCTGATTCAAAGTTTCGCAGAGTACCTGAAGCACCTTCGAGAACGTCGACCCCGAGGCAAAATCGAATTGAATTAACGCCGCTCGTAATTCGAAATAACTCGTTTATAACAAAGTGCATTGGAAACGAAACGGTTATTAATTCGTCGTCCCCGCGGGAATCTGACGTGCACGTGAAACGTGTCATTGACGCGTTCGACTTACCGATTCTCGAATACGATTCTCGCTGGCAAAGTTTAGGACGTGAGATGTCTCTTACCTGCAACAAAAGAACGAGGTTATTAACGTTAATAACGGTACGATTAACAAGGAAATTATATTAAAAATAATTAAAATTGTAAAAATTATATTTGATATAATACAATATAATCGTGTTGAAGTTGTTAATTTGTGTACCCTAACTCAATGGAAAATTAATTTCAAACAACGATCTCGTTGTGGTTCGAAAAATCATTTCTGGTAATCGGAGAACATATAATTCCAGATTTCCAAATATACTTCCTTAATATATTTTTATTTCCAATTCCTCCATCCCCTCCCCGATCATTTAATTCAATTTTTCTGTTTTATTTCATCAAAGCCCCGTTTGGTAAAGCCCACGCAATTACATCGCTGTTGAAAAGTTATAACGAGGGAATCTTAAGTTAAGTTGTTTGGAGTTGCACAGCAGTTTGAAGTTTTTCAACGACCAAGGTGAAAATTTCATTAAGTGGACTTATAATACCGTTTTATCATAATGAACTGCTCGTACATTGACGAGTATGTTATTGACTTGTTCGTTGAACAACTTTTACAATTTTCCGTGTGAGCATGGAATGAAACGTCGGACGATCCACGATGGAATTATGGTATCCCATGGTGGTGGTGGTGGGGGTGGGGGGGGGGGGGCGAATTCTTATACCGAGAGTTTACGTCGGATACGGATGACATCTTTGTGTGAAACCGATCGCCATCGAGGAAATGAAAAATTCCAAACGAGATTTGTGCCGCGACCGTCGGGCTCCTTATCCGGCGCATATCTACGCTCGGAATTTATGCGAAATCCGAATTCCTTGAAACGAGCTGACAGGAAAAATTCAGTTACCAGGATCCGACTGGGAGTCCCAGAGCTTGGCGACGATACTGTTTCGTCTCAACTACGTCTTCGATTCGACTTGCTCGCGCAAGATGATCGCAAACTTTCCATCCTCGCGTGTACATACGTTTACGTTTGTTACTTTATTCAAATTCGCGTGTACTATGAAAGAAATGTTTGCGATGATCGTAGGTACAAACGTGTTGAAGGAATGATAATAAAGTGAATAATGAAACGCGAAATAACCTGTAACTGAATGTCAAGTTACATAAATTAAATTTTCCAAAAATCCTTCGCGAAGCTCCCTTTCGTTGACGAATACAAAATTGTCTCGATCGATCAAGTCGTGTTTTATTTTATACAAATCTTACTTCAGTTTTCGTTTAATTGAATTATACATTTATGCAATTCACACCTCAATTTCAAATTACTTGAATTCAACCCCCAAAAAATCCTTCGCAAAGCTCCCTTTCGTCGACGAATATAAAATTGTCTCGATCGATCTTATTTTATAAAGATCATTATTTTATTTAGCTTTCGCGCGATTAAAAATTCCTGAAGACACTGGCCAGTACATCAAAATCATTTACGGGATCCCCACCTAAATCTCAAGTTACTTGGAATTAACCCAAAAATCCTCGACGAATAAATTTCGAGGGCAGAAATCCCACCTGCCGTGTTCCCGGGATGACGCCTTTGAAAAAGTTTGGAAAACCACTGGATTAAAGTATAAATTAATTCGATTATTTGCTCGCACTGCAACCGCCGCAAAGGGTGAATGAGAAACGACGGAACTTCCTCCGCGGTGCTGATAGTTGGTCCTGCAGAAGAAAACCAGCATTCTTCCACGCGCTACTATTTCTCTCCCCGCAATGGTCCCGCGTCCCCGACCTCTTTTTCCGCGCAATTCTTGGCGCTGGCTCGCGCGTTCCATCTCCGCTCGAGGTTTCAATGGTTCGCCCAGCAAAGGGACGGCCGATGAGCGATGGGGAAACTTTACGCAACCCTCCCCCGAGTAGTTTCCGATCGGCAGCGCGCGTGAGGGGGCGGCGGATAGGTTTTTGCTATCGTTAAAACTCCTCGTCCCATCGTTGGAACTTTCGAAGGCGTAACTTCGCTCGACGTTTTCTTTCCTCGGTGGTACAATGCTGGACCGAAGTAAATGATTCTCACCGAGCTTGATATACAGTGAATAACTTTTACCCAGTCGCCAGCAGTCACGCGGTGACTGGGAGTCTCGCATTCCATTAATTCTTTCTTTTTAATTCTTGTTGCGATATAAAGATACATTTACCAGGGAGGATTTAGCAGGAAGGAAGTTGGTGACAGCGAGGATCTCTGATGTTAGACGTGATGGAAATGTTAATTTTCTGTACTTTAAGAATATTATTTGTTTGCAAATGGAGACTTCGTGTGGAATTGTTAAGCCTGGAGGAGTAAAATTAATTAAATATAATGAGGATATATGATACGGGTTGAACATGGATATTAGTTTTAATGATCAATGTGATACTTATTGGGTTGTTTGGAATGTCCACTTCGATTTTTGGTAGGTGGTACAGGTCTGAATATATCGGAATAGTTGAAAACAAATAACATGTATACCTTAAAGGTAATTCAATAAATATATATTCAAATTCAAATGGACCTTTGAATTTTTCTTAAAAATTGAAACGAACTTTCTGGACAACCTAATATATTTGAAATATGTAGGATCTGAAGTAACTGAAATATATATTACGCATATACTGCGCCAAGAAACTAATAAATAAAGGAATTCATACAGTGGCGATGCTTAATACCTACTCTTACAGAAATAAAATGCAACGTTATCAGGTCCTCTCAGCTACTCAACCCCTTATTTCGCTTATTATTCTCCTTTACCGCCCCCCCCCCCCCCAAAAAAAAGGATCCACAGTTCGTCGTTGATAACGAAGTAATCAGAAATTTGCTGCTCTTCCGATGCGCGAGTGTTCCATTCGCGAAGTGCGTTCATTCAACGGCCATTGTGAGGCGTTTGAGTGGCAGTTTCATTACTTGTCAGCGGAATATTTCATGCCGAAAAAGATTATAAAAATGCCTCTCCGAAAAAAAAAAAAGAAAAACGCGTTAATCGCTTTAACGAAAAATGCACAGCGGCACTGAAAACGCGCAGGCTATTTCGCTTTCAATTTCTTTCCTTTATGAACATCGATAACTGACTGTTTTCGTGTCCTTCGAGAGATGAAACAAAAAAAAATGGTACACGAGAGTTTTTACAGTCTGAGGGTCAGCAAACAGCGGGATGTTTAATCATGGTTGCATCGGGGACATTATTGGATTATTGCGTCGCCAGGAGGCATTCAGGTTCGGTTAATCCTGTGACGCGTGACGTGTATTACTACAGGCGTCGGCGATAACATTGATATTACATTATTATTTGCATACATCGCGAATGGATTCCTGGCACGTTTCTTTTGATAGCTGTCGGGTAGCGAATGAGAATTTGTTGCTCGACACCCGACGGTAAAATATGAAAGCTGCCGATGTTTTAGACGAACTTTTCCTATTAGTTCCGAACGGAACGAATTTTCGCGATTTTAATGGTCAGGACTTCGAATCGATGGAATGTGGCGCCCTTTGTGTCGATATTTTCACTTGGAGCAAATTTCGTCAAAAATTTCATCATTCTCTGGCGAACCACGCCTGAGATACAAACCAAAACAGATCCCAATGTGTATACAACCACGCATATATTTATAGACGTGTACGTATGTATAGAATTTTGGCGAAAATTGAAATACATCAGTATACCATGTATAGCGGCGAGTGTACCAAACTCCATCATGTTTTGATGAAGCGCTCTCGAAATACAGAGGAAAATAGAAACCAAGATAAGAGTTAGTAACTCATTTTGCTAATATTCTTAGTCTCATATGAGGCCATAGTCTCTAAATTACAAAAAAAGTGGTACACAAGACACTCGTCAACTTTCTACTGTACGAATTTTACTTTATCTTTTCCAAAAAGTGATTTCTAACAGAAATTTTCTGTACAAGATAAACTTTTGGACTGGTCTTATGCTTTAGCCTGATGTTAAGCAGGACTCCAAATTGAAATTCAATATATAAATATACTACGTATAATAGAAGGCTATGTACAAATTTACTACTAGACAAATAATCCAACATTTCGAACACAATTACTCGATTCGATTTTATCAGAACAAGTAACTGTAACGCTACCGAAACACTCGAAAAGCTTGTGTGAAATTCACTTGAATTTCGATTATGCTGTGGAATGAATGATTGTAAAGTCGACAATGTATTAACGAGGACGACGTATGTAGTTCGACCAACGAAAAAAATAACTTAAAAATCCGAGGTTCGGAGGGAGAGGAAAAATCCTGGAATTTCACGTGAACGAGCAACACGCACGGGACACCGGCTAAAACCGAAATAACAAGAGACAGAGGCCCGTAAAAAGGAACGGCGCGTTATCCTCGTGCAAGTACAAAGCCGGGGCCCTTTCATCGATATTCGCGCGATTGTTCCGCTCACGGCTGGCAGTCTCGCTGGAACGCTGATTTGACAGCTCATCTGACCTCTTGATTCGTTGTTCCGATTCTTTTTTTCTACCCTGCAACAGCCTTTGTCGAGACTCGGCGTCCATCGATCTCTATTGTACCGTGCAACTGTGCCAGCGCCATTACCGAGCTTCTGCGTTATCAACATGACGAACGATGCGCAATCGGTACACATTTTATTTGTGTATCCACGATGACGTTAAGTTCGATTTCTAATAGCCCTCGAGGGAGGAATGGCAAGCTCGTGTTCTTGGGATGTTAAATAGGAAATCTGAAAAAATTCGACCTCTGTATGCACCCGAATCGTAGATGGAGGATTAATCGAACGAATAATCGAGCAAAGATAAATTTAAATTGGATTTACTCATTTATGACAGTCCCTCCAGACGAAATCGTTGACGACGTGAATGAGGGATAAATTCGTCGTGGAACGGACCCTCGTGCTCGTCGAGTTTACGATTCTTGGCGAGAGAAACACATGGAACGAATTCGGTGGATCTTTCCAATGGAGGAACCCTTCGAAACGTGAAACGGCCAGACGAGACATTATCAGAGGCGGGATCTGGCCGGAAGTTCGCTTGTATTATTAACGCTCGCGTTCCCGTCACGTGCACGTTATTAAAACGATACGTGCCGAATAGGTCGAGTTCGGTTCGCCCCGTTTCGTATTTACAGACAGGACGCGGCTCACGAAGCGAATTTGTAAAGATGAGCGCCATTCCCGCCCAGACCTGAACGAGTACACGGTGTTACCACGGCGTTGGAAAAATAACGAAAATGAGAAAGCAAGAACGTAAGAAAAGGTGGAGGGCTCCGGTGAAGATTCAGGGAAACGAGAGAACGGTGGGTAGCCTTTAGTGTTTAGAAATCACTGGTGTATGTAGGGCAGAGATAGTCAAAAGCTTCATCCGAGTAGAAACTCCGAGAATGGAACGGAGGGTAACAAATTGGAATTTTTTGCATGTGTATTAGAAGATAAAATTACAATCCGTGAGACGAATCGCCCGGAAGCTATGTTACATATTTTAATTTTACCTTCTGGTACCAGAGACAGGACAAATTTTGTGATATAGAAATAGATAACAAATAGAATCAATGTATAGGACTTTTTTTTCTTGTCTTCTATTTGATTGAACAATGATATTTTTAGTTGTCTACTGTGAAATATTGAATTCTAAAACTCGAATTATAATTTTATTTAATAGGTACTGAATGCCCTTGTCCCACGAATAACTAGCTCTACAGGAACTTCAGTTTAAGTATTTCTATAAATAGAAAAGATATAATGGATAGCGATCTGCGGGAGTATTTTGAAGCGAGGGATTAAAATAAAGCTCCACTCGACGTATAAATGGATCCCCTAAGGTAATAATTTATCATTTTCTTAATATTTAATTCGCACTCAAATACACAGCCAGATGCAGGTGGATACTTCATTTATTTGTAGCAACGTACAGATTCGCTGCAACTTAAAATTCTACGAGCAAAATATTTAACAAGCATTCGATCAGACAGAAAATAGAGAAATTAATTACTCTATTTTAGAGAATATCGATGGCCGTGAAGTCCTGTCGGTAGTTTGAAACGATTTCTTGTATCTTTAAAGATAAAACTGTTCAAGGTGGCCTGAATTAAGTCAGAAATTTCTCAGAAACAGATGCCCTCTCGTCTTTTCAATACCATGTATTGTACATCCAGCCTGTTTTCGTTGACGCACCGTGGAAAGAACTTTCGAAAACTGAACTGCGATGGCCAATTCCAGGAACATCCGGGCAAATAGAAGATGGCGCGACAACTAGACGCAGCATCGACGGAATAACTCATCGCTAGCATATTTTCACTCCATAAATTAAACATGCATGGAAAAACGTGAATTATCTTCGTCGCGATCTAGCCTCGGGTAGGAGACGATCGATAGCTCGAAAATTAAAATATAACCTCCACGTTTCTCGCTACCGACGGCACGAGTAATCAATTCTCGAACGAGCATATAGAAATTCGCCGAACGTTTTGCGAACGGTGCCGTATCGCGAGAGTAGGAATTTCTAAATTTTAATAAAGCCGTTGCGACGGGCAATTAAATCGCACGCCGACCTGATTCGCGTCGCCGCGAGAATTAAATCCGAAACGTCGCTTGGGCAGTTAAAAACGCGAACGTTAAAAAACAGTTGGAATTAAATCGGAAGAAGTAAAATCGGGGAACGAAGACTCGACGCGATTTAAACACTTCCCTATCGATTTCGCTTTAATGTGGAATTATTTACGCGTTGGCTCGTCTGTAATTTCCAATGTGCTCTGCAATTTGGGTATTTTAAGGAAACGTTTATATGTATATTATTGCGGATATGAAGGATTGTCGTATAAGTAAGAAATAAATGTCATGTCTTCTCGCTAGAAAGTGTGCTTTGGGTTTTCTAGAAAGAAAATAAATAAACGGAGGATCTGAATAAAAATAAAGCTATTTGAAATGATACTCTGTGGAATATAAAAACCATAAAAAAATCCCTAATTCTGTACTATTATTTGCACCTACATTTTTCATATTTAAAGAATCAAATCTTGAAGAAAATTTCAATAAAATGTTGTTTCTCTGCCAGAAATTACCAGATTCATTGCTTCTAGATTTAAAACGATACAGTCGCAGAAAACTTGAAGTTCAGCGAGGGAAGTTCAGGCTGTCATGGAGGTGCCATTAAAAATTTTATTGGAGAGGAAGAACGCTGCAGACCCAGAAGAATAAACTCAATTATTTCGACATCAAAGCTGCCATTTCTGGGCACTCGTCATTGAGCGGTGTCGTCCGCTGGTATATTTCTCCACCTTTCTTCTTCACTTTCCCCTCCCATTTTCTTTTTAGTTCCAAGACTTCGACCGCTTCTTTGGTCCGTTCTTTCGCCCTTTACGCCTCCGCCCAGCCTCGTTTCCTTCCTCGTCCCCGACGGAAAACGAACGGACTCCTCCCGATATCGACAATCGGCCGCGATACGAAACTAATGGCGCCCAGAGATTCGTTATTCGTCTCGCTGGTTCCACGTCTTTGGAAGCTTTTCTGATACGACGCTGCCGGCGCCGCTTCAATATTTTCTTTGAATCTTCGTCGTTCCTCCTTTTGTCTTACGGTTCCTCTATGAGACGCTTCGATTTCCCTGAAAAGTAGTTTCCCTTTTCGCGCTTCTATAATTTACGACGAATTCACGGTTCCACCGGCAGTGGACAACCGATCGATGGTGAGCAATTATTAAGTAGCAATTGGCAGTTTTCATTGAGATAATTTGCTTTTTGCGAGGATTGTAATTGATTTTAAACTATGGACAGTTGATTAACTGCCAATTGATAATTAAAGTTGCAAAGTACGTTTAATAAAATAAAATTAGCTGCTTGGTGCCGTCTGTTTCAAATAATATACAGACTGCTGCAATAACTTGGAAGTATTTTTCGTAACGCAAACTGGACGAATATACTTGCTGAAACACCCTCGAGGATTTATGTTTCTTTAATTTAATAAATCGTAAAGTCTCGATATATGTTTTACAAGATACCCAGACAGTATTCACTATTCAGCAACAGCGTTTCATGCTTTTACTCCACGTTTCGAGTAAGCTTGAATCAAGGTGAAACAGGTGCAAAGCGTTCGCCACGCGCGCTTCCACGATATCGCCTCTGCCCAGAAAGAACGATCAATGGTCGACTGGCAGTCTCGATCCGCAGGGCAGAGGATCCCATCCGCAATTCCTGCCGATGGGCAGCTTCTAAAAACCCGGGGCCACCTGCCGGACAGACTAATTTATCTCTCGCACCAGGTTTAAAGCCTTTCTGTCGTTTATCTTGCCGGCGACGCCGACGACCGGAGAATCCGCCACTCGCTTTTTCCCTCGTTTACCCAATATCTTTCTCTTTCTCCGCCTTCGTGTATTCCATTTTTTCTACTTCGTTTTTCCACCCCGTTCCACTCTGTCGAGCTTTAAATTGAAAAACACTTCTCGTACACGGGATTCCAGCAAGCGGGAGAAATTGTCGCCCTTCGAACATCGAGAGAACACGTTTATCTTTGGAGTCAATTGGTCGGTGGATCGTTCTTCTTGAATACTCAACATTAGCGATACTTTCAGATCAAGATGAAAGAGTTGTAGGTGGAGAATTTTTCAGGGCAATGCGACTGATGAAAAAATTGTGATTCACGGGAGTAGTAGGTGCGAGAGCAATCTAAACTCGTTGATGAATATACGCAATCATCAATTTATACCAAAAATAAAATCATTTCATGAAAGTTTGTATCCAAGCGCACTTCGTAAATAAAAATTACTGAAATTTACATATCCAAAGACGTACTTTATCCACAAATTCAAGAGCGATTTCTGTTCCTTGAAAATGGATATTAGTCGACAAAAAAACAGACCTACGTGTCTAATAATTTTCAAAGCTCTATCTGTGCGCCATATTTCATAAAAAAACTGAGACCATCTATTGATGCAACACAACAGGACCACAGCCATAACGTACCACCTCGAGCCACCACCTGCGATATCAAAATAATGAATCCCGCTTTGTTTCCCCTGCTCAACGTCTCACGTATCAACCATCCTTACCGAAGTTTCTAATGGCGTCTCCCGAGTGTACCTGACTTCCGAAAACTCGAAGACGCAGCGAGTCACGTCCGGTAACGCTGGGACCGTGAGCTCGATGCTGAGGTCAATCTTTGGAAAGGAACGAGGGGGAGAGGAGGAAATATTGGTGTTAAATTTTGCCAGGCGATCGTCGCGGCTGAAGCGGATATTAAAAACAGCGAGCGCGAGGAACATTCCTAGACTCTTATTGGACGACGACCTTCTCGCGATTTGCCCGCGGAATCCTTAAGGCGTTCCGACAATGTCGATGGGATGATGGATGGGAGAGAGATTCCAGTTCGACGCGCATAAAAGCGGCCCGGAAATTGAAACACCCTCGCTCAAGGGAACGCCGAGCGATTCGGTTCGCTCTCTAAAACTAACGTGACAAGTTCGCCAAGTCGTCGAGCCGCGAGATATACGGACGGGACGTGCATCCGCGACCTCGTGGTTCGCGATCATCGTAGAAGTCAGTCGTCCCTAACTCGAGGAGGGAATTCAATGGCACGTGGCCTACCCTACGGGCTCCTCCATTCCCGTGACCCACCTAAGGTAAACTGTAATCTCCTGTGTTTAAAGAAAGTGCTCTTTTATTTTTAAACGTTGAATGTACTGATTGCCAGCAACGTCAACCCCAATTTAATGCTTTGTATCGCGATAAATAACCTCGTATGATAGGCTTATGAAGTTGTCCAAACATATGCTATTTTATTATGGATACAAGTATTGAAGCTTCTCCACCACTCCGCTTATAACAAAATCATTCATTCCACGCAACTTACCCCTTTGAACTAAATAACTTTTGTGAAAACATGTTCCATCGCGTTATCATTTACTAATTAACCTAATCGTTAATCTAGAGCCTTGCCACAAACAATCTCCTACATTCAACGACTGAAAGATACAAATAAAATATTTAATACAAAAATTTAATCTTCAATTAGAAAAATCAACCCCAAAGAATTCTTCGCCGATAAATCCAAGACGCAAAAATTCTTTTCTTTTATTAGGTGTTTTCAATAAATTTGGAAACCACTGGCTCAAGAACGCCCCTTCATTTCCTGCATTTTACGATCTCGCCGGATTTTTCATTGCGAACGGCCGCATTGAAGGAGAAAAAAAAGCAAACGCCGTGCTTGTTTATTCACCATTCGGAATAAATCTCGAACCCGTGCGCGATGCAATCAATGCAAGATAACTCTCGGCAGCGTCATTCAGTTTCGCGTATCGAGCACTTCGAATGTTGCGGGGTTCTTTCGAGCGCACTCTGCGGGAAAACAGAGTATGGTAATGCGCGTTAGGCGAGATGCGCGTCCCTGGTATTTTCCTTTTAACCGGTACACGACGCTTCCTTATTTCGGTGCACCGCTGGAAGGGACCTGCCGAAACGTTTTTGCTTCGATATCGCCGCCCAATAGAGCTAACCCGCATCCATTCCCTTTACCCCTGTACGACCAGGCACGGAACATTTCGTCGTGGAATTTAAATAAAGCGAAGAGTTCGACTAAACCGCCTGCAGCACTCTCTACCTTCTATCCAGCCTTCAGCGAGAGGATCGAGAACAGTCGCGTGTCTCGATGAACATTCTTCCCCGATCTACCCTCGTTTTAGCCCACGGTGTGTTCCAGTCGACGGTGGTCTCGTTTCGAAACGTTATCAAAAATCTGAGAACGACGGTCTGAGAAGACGTTAACTTTTTATTGTGAGGGAAATAAAAGGTTTTTTTTATGGAGGCGATCCTCGGAGAGGCGGGCTTACGGAGGACGTTGGATTTATAGACGCTTTAGTTAGTTGTGAATATTAACCCTTTTACGGTATAGTCGATAAAAGCCTGTTGTGTCTACGTACGCGAGGCTTGCTAGGGAATTTCTCCAATGGGTTAAGTGATATCATCTAAACGAGTTAAATGGATTAAACAACTATAACCAGTACTGCTACTGTTCTTTTCTTCAGTGTTTTCTGCGATTCAACTCCAATCACGCTAATTGCCTCCATAAACGAGAATAACATGAAATTGGAACGCCGTGAGCAGAGTCTGAGCTCGATACAAATTGAAACTTAATAATTCGAAAGTAATAAAGCTGGTCGTAATTTAATGACGCCTGTAAGCAATAGCGCTTAGCCAGATGGTCCCTGTAAATCCTAAGAGTTTCCAAAGTGCGTCACCAAGTTTAGCCAGTTTCTAGTAGTAATACAAGTTAGCTTCCGGACGCTAATGTCGTGAGCCATATGAACTGTTGCCGGTCTGGTGTAACATTTTTCGTGGTGAATAACAAACGAGGATGGCATCACTAAACGATGCAGTCTTACTTTACACCTATCGGAGACAAGCGTACTATTTTTTTTTTAAATGGGAAAAAGGAAATCTAATTGATTTGATTTTGAATCCCTTGGTTCATACGACGAGCGTGAAATCTGTTCATTTTGTAACTAGCATTACGAAAGTTGAGAAAAAAAAATGGGTCAGAGGGGTTTCAGGACTTGACGGGTTAAAGTTAAAAAATGGTGACCCCAGAAGAAGCTGAAAAATACAAGATGGACACGCAATACGTAATCAGATGGGAAAGAGCTAGACGGAGCAATATTTATGCGTCTACGTGAATCAGCGTCGGTGCATCTATATTCAGACCTTTAGAATCCTTGTAAAAAGAGTGAAAAAAGAGGCACGCGGTCGCAGAAGTAACACGGCCGCGATGGCCCCTCGGGACACGCCGGCGTCCATATTCAGAACGAACCCGGCGATTTTTCTGGAATTCCTTATCTTCCGGACCCTGGCCGCTGGAATCATCGAGGGAATACCAAATGTCGACGTTTCAAAGAACGCAACTGACCTGTTTCTCGCGTTAGAGGTCCCCTTTGCGGTCCAATTTCATTTCCCGGTTTCGCGCCAACTGAAGCCGAATGGGGACACCAGGGGAAAAAATTCTTTGCGTACAACTCTCGTTTCTACGCGCAATTACCAGGGACAGTGGTGACGTGCTCGTGTCGCGGCAAAATTTTTGGAAACTAGGCAAAGTTTTAGCCATCATGAAACAAGCCTCGGATGGAACGACGTATTTTTCAGTGAAACGTGTAGTAGTTTATTGATCAAAGAAAGTGTTAGCGAAAGTGTTAGATGTACTCCAAATAGGTTGAAGTCGATAGTACTGCGCGAAAGTTATTTGTAAAATTAGTCAAGAAGACATACCGATATGAAACGTGAACGAAACTATAAAATATTGACAAGATAACAATTGATGGAGACAAGAATAAAACCGAATGGCTTTACATAAACATAGTCGTTGTATTATGAATTAACAAAATTCATTTTAATATTCATAAGAAGGCTTTCTATCGTGATGGGACAAATTACTAGTCTTAGAGGCACTTTTTTCAATGAAATGCAAAAATATTTTACGTGGAACTACATTGAATAATGCATGGAACAATTGTATGCAATTCATATGTAGCATATAGGAACTGTACAAAAAAAATTTGAAAACGGTGATTTGACTAGTAGTTGTAGGTTTAATATTAATTGTTTATAAAACTGATGAGGAATTTGTATCGTTTCAACTTATTGAAGAGTTATTTATGAAAAGAGGAAATTCAAATTTATTTTTCCTTCTGTCGTTAATAAAACATTCGACCAGCTTCGCTAAATCGTCGTTTACTCGATGCTCGTCTTTGCTATCCTCTTTCGTGGCAATTAAGTTTTTTACCCTCACAGTTCTGCCAACTGCTATCCGTCAGCTTAGCAAGACCGCTTTGTCCCCGTTTTGGAACGACTGTACAAAGACCTGCCACGGACGTACAGGCTGATATCGTCCGGAATGCACTGGAAGCATTGTCCTGTGTTGGACAAAGATATACGGGGTGGACCGCTCAAAAGTACCGCGATGTACCAATCACGCTAAACTGATGATCGAATTCCGAACTTGTAAAATAAAAAATTTCATGATATTTTCACTTTTATTCGTTCAATGAACTGAATTCAAACACGAAACTCGAGGACTTTCACTGAACTAATAATTTTGTAAAAATGTATAGTCTTCGAACAAAAGGGGTTGGTGTCGTTCATAACGCTGCCAGAAGTCCAACGCCTCTATAAAACTGTTAAAAATGACATCAATAGAGTAAATAGAAAATGCCAATGCCTCGATCAATGTCAAAACTAAGCTCACTTTGGTAAACAAAAAAGATAATCTTTCACGTTTAAAGGGTAAAGTGGTCTACTGACATATTACTTTCGATTAATTATCAAAGCAGAGGAATATAATAAAAAGCTGAAACGAGAAAAAATACACAAGATGCTGATTGATGAATATTTGTAATGTCATCAAAGCAACTCAGGTGTTGGAATCGCAATGTTTTTCGATCCCCAGTGCGAGAAAATTACAAAAATACAAGAGAGCAACGGTTTCAACGATAAATTCAAATGATCCACCCCGTGTGCTCGCATGTACGCCGTATACAGTACAGAATAGAACAAAGTCGTTCGGTAGAACTGGCAAGCGGCGACATCTGCTCGCAACGTTATCTGAGATATACTCCTTGTTTTCCGCCAACCCCATCCCTTCCTGGGTCGTGCAGAGAGCCACGAACTATTGGATTTGTTAAGTCACCGACAGGTCGAAAAGGGAAACAGGAACTCAGTGACTGTGTAAATTACAGCAATTGTTTCGGTTAATCCCGAACAATGCCTTCCCCTTCTGCAATGGTACAAAATTCCTCCACGGTTACGTATTTATGACAGGTGGTTCGTGGGTAATTCTGTCAGAATTTGAAAATAAGTAACTGCATCAAAAACGGGTGCAATGCGCTATTCCATTCGAAAACGATTTAAAAGTTACGTATACTGTGGAGTAAACGGTGCGAGGCAGCTAAACTGTTACGTGCAAGGGTTAAAAATACTCGATTAAAATTTGTTTTATATTGAGATTGATTAAACTTCAATAACTGGCTTAGTGTGGAAGTTAAGCGTTCTTCAATTGACGACGGGTTCCTAAAGAAAGTGGTTTGGAACCGCGTTACTTTCATTCGGAAAGAAATTATGGTTCTATTAATTCCCATGAATATTTCACTACTCATTTTAAATCATCTCTCTTGATCATGCAGGCCTCTTCACTCTCAAGGTTCTTAAGAACCGAGTGAAAGCGTAATTACAAATGCAACGACTTCGAAATTAATTTTTTAATAACATCGAGCAACCATTACCTCGTAAATTTGCGAAATAAAGGGGAAAAAACAGCTAACGCTGTACTCGATAATCGATCCAATGCAAGGTGAAGCTCTTCTTTACAAATTTGTATGTGTTAAAAAGTTGGGGAAATTCTGCTGGATGAATTATTTTTAAAATCCCAGACATGTTGTACCTCGTCGCGTGAAAAGAATGTCGCTGAAATTTCCGTACGCGTGTAAATCGAGATGAATTTAACAGTGAAAAAATTCCGGCCTTTTTTCGTAACCGTGACAGTATTTGAAATGGGAATTACGAAGCGCATAACGAATGTTTCAATATTTAAATGACAAGTACCGGTCGCGAAGATATATGTTATAAACTGATTGATTTTGAATATCGCAGTAATCTGCATTAATCAAATTCAGCAGTGAACCATTCTTTATTCTATTGCATCCGGTGGAAGAAGTGCAAAACAATAGAGAAGCGAGCATGTAAATCGATATACGTAGAGTGATAAAAGAAATACCTTTGTTTCGTGAACTGTGGCAGTTTGTTAAAATGGGGGTCTCGGTGAATGGAACTGCTTGAATAGAATTGAAACGATCGATGAAAGTCGTAAAGTACATATTTTAAACTGCTCGATTTTAAGCATGGAAAATTCACTGTAATGTGTAATCTTCATCTTTAATCATATCGAACGTTACACCATTATTTATATCGTTGAAGTCGTCGGCGCGAGTGGAAAAGCTGTTCATCCAATTGAGGATTTATCGTTGGCAGGAGAAGTGAGATCGTGCTGAACGAATTCCAGAATTATTACTAGATTGGTTTTTCCAAAACAATGAGGATGACACAGTGCGGCGAAAAACGACAATACCGAGACTGTCCGCGAACGCAATCTCGATTATCCATAAATCCTCGATTTATCATCGATCCTTATAAAGCACCGCTAAAGTGAGACCTCCGTTACCAAATTACAGACAACATCGCCCCATTTTTCGTTCTTTCGATAACTTTGAACTCGAACATACTTAAGTTTAATTTATTTATACATACTCAGAAACGTTCGAATGAAATGCAAGCACCGGAAATTAATTTCTTGCAAACATGGTCCGTTTTCTACAGATCAATATTGGGGTAATTAAATAGTTCCATTTTTATACTTCTGATTAAATATTCATTCGATAGAATTTTAATTCACGATTTATCTGTTTTGTACAATTTTTTAAATAATTGTCATTCTTTTCAACCAGTGATCAAGCTCTACAACCAGTACGTCAGTTCAATTGACCACAAGTCACAGTGATGCGATGCATTCTACTAACGATAAACACAATCGACAGAAGGTTCTGTAAAACCCTTTCATGGGCAACTACTAAAATACAAATAACTGGTTACGAAAAAGTAACGTTGCTCGCTATAATATTAACAGAAGATAAACGAGTAGCTTGCAGAATATGGCAGGAAACTGCAAAGCAGCTGTTGGAGCTTTCAGTGTCGACGATGACTAAGATTTCGAGCAGAAATATCACGGAAGCTCAGCTGCGAGTATGGTACAAGAATATCCGAGAGACCAGTGGATAACGTTAGTCATCCGTTGTCGGTAAAAGAGGAACCCCTCGAGAAAAACTACCCTTCCAGAGGGGGTATCATCCCTCCTACATTACCGACTCTCAAATTTCAACCATACCGTAAGCTACCGCCCTCTGACTAGGCCGAGAGCGCATGCGCGTACCGTTTCGATCGCGAACAACCCCTTCCTCGTTAAATTATACGTACTATCTAAATTCGAGGGGGTTGAAGCGGCGGAAGCGAAACCACATAGAGAAAAGGGTAGTAGAAACTTGCGATTGAACAATTTTTTATACCAAGAAACGAAAAGGAACTTCTACCAATTAACATTTACATTTGTTTGTGGAATGTTATAAATAAACTGCAAAAAGTACTAGAATATAGATCTTCCGAAACAGCGAATATAAAACAAACTGCACAAAAGATTACTCGTGAATATCAGGCTCTAAAAATTCAATCAATGTTTACATACGTGTTAAGAAATTAATTTTGACAGAAACAAAGTAGAAACGGGCAAAATTAAATTAATATAATAGAAACATGCTGCGTTTATTCGATCCGATAATTTGCAATTTAATTAGGTGTATTTAATCAAAGGCTATGTGTCTTTGAATTCTTACTTGATAATTTTATCTAGATAAAAATTATTTCTATCTCTATAAAAATATCAGCTCCAAGGCATATGTACATAATTTATCTATTTATCTATTCAAAGAAAGTATCATTTCTATCAAAATCGAGGGACAACTCTTCGAACACCACCAGTGCAAACCCTTGACAGAGAAACCTTTATCATAGATATTGTAAAAACCCCAAAAACCAGTAGCATCAATGAGAAGAGAAAGTCGCGGCAACACAGAAGACCCATCGATTTCACGCGAGCCATTCATCCCTCCACCCGCGAGGGACGGGGGTGGATGTGACCGTCGCCGAACGCGAACGCCGCCTCTCGAATTTTACCCTTTAATGGAGAAACTTGCTGGGAGCTCGCATCCTGGGGCGAGTGCGTTGCCTTTATACCCGTCTTTTACGAGATTCTTTCTCGCCCTTCCCACCCCCTAGCCAAGGCTCTCGCAACCTTTACGACTTCCGCGTTTTATTTTCGCCCGTGGCCGCATGCTCGGGCAACCTGGCTTTCCTGGGTGTAACGTGATTTTTGTGCCGGCTGGATGGAATTTTTTTTAATGAAAAATAATCCTATGTCTAGGTACAAAAACATCCCTTAATTCTCCCTGTCTTTCTTTATATTCTCTGAAGGGAAATATTTATTGATGCAAAATCTGAAATGCATTACTTAGGTGCGCTGATGGATAGGATTGATAAGCTCGATTGATTACATAATTTTGTTGCCTGGATAAAAGCAGGTTTATGTTGTTTATTAATATCGTTCATTAGCAATGCAATTCTTGTAAGTACAGCCAGTCCCATAAGTATTCGTACCCTTTATATCCATCGAAGAAATTTTTGTAAATTAAACGATAGGTTTGATGTTTTCAAAGAAATATTTCTTTATAAGTATGTACACGAGTCAATTTTACGCAATTGTATATTTATAATGAAAAATTTATTTGAAAACAACGAACCTGTCATTTAACGGAGACTATTTCGTTCGACAGGCACAGATGACACGAATATTTATGGGATAGGTTGTGTATACTTCTATTTACCTATCACTGATTGAATATAACTTCTGCGCGATTAACACAAATTCATCGCACTTTTAAACACCGATAAAAAATTCGTGTGTCAGCTACTATCACATTTATCGCATTACCTTACGTACATGTGGTAATCTCTATCCTAAACGACTCATTCATTGCATTTTTGTGTACTCGGAGCGCCAACACATCGCAATCGCGCACGCAACATAATTTCTGTCATACGTGAACGACCCCAGTCACGTTTTCCCTCGAAGCATGCGATTTTCGCGTATGTTACACGCCGTTGCACGAATTTTCACGTCCAATGTGATCTCTACGCGTAATCAAAGCTCGTTGCGAGGATTGCGAACGACACGCGAGAGCGAACGTAAAACAACGCCGCCGGGCGTCCACCGCGAGGAAGCCCTGCGCGCGGATACGAAGCTGCTCGGCGCGATGGCACGTGAAGGGGAAAAAACAGCGTCGATCGGGCCAGTGAACAACCCTCCTAAGCGGTCATTATCCGTTCACCGATTACACGGTGAACGTGCGACGATCAAACGACCGGATTCGAAACATTAATTCACTGCGGCGACCCGTGTGCAGGCGTCGGCGTCGACTGAGCGCGCTGAAAACGCTTCTGCTTGGACGCCGCCATCGGGGACCACCGAAGGGGTGACTGCGTTGCGAGTGCACTTCGAACGGCGATGGCCGATTGAAAAATTACCAATCGAGGGCACTCGAAGCGGTCTCGTTGAAAACCTTGTCCCGAAGTTTAGCCAACGACCGCCGAGAGCGAAACACCCCGATATAAAGGGTGAAGTAAATGCTGTGCCAGGGCATTCTGAACGCTGTTTTCACCTGGATTGCATGAGAAGAAGATGTGGAACTTTTATGGGTGTATATAGTTTTTTTTTTTTCTTTTTCTTTAAGAGATAGTATATTTCATATACAGATGACGAGTACATGGTTGCACACTATATAAAATAAATGAACCTAAATTTTAGTAGTGTGTATTATATTTAAGGACTCGAGGAACAAGTGCACCACTTCAGACCTCTATGGTTATATTTCAGTATTTCAGAACAGTTTAAATAGATTGGAACAATAAATAAGCCTCAATAGACCTACACGATGTGAATTCATTTACAAGTGATTTCTACAAGTGATACGCTACAATTTCTACTATTTTCGCAATTCTTTGTTCCTTTTATCAAATCAGACACGTAGAAATAAAACTCGAACAATATCTCCAGAAACAAATCAAATCATTTCTCTAATATACGTCATAATAATAATGAATTGAACAGCGACATCTGATCAGAAAATTTAGACAACCTCGTCAAAGCTTCCTTTAATCAAACAATTTTGAAACACAGGGACAGGGGGTGTCTGGAGTGCTTCAACAATGATTATACAATAATCACTTCATACCGACCACTCGTAAAATTAAAGCACGAACGGAATGGTTGTTCCATCGAAAAATTACCAATAGAAGCCTCGTCGAAACTTTTCGGCAAAGTTTAGCGAAGCGAAGGGCGAGCCGCCGTGCACGTAAACGCGAAACGATTACGCAACACAAAGGGAGAAGTCTCGCTTTTTTTCACGGGTTCTCTCGAGGTGGGTTTTAGGTATAATTTCCGCCGCGGAGAAAAATATATTCCGCGCCGTGATTTAGTGGCGCGTTTCGCGGCTCCGTGCACCGCGCGAGCCCGGCACCTATAAATTTCCGTTATGCGATGTCTTTTTGGCCGCGTGGAGCGGAATTCAACGAGTACAAGGGTGTGGGATAGCGAGTACCCGAATGGTACCCGTGATATAATGGAATAACGGCTATTAGGAGAGGAATATTATCGTCGGCGAGCTCTGCCGCACGGCGACGGCGTTCTATCGATCGTTTTCGGCCGCGCTTAGCAGCGCCGAGGTGAGAAAGGGAAAGTGGCCAACTGGGTTTGCCGATTCTTTCGTCTTTTCGTGACCTTCGCGACCCTCGAAAAAGCCGAGCAACTTTTACACCGGCTCGCGAGCGCCGTACGCCTAGCCGCATTAAGGGGGGTACTTTATTTTTACCAGATTCGAGGCATCTTCAGAATATTTTTGCGGGCAAAGTAAGCGACGGAAATTCTTGAAATTTTGTACGTTTATTTGTACATACATATGCAAGATTACCTGAAATTTTCAATTGGTACAAAGGGCCCAGAATGTTAACCCTTTGCACTCGAGAGGCGACTCTCGCTCACTAGTTGGTTTAATGCGGAGACTCAATGCGCGGCAATGATTTTTGTTGTTTAGTTTCTTTGAAGTGGGTTTCTAAGCTCTTTAGGCCTCCTTTTATCTGCGCTTTCAAGCAAAACGTGCTTATCTCGTCTTAAACGTGTTTTGTCTCGCTTCTATGGAGAAGAGCGGGGTATAAATAAGACCCTTTATATATAATTTTCAGAAGTGTAGAATGATACTCCTTGGAAAGACTCTCCTATCTTCGTAAAGGTGTAAAGATACACAAAATGTTAAAAGATAAATATATATATTATTTTTATATTTTATATATTATATATTATTTGCATTTGAGATCATTTTAAGTTAGAGGTAAGAAATTCACCAAAAATGCCATTGAGTTTATTCTACTGGTCTGAACCAATGAGAAATAATTTTTTTTCTTATTCCTTCTGTTGTATCACACAACACTCCCATGAAGATCAAGAGGTCGAAACCCGTCTTTCAGAAAAGTATTGGACCGATTTATAAAAAAGCTTTTTCACCACTCGTTTCGTCACTTCCAAGCTGGACCAACGCGATATACAATTTTTTCAATTTCACAATAAACTTTGGACTCGTGTCGTTGAACCCCGACGCCGCGCGGCCGAGGGGACAAATTGATCGAATGAAAAGTCTAGTTACGTCGTTACCGGACGTCCAAGCAAAATTCGTTACCCCTAAGCGGCCGCAATTTTGCGCATCCCATTTGCGACTAATAACGAACGGTGGTACGAGGATCTCGTTCGTTGAAAAACCCAAGTGAAATTTCCTTAAAGCGAATTAACCACGCCAGGATTGATTTAACGAAGTACGGAACACGATATGATTACCATGAATATGGGAAAACGCTGGCCTTTTTGTCCGAGACGAGGCGAAACGAAAGTTCAGGTCACGTAAGCGGCTCCCGCAGGCTCGTCGATCGATGAACTCTACTTACCGTGTAAACGGTTCATAAAGGCATCGAACTCTCGAGGCGCCGTGTGTAAAGCGACAAGAAGCCTAAAACGATGGCCTGGGAGAAGTTGCTCCCGGAAATTCGTGACCCACTTGTCTAAGTCCTCTGGAATATGGGGTGCCACGTGGAATAAACATGATCTATGTATATGAGGGAATAAGGAACATTTTGTGACGGCACGTGCCCTAAGATAGGCGAGCTAGCCTCTCGAAGATCTTAGCTCCAAGTACTTAGCGTTTAATGGAACTCTGTCAACGTGAATGTATGCACGAATGTGAAATGATAGTTTTTTCTTTAGAGAAGTTTACCGTGCCATGGTTTTATAGCACGAAAAGTAAACAAAGAGAATTTCTCCTGCTACCAGACACAAGCCAAACAAACACGTTTGAAACGGTGACTGCTGGTTGCTGGTTTCTGGTTTCGATTTAGCAGGAGACGATAAACATTTCCCAGAAAAACAACCACTCGGGTTTAGCTACCGCTTTCGTCCGTTTAAGTAACTTTTTGTGTTCCGCACTCTGATATTGCACTGCGGCTAATTATACGCAGCCAGCTTTGGCGGGCTTCGGGTGTTCTTTTTAACCTCGTATGTTCAACAACTCCTCGCTTTGCTCGTATGAATATTCGCAGTGTTTGCATTCATGGATGTCCAAATTCCTGGGGAGACGAATCGAACGATTCGTCAAACAGAACAGTATTCCGTGCGTCGATGAAATACGGTCACGGAAATTTTCATAAAATCGCCGTTTGTTCTCGAGGAGGTTCCGAACTCTCCGAACATAAATATTACAGAGCTTATTGTAGTCTAGTATTTTTTTTAAATTAATGGAAGCATTTAAATTTAATTTTAAAGGTTTTCAAGAGGACTTTCTTCGAAAGTTAGCACCTACAGATGATTTCAATGGAAATAGTTTTGCTATAGTTTTATATATATAAAAAAAAAAAAAAAAAAAAGATTAATTAAGTTCGATAGCTAATAAATTTTATATTATAATATACCACTTCCTCTTTACCATTCGCATTTTGTAGACGATTAAAAACACAAAGTTGAGATATTGTCGATAAACCGAGATTATTCTATCGAATAATCAATTTTTATATGTTTCACAAACAAAAACTCTTAGACATTTCCAATTTTTCGACCTCGAGACAGGAGAAACCTCAATAGCGCGGAAGAATCACTCCCCAATATCTCTGAGAATATTTATTTTCGTTCCACGGGGAATATATCAAACAGCCGTTCGTCCTATTTCGATTTGAAGTAATTCTACCAGAGATCCAATATCGGCGAGCCATAACTCGAGCCCGACAAATCGCAATTCATGCACACCGAGGCTGCTCCATCTTGGACCGGAGGTATTAGGAATTCCTTGGAATGTACTTTCGAAAGGTGGAGACGTCGTATATGCACGAGTTATGGTTCCGAGCGGGTCAGGTCGATAAGTCATTAGTAGAATCGCTCTGGCGAGCGTGAACCGCGTACAGAAACACGTTGTTGCATGCATTACAGTGGCCGCAGTTGCATTCAAGAATATTGATAGTTCGATAGTTCGCTCGTAAATGCGTTTGCGGTCGGACAGAACACAGCCATTGTCCTCCACGTGCAGACATTCAATTTGAAACCGGCAGACCGTGGCGAAATTATTTTACGTTTTTAGCCCCTCGACTGGTAACGGTCAACTTTAACGAAACATTTTCGGAGCTCCGATGAAGTTTCAAAAATGGATTATCAATAATACTGCCAGGTAAGGATGCAGAGATCTAGATCGAAATTGGATATATATTTATATCAGAGAAAAGCTAAAAGACAGGATGTGGTGGGTTATGATTTTTTATATCAAACGTTATACTTTAGAATGGGAATTAAGAGGGTAATATTCATACAAGGATGTGATGGATGTAATATATTTTGTAAGATAACGCGTGTACAAAATACTAAGGTTTCGCTAAAGCAGTCTCGTGTGTTCATAACATGAATCTCTGTAACAAAAACCTAGGATGCAGTTATTTCTGACATTTTATTTCGCCGAATTCTTAATATCTCGTTATTCGTCCCACTACCCTCGATAAAAGGAGGAAATTTAATTTCCTGTAATACCCCAGTCACCCATTTTTACGGATGCTAATCAATACCGTGGCCCGAAGTGTAATGAGTGGAGGCAACTGTCCAGGTGGCATTAGTCACCAGGATGCAATTTGTAAGTCCGCACGCTATTCAACCTGCGTGCATGTCCCGAGGGCGTGTGCGCTAAAGCACTGTATACTCCTTTTAGATGTTACTTTGGCTTTCCGTAGAATTTACAGAGAGTTTATTTCTTCAAGGCGGTTTGCTGTCCCTTCAGGTCGAAAAATGGGAAATATTTGTGATTCCCTTTTGTGGAGCAAAGTAAAAAATAAAGTGAGATGAATCGTTGGAACCCGTTCGAGGAAATAGAGATATTTTTGGAGATACAGAATGACGAAGAGCAATTAATCCTGGGCCCGATCAATGCGCACTACGGATGCATCGCGGTATTTCTCGGGTTAGATCAACCGCAATGTCTGAATGTACACCGTGGCTCAGAAGTTAGGACTATACTTCAGTATCTAAAATATTTTACAGTTTTATTAAAAATCCTCACGTATTAAGTTAAAATTATAATTGTAGTTAGATTTAGATTTTCAAGATTTTCATATTCTATGCAGAAGGAGAAATTAAGAATAAAGTCTAAGTATTATTATTAAAAATTTGGCATTCAGAAGGAGCAATGGGAATACCAGGAACGAGAGGAAGCTAATAGGTGGCGAATAACTGATGTAGAGCACCATAATTGTTATTACGCATTGCAGCGGGAAAATATAGTTCGGTTATACGGCAAATAACATTGATTTTCAATGGTCGCCATTATTGGACGAGTGGTCAGACAGTGTTGAACCCGTCGTGGCGATTTTCCTTTCGTCCCCGATTCTCTGGTTTAATTGAATGATTAATTCCAATCATTTGTACAGTTGTTTACCGAATGATCAACATCAATCTGTCTTCGCTAATGATGTACACCGAAATTGCATTCACAGGCACGCTTTCGTCTGACCAAAAACGTACCATAGCTCGAGTTCGTCCTGGGCTGGCTGAATTTAATGATATTTTCGTGCGAAAGTATGTGTATCATAAATAGAAACACGCTTTAATTTAGAAATTGATTGAAATTGCATTCGTATATTAAACTGCAATTTGACTCGAAGAAGACCGATTATGTGCAAAGAAAATTAGTACGAGTGTATTTTTAGAAAATTCTGCCGTCACTGACTAATCTATCAAACCGAAAAGAGATCACCTATTATGCACGCTAGTACTAGAATTATTTACCTGTCTCCAATCAAAATATTTATACTACTCATATACAATACTGCGTGTCGCCTTGATGTATCCTTTTACAAAAATCCTTGCACACTCTCTACAGCCAGTCCCATATATATTCGTAGCTCTATGTGTATTGAAGAAATTTTATTAAAATATATTTTTACCAAATACATTTTCTGTAATGTATATATGTATATGTACATAAATAAATTTTACATGTGTATGTATCTGCAATGAAAAATTTATTTGGAACATCACACCTGTCATTTAATTTAGACAAACTTTTTTGATAAACACAGAGGATACGAATATTTATGGGAATGACTGTATATCGATAAGGCTTCCTGCACAGCGAAAAGCAACATCGTTTCAATATCAGGGAACCCACAAAGACGATGGGTGACGAAAAATAAATAAAATTATCATAACGTCCGAGACATCTGCCACGCTCGAGTTGAACTTTCCACAACGGATTAGTCTGCGCGTTAAAATTTCAACCCCCGGTTTCATCAAATGTGCAGGAACATGGGGCTCGTGATGGAATCCAATTTAACCAATCCAGAGGCCCTGCGAAATTCGACCCTTTTTCGTGGAAACAAACCGATAGACGCGCGCGGGGAGAGAGAGAGAGAGAGAGACAGAGAGAGAGAGAGAGAGAGAGAGAGAGAGAGAGAGAGAGAGAGAGA